>NW_024070189.1:42421144-42855690 GCF_014754425.2 Oryx dammah
GTTAATACAAGGATGCTGAGGCTCAGCCTGTGCCCATAGGACCACGAAGTCATGGGGCTTCTCTTGCGAGGGCATCCTCCTTCTCTCTTCTCCAACTCTTAAACATTATTTTTCAACATACATACACTAAAGGCCAGCACTATTCCAGAAAGATAGAGGTAAAATCCTTACAAAGAAATGATGCTGTCTAGGAGTGGGACTGCCACATCATATGGTAGCTCTGGTTTTAGCTGTTTCAGGAATCTCCATACTGCTTCCCATAGTAGCTGAAGAGATGGTGAATACATACAACGGAATGCTACTCAGCCATAAAAAAAAAACAAAACCACAATGTCATTTGTAGTAACATAAATGGACCTAGAGATTGTCATACTGAGTGAAGCCAGATAAAGAAAGACAAATACCATACGCTATCACTTATACATAAAATCTTTAAAAAAAAAAGGTACAAATGAACTTACTTAGAAAATGCAAATAGAGTCACAGATATAACAAACAAAATTATAGTTACTACAGGGAAAAGGGAGGAGGGATCAACTGGGAGACTGATACTGCGGTTGACACATACACATTACTGTCCATGGGGTAACAAAGAGTCAGACATGACTAAGTGACTGAACAATAACATATATAAAACAATTAATAAGAACCTACTCTACTCAATACTCTGTAATGACTGACAGAGGAAAAGAATCTAAAAGAGAGTGGATATATGTATAACTGATTCACTTTGCTGTACAGAAGAAACACAACATTTATAAATCAACTATACTCTAATAAAAATTAATTCAAAAAAGAAACGATGTAAGATGCTAGGCATACATGCATACCCAAGGTACCTGGGATGCTAGGAGACCTATATTCTTTGCTTGTGTAACTATTTCTAAGTACTTTTGTGAAATGGACTTACATACTCTTGTTAAGACTATTCCCGGATCATTAATTTGGTGTTTGGGTAAGTCGATTAGTTTGTGGGTAAATACTGTTGGCCCCCGGTTTTCACGACTTGCAGATTTCTTGATCTCTATTGGCACAAAATTCTCTTTAGTCCTCCTAGAAAGCTATGGATGGAGAAGGAAATGGCAACCCACTCCAGTATTCTTGCCTAGAGAATCCTGTGGACAGAGGAGCCTGGTAGGCTGCTGTCTATGGGGTCGCATGGAGTTGGACCCAACGGAAGCGGCTTAGCATGCATGCATGCATTGGAGAAAGAAATGGCAATCCACTCCAGTATTCTTGCCTGGGGAATCCCAGGAACAGAGGAGCCTGGTAGGCTGCCATCTATGGGGTTGCAGAGTCGGATGTGACTGAAGTGACTTAGCAGCAGCAGCAGCAACCTATGGAAGGGCACATTAGCCTCACTTTACATCAATGGTTCTCAGCTAGAACCAGGAGGGAACTGGTCCCACAGGGAACAGGTGGCAATCTCTGAAGATGTTTTTGGTTATGAAAACAGGGGAGGGGAGTGTGCTACAGAAATCTAGTGGGCTAGGGATGCTACCTCACAGCCTCCACACATAGGACAACCCATACAATAAAGAATTGCCCCTGTCACTGTTCAGTCACTAAGTCGTGTCCGACTCCTTGTGACTCCATGGGCTGCAAAATGCCAAGCTTCTTATCCTTCACTATCTCCCTGTGTTTGCTCAAATTCAAGTTCATTGAGTCGATGATGCCATCCAGCCATCTCATCCTCTGTAATCCCCTTCTCCTTTTGCCCTCAATCTTTCCCAGCATTAGGGTCTCTTCCAATGAGTTGGCTCTTTGCCGACTCAGGTGGTCAAAGAATTGGTGCTTCAGCTTCAGCTGGCCCAATGTATCAATAATGCTGTTGTTGAGATACTCTGCTTTATACACAAGAAAATCAAAGAAGCTATATAATAGAGTATTTATGAATTTGGAGCGAGGAGGACAATATGTTATCTTGCTAACAAATACCAAGGATCTAGGTGCATGTTCATTTCAGAGACTCTCTTTCTATCTCATGTGTGGATTCCTTTAAACAACTGCTGTGAAACTGCTGCCATCAATTATATTTGAATGGAAGGTGGGAAAGCAAAAAGTGGATCCCTTTGACAGATGTCTGTTTGAAAAGAGGCTTGACTTTGATGTCTGAGAAAGAGGAACAAAAGACAGAAGAAAAAATAATGACTTTGTTATTGGGTCACATCATTCTGACAGAAGCAGATGAGTTAGATCCCACAGTTGGGGAGCGAGCTGCAATACTGTTTCAGACACTGTGACTGTGCCTTCCATAGCTTGATTTTTATTTTTACTTAGGCTCCTACTCACTGCAAACAGGTCTCCCAAATGAGCAGTTCTAAGTCCTCAAAAAGCAATTGGAATGGGAAAAAGAGGCCCTGTGATAAGATCAAGATATGAACCATCAATCCTGGCTACTGGGCAAGACATTTAACTTTGTGACCTTCATCAGAAACCACATTAGTGAAGTGCTGATAAAACACTCTGAGCTGATGGGCGGAAGGTGTAAGTTTCCACAAACACTTCGTGGACTCCCTGGCCCAGCATAATATGAGCCCCTACTTATCTCTGTAATTTCTGGAGGGCACTCGCTGTCATGTCACATTTATCCCAAGTGCTGGGCCTGGTAAAAACTTGCTTGTTGGGTGTTAGGATTAATCCTTAAACCAGAGCTTAATCAGAAAACTCTCCAGAGGCAAGAAAAAGCAAGTGAAGGAATTCTCCAGGTTTTATAAGTTGCATCTGTGATTTTGTAACAAGCCTTTTCTGGCCACAACAGAGAACTTCAAGTGCATATTACTAAAGGCTCTCATTTACTTAAGGGCCATCTAAGCAATTCAGACTCTATGACTATTGAGAAGTGACCTGTCTGCCCACATGGTCACTCACTCTCTCCTTCAGACTACACACCCACTTAGGAGGCTGCTGTAAAAATATAAAGACAATGCTAGAGGACTAGAAAAATCACACATGTGGCCAAGTGTCTGTTGTTGCAGGCCTAGTCCTACTGACCTATGTTTGTAAAGTTCATTGACTGTGGTAAAGAAAGCTGTCAGTAGTCGCAATATAAAATAAAGATAACTCAATAGCTCGGGGTACCAAACACCAAGGGCAATACATTGGGGATGGGAAAAATGTAAGTTTAACAACAGGTACCAGGATCCCTCAAACAAGATGGGTATCTGTATGCGATTCACTGCTCAGGAGACTGCTGTGGGATGTGAGGCACTTTGACTGATGGAGAGAATGGCCTAGCAATATTGCGAGGGCAGACTCTGCAGAGATACACAGCCATTTAGAAATTTCTGGGGAATGGGCACAGCCAAATATATTTAAATTATTTAAATATACTTACATTTTAAGGAATTCGTGATGCAAGCTACTCCTGTCATTGCAAATCACATGTAATAGTTTGCTGGACCTATAGCTTCATGTTGGTGGAATTCGGAAGAAGGATGGGTTGCAAAGTGACCCATTTACAGACCAGTTTACAATTTACAGAATGGTTTATCAGTGAGAAGATCCACGTGTGTACATGCTAAGTCGCTTCAGTTGTATCCAACTCTGTCTTACCCCATGAACGGTAGCCCTCCAGACTCCTTTGTCCACAGGGATTCTCCAGGGAGGAATACTAGATTGGGTTGCCATGTCCTCCTCCAGAGGATCGTCCCAACTCAGGGACTGAACCCACATCTCTTATGTCTTTTGCATTGGCAGGCAGGTTCTTTACCACTAGTGCCCAGAAGACTCATAAACTGTGCTAATATAGCAAAGGCAAGAATTTGGAACTAGAAGTGGAAAGAATAAGTCTATATCCTCCATGAATTCCTGAATATACAAAGAGAGCTGCTAAATTACTCAAAAGGCATATAATAAGAGGTTTACATATAATTTAAATCTCAAACTATAGGTTGCCTCAGCAGACATCTGGGTTACAATAATAATAATAATTGCCATTAAGCTTTATTAGAATATGAGCTCCATAAGGGCAATGATATGCCCTGATTCTTTTCAAAATCTTCATTCCCAACAATTTGTGCACTGCAAGGCACATACTAGGAGAAGAAGGGGACCCCAGATGATGAGATGGTTTGATGGCATCACCAGCTCAATAGACATGAGTTTGAGCAAGCTCTGGGAGTTGGTGATGGACAGAGAAGCCTGGCATGCTGCAGTCCATGGGGTTGCAAAGAGTTGGATACGACTGAGCGACCGAATTGAACTGAGGCACATACTAGAGGCTTACTAAATATTTCTGTGTGGATAAAATATTTTCCCAATTTATAGATTGAGAAACCAAGGCTAATATAAGATGGACAGCTCTTCCAAGGTCATAGTTTATAGATTCAGAGTCAGGATGCAAATCCATGCTGGCAAAGTGGTGCTCTTGGTGCCATCCCACAGGAAGTTCTACAGCCTGGTTATTACAATGTTTTAACTGAGCTGACCTAGGAAAGAACCCATGAATACACTATGTAATCTAGGCTGGGTTATTACCCTCTTTATTAATGGCAGCTTAGAGGGCTTGAGAGAAATTAGGCTATTTCAGTTCTACATCCCCCATGCACTTTCTCTCTGCCTTCTTAAAACAGTTTTCTGTAAAGCATTCCACTGGGACCATTTGGAGTTGTTATTATTTTAGGCTCTACTGAACTAAGCATTTGATTTAGGGGAGATAACAGGTTTGAAAGAAAGACATCAGGAAACTTAAACATAACAGATGCTTATTTGCAGATACCTGATTGTGCTGAATTGAAAGCCCCTGTCTCGATCCTAAAAGCCGTAAATGTCAGTTGACTAGAACTGAATCATAACCACTTTGAAGCATGGATCACCAACAGATAGCCATTTCAGACTCATAACATCCCAAACGGCTCTCCGTCTTGTCAACACTACTGAAGAGGAACATAATTCTTACAGTGGGAAGGAAATTTCATTTCTAAGAGATATTACCTGGAGCTTGTAGCTAATTGTCTTGGCAATTATACAGCAAAGAATCCCTTCAAAAAGCCACCAAGGAAATACCACACTGATTTCTTATCTGGGAAGAAACCTGAACATGGTTGCCCTAATGTGTGGAGAAGACACACAATAAAGTTCTTTGTAAGGGAGCAATTGAAATTAGAAATTGGCTTCGGTTGAAATCATTTTTTACATAAGTTGTATAGCAGTATCAGGCAAAGAAACTCACAGCTCTGTAAAATTCACACAAAATTAGTAACCTGAGTTAGTTGGAACATGACAGAGTGTTCTTTTAATATTCTATAAGCTCCTAAAGCTTAGTAAAAATGCCATATGAAGAAGTTTCATTTGGTACTTCCCTCATGGTTCACATACATGTTATGTTAGCCACTTAACATTAAAAATAGCTTCTCTTTCATTTATGATATACTCAACATTTTTATATGTAAAATCACATGGTAGAACTTAAATGGATGTTTTTAATCTGACTTTATTCAAACCACAGAGATAGGTCTATCAGTGTTCTGGACTCAAGCAGGATACAGAATATAACCTATATGGATATAGACAGAAGTAGGATATAAATACTTTGAGAAGGAAGACTTGGGAAGGAAATAAGATGATCATGTTGAGGGCAAAATTGAAGAAAGTATTTTTGCAATGTTACTATGGGGAAAAGGTTGAGGAAACTAAAGCCAGATATACCAGGGCCAATGGACTGTCTTCAAGTGTTTTGGAATGGGAGAGACTGAGGTAGAGGATGGGATCGATTATGTCACAAAAGTCCTACTCTCTTAACAGAACTAACAGCTCTGCTGTCTCTTGGTGTGGAGTTATCCCTGAGCAAGGATTAAAAAAAAAAAAAAAACAGAAAAAGCCCATTGTATTCATTTACAAATTAATTCTCAATGTTTAGCCTGCATTCACATAAACATATGCTCTCCTTGGCAACTATCAATTTTGGAAATGGGAAAAACAAAAATTCTTCCTATATTGATGGAGAGGAGTTAGGTCTTAGCTCAGGAATATGTTTCAAAGATGTTTCAGTAGAAGAGCTAGGTCATGCATCAAGACAACACTGTGTTTTCTTGTCTACTTGGGAAAAAGGACATGTTACAAGAGATAGCCACAAATCCCTATCTCCTCTTGCATTTCAAGCACTGGCCAGTTACTTACCTACCACCATCTCAGCCTTATTGCCTGCCAGAAACTAGAAGAACAATTTTATCATATTTAGAATTGCTCCACAAATAGCATCCAGATGCCATTCTGAGAGGCAGCATTTCTGTTTCACAAAACTACAAATCTGATTCTAAAAAAAAAAAAAGTGATGGAAGTGTTGGTGTCAGAGACTAAAGATCCATATCTTTTTCTCACCAACAAAATCTCAGTTCCTAAACTTCCTTTTGTGGCTATGCTCTGGGGAACAGAGGTAGGATACGGAAAATTACTGCAGACATGTAATCTAGGACCATAATACTGCTTGTAACAAACTCTTCTTCATTCAGTTAAGACATATACATCTCTTGCTGTTTAAGAGGAAAATAACTGAGGCTGTTACTTCTATTTTAATTGAATTCACAAATGAAAAAGTGAACCCATGTGGTCAAGTGCTCATATGTATATGTCAATTCTCAGTAGTCAGATCATGAATGACAAATATGTCTGGATTCTGGACGTGATTGGAAAACACCCCCAAGAGTGAACTGAGATATACCTCTTAATTTTAGTAAGCTAACAAAGTAGCTACAAAGTTTACTTCCACTCTGAAGCACCCAAGTGGCAATGTATCTCTAGAAACACAATGGAAAGAAAATGCTGAAATCAACACATATAAAAGAAGAGAGTTTAACACTAGATTCCATTCTGAGTGGAAAATAAATGATAATGCCAAATATACAACAGTCTAACAGCAGACCAGAGGACTCAAGGGAAAGCTGAAATTTTTTCACTTGAAATGAGCTTACCTTGGCACAAATCATTTTCAACTGTTGAAAGTTCTTAGGCTGGAGATGGTAGTAGATGTTAGCTTTTATTTTTTAAATATCCTGTGCCTAACCAATTTCATTTTGGAGTATCCCCCATTTATATATAAAGACAGGGCCTATGTTTCTTTATGGAAGATGCAGGGGTCAGATTCTCCCTCATCAGTCTCAAGCAGCAAAGGCATAAGTGCATGAACTCAAATGGATGATTGTAAACCCCCTTCCTGGCACTATGACACCCTGTGAGGTCTCGAAGACATAGGACTGGTGTAAACTCAATCCAGGTGATGGTAGAAGAGGCTGTGCCTGCACAGCAGGGACAATATCCTGCAAATGAGGCTGGAGATACTTCCTACTCTGTGGCAAGAGTAGGTCCAGTCACCTAACCAAATCCTCCTACCCCTGCTCACTGATTCTTGACACCCTAATAGCCTTTTGATTAGGATCAGCATTGATTTATGTTTCTTGCAGCCACAAATATCTTAACTGATGTTGATTTATCCCATGAAGGTAGAACTCATTTACATATGACCTTTCATTTGAAAGCACAATCATGTTCACTACCACACTGAGCACTGTGATGGTTGTCAGAAGACCTTAAACATCATATCAGTAATTGATAATCAGAATGTAAAGCAAGGCTTTTTATCTTTTGAATTTTAATTTCTCTATGTGTAAATCTGGATAAAATATTTAGCATTCATGATTTCTGAGATCTCTGAGTCTACAACCTTGTTTGATCCTTGTAACTGTCTTTTATGTTGACAAGCCAATGGGCAAAAGTCACCCAACCCCTGTCTTATATTTTCCCATCCTCTCCATGATTCTCAGAGGGGAAAAGAACTGCGCAAAGGGTGGGGGTAAGAAATCATAGTATGAAGTTGACAGCTGAGCTCTAGACCAGCAATAGTTCAATTTCTTAGTATCCACTACTAGGAACTGAATTGTGTTCCCCCTGCCAAGTTCATATGCCAAAGCCCTAACATGCCTCCATCTCTCCTGTATTGGAGATAGGGCATTTAAGGAAGTGATTATGGTTAAATGAGGTCAAGTGTAGAGCCCTGATCATATAGAACAGGTGCCCTTAGTAAAAAAAGAAAAAGAAGAAGAAATAATACCAGAAACTCTTTGCTCCTCTACCATCATGCAGAGACACAGCAAGAAGGCTGTCATTTCCAACGAGGAAGAGAGTCTTCACAAGAAAGTAAACCCTGCTGCACCTTGATCTTGAACTTCCAGCCTCCAGAACTATAAGCAACCAAATCACTGTTAAGTCACCCACACAGTGGTATTTTGTTATGCTGGACTGAAGAGACTGTGACAACACCCAATACACTCTGAAAATTGCTTACAAATAGTAAGTAAACTTCAAATAATTCATTTGCTCTCCCCATTTTTTAAAATATGTATGTATTATTTTTTTTGAAATTTCAATTATCTTTTATTTATTTTTACTTTACAATATTGTATTGTATTCTTGTCATCATCGTCTCAAAGAATTTATAGAGTGTTCTGCATTTTCAAATGCCCAAGATCATTTACTAATGACTAGAGAGGAATGCTCCCAGGGACAGGGGAGCCTGGTGGGCTGCCGTCTATGGGGTCGCACAGAGTCGGACACGACTGAAGTGACTTAGCAGCAGCAGCAGAGAGGAATGCTACTGCCTTGCTTCTTGGGATATTACCTCCAAAAGGGAAACAGAGATGGAAGTAAACTTGTGGCATTTGGAACAAGAGTAAAAATAGAAAAATTGAGGCTTTTCTTTGGGTGATGAGATGAAGGAATCCAACTGAAACATTTGCAGCATCACTGCATTATCAACATACAATGTGTTGTGGAAACAGTTTTCTCAAATCAGTTTTGTTCCCTAACATGAGTTTTTAATAAAGAATTGTTCTCTCCTGCCCTTGCTTTCACTTCCTGAATACAGGAAGTACACTACAGAATAATTTTCTTAGCAAAGAAAATCTAAGAGCATGATATGGGATGGAAACTCCATTTGACCTAAAGCCAAAAATGTGCATTCTTCAAATTCATTAATAGTTTATGAAGAAAAAGAATAAAACAATCAGGTGCCATTTTTCACTTATTTAAATGATTAAATTTTTAAAAGAACACAGATTTCTTGCTGGTAAGGTTTTGGTGTCATTAATGTGCTCTAAGGCTATAGATAGCACCACAAATCTGCCTAAAGTTTTGGATCTGCCCAAGGCTGAGAACTTCCTGTAAATGACTTTCTTATGAGATCGACAGGACAACAGAAACATGCAAAAGGTTTGCCCAGGATCACGCTGCAAATTAAGTGATTTATATTCCTAGCATACAGCACGGGACCTCTCATATCATGGGGCCCTGGCGAGGTATTTGTGAATGAGCAAACAAACAAATGTAGATGTTAAAGCATTTTATCTCCCTCCTAGACATTACACCAGGATAGTTAAAAGGAAGAAGTGCTTATATGCCCAGTAATATTTACTGGAGAGCTTACTATAACCATGGTGGCACAATGGTTATATAACGATGGTTATATAACCATGCAGAACAGACTTTGGGACAATCTATTTTCTCCTTTCAGTTGTGTTTATTACTACCATATGCTAGGAAAAATACTAAGGGCACATTCTAATCCAGCACAATGTCAAGCAAAAGCAGTCCAATGCTCTGATAATCCAAAGTTCAAGTAGCAGAGAAACATCAGACCAGAATGAGTCCTGAAGTTTTTTATATTGGAAAATTTGCATTCCCTGAGGATTTGCATGGAGGTTCACCTTCTTCTAGAATATGAGATTAGAGTATAATTCGAGCTAGACCTTCACTTCAGATACTCTTCCAGACTGAAAAGCCTCATGATTGAGGGTAATTACACTCTGATCTTGTATATATTCAATTAGTTTAATTCTGTACTTCTCAGGGTTGTCTCCAAGGAATATAAGACCAGCAATTGCTCTAAAGCCACAGTAAAAAATACAGTTAAACATCACTTATTTGGATGAGCCACCCAGAATTGGTGCAGTCTGATTTTTCTCACACTTTGTTAGGAAATATCTTCACTCTATTTCTGGTTATAAAAGCAACTGTCACTTTTATAACAAGTGCTGGTAAAATCACTCCACTGTTGCATTTCTAAAGTACAGTCAACTTTAGACAATCTGGTTTACATCCTTTCAAATATTTAATTATTGCTTAATAACAAATTATTTCAAATTCTTCATAGATTATAACCAAGGTCTGCAAACTCCATTCTGTGGGCCCACTGCCTGTTTCTGGAAACAAGAGTTGTATTGGAACACTGCCATGCTCATTTGTTGATGTACTGTCTATGGTTGCTTTCACGCTAACGCAGCAGAGACCTGGAGCTGTGACAGAAACCATATGGCTTCAGAGCCGAGAATACTCATTATCTTTCTTTCTTTTTTTTTTTTTTTACAGAACATGTATGCCAACCTCTCCTGTATATCCTTTTAGTTCAGTTCAGTTCAGTTGCTCAGTCGTGTCTGACTCTTTGTGACCCCATGAATCGCAGCACGCCAGGCCTCCCTGTCCATCACCAACTCCCGGAGTTCACTCAGACTCATTTCCATCGAGTCAGTGATGCCATCCAGCCATCTCATCCTCGGTCGTCCCCTTCTCCTCCTGCTCCCAATCCCTCCCAGCATCAGTTTTTTCCAGTGAGTCAGCTCTTCGCATGCAGTGGCCAAAGTACTGGAGTTTCAGTCTCAGCATCAGTGCTTCCAATGAACACCCAGGACTGATCTCCTTTAGAATGGACTGGTTGGATCTCCTTGCAGTCCAAGGGACTCTCAAGAGTCTTCTCCAACACCACAGTTCAAAAGCATCAATTCTTTGGCGCTCAGCTTTCTTTATACTCCAACTCTCACATCCATACATGACCACTGGAAAAACCATAGCATTGACTAGACTGACCATTTTTGGCAAAGTAATATCTCTGCTTTTTAACATGCTATCTAGGTTGGTTATAACTTTCCTTCCAAGGAGTAAGCGTCTTTTAATTTCAGTAAAGTATTTCTTTTACTTCCTATCAATATTATATCAATCACATACCATTTATGACTCTGCTCAATGTCATGTGGTAGACTGGATGGAAGGGGAGCTTGGGGGAGAGTAAATACATGTATACGTATGGCTGAGTCCCTTTGCTGTCCACCTGAAAATATCACAATGTTGTTAACTGGCCATACTCTGATATGTTTTTTTTAAAAATAATATCCATTTACAATGATTTTATCTTATTTACCTGATTCTTTTGAAAGTACACAGTATTGAGTCGCACAGCATTTTTTATAGATGAATATATATCTTACTGATGGGCATTTATTTTATTTTTATGCACTGGGTTTATAAATTTCAAGCAACAGGGAATCCATGAAACATCTGAAAGTGGTGCTTGGTAGAAATTTACAAGAAACTTGCCTTAATAGCTTATGGAAACATCTGGTATGAGTTTTGATAGTGAGTTTTCCTTTGAGGGCTTGGAGACAGTTCAATACTATTACTTTAAGTATTCTCTGAGCAATCCTGATTTTAGGGAAAGGGGTCACCAGGACATCACATTACCACGCTACATTCTTACAAAATCAATGGGCTACAATGCAAAGTTTGAAATTCAGCCTTTTGAAAGCCCAGAAATTTTGAATAACCTACATTCACATGAATGGTTCTCTCTCCCATGAAGCACCACTGTAAGGAAAGCGTCCCATATGACTCTCACCTTGGAAGTCTAAGCGCTGTGTCTTCCATTTTGAAGTCCCAAGCTTCTTGCTAAAGTACTTGCTTCAATTAAAAAGGCTTTATTTTCCGACTTTTCCAGCTTCAGCCCTGGGAGGCTAACTCGTAAGGAATCCATGTTGAATGTTTTGCCAGCAAAGGCAATGCCTGTTTTTCATGCTGAAAAGGCTCAAGACCCAGGTAGATGCTAGCAATGTCACTGAGCAATTGCTTTAAGAAATTAGAAGTTTCAGCTTTTAAAAAAGGACCCTTCAACTGCTGGAAGATGCTTTGTCCAACTTGTTGAGCTTAAAAGGTGAAATGCCTACTAAGTCTAAAAAAGGTGTTATGTTTGCTCTTCATTGTGCTGTGTGTGTCTATTTAACAGCTAAGTTGAGCTGTCCCAGATATGCAAGTCTTCTTGCTTCTCTCATCTGTTTGGTCTTAGCATAAACATCACCCCTTGTAAGAAGACTTCCTTTATTGAGCCCATCTTTGCATGAAATGTTCCCTTGGTATCTCTAATTTTCTTGAAAGATGGGCTCGATAAAGGACAGAAATGGTATGGACCTAACAGAAGCAGAAGATATTAAGAAGAGGTGGCAAGAATACACAGAAGAACTGTACAAAAAGGATCTTCAGGACCCAGATAATCACGATGGTGTGATCACTCATCTAGAGCCAGACATCCTGGAATGTGAAGTCAAGTGGGCCTTAGAAAGCATCACTACGAACAAAGCTAGTGGAGGTGATGGAATTCCAGTAGAGCTATTTCAAATCCTGAAAGATGATGCCGTGAAAGTGCTGCACTCAACATGCCAGCAAATTTGGAAAACTCAGCAGTGACCACAGCACTGGAAAAGGTCAGTTTTCATTCCAATCCCAAAGAAAGGCAATGCCAAAGAATGCTCAAACTACCACAGAATTGCACTCATCTCACATGCTAGTAAAGTAATGCTCAAAATTCTCTAAGCCAGGCTTCAGCAATACATGAACCGTGAACTTCCAGATGTTCAAGCTGGTTTTAGAAAAGGCAGAGGAACCAGAGATCAAATTGCCAACATCCGCTGGATCATGGAAAAAGCAAGAGAGTTCCAGAAAAACATCTATTTCTGCTTTATTGACTATGCCAAAGCCTTTGACTGTGTGGATCACAATCAACTGTGGAAAATTCTGAAAGAGATGGAAATACCAGACCACCTGACCTGCCTCTTGAGAAATCTGTATGCAGGTCAGGAAGCAACAGTTAGAACTGGACATGGAACAACAGACTGGTTCCAAACAGAAAAGGAGTACGTCAAGGCTGTATATTGTCACCCTCCTTACTTAACTTGTATGCAGAGTACATCATGAGAAACACTGGACTGGAAGAAACACAAGCTGGAATCAAGATTGCCGGGAGAAATATCAACAACCTCAGATATGCAGATGACACCACCCTTATGGCAGAAAGTGAAGAGGAACTAAAAAGCCTCTTGATGAAAGTAAAAGAGGAGAGTGAAAAAGTTGGCTTAAAGCTCAACATGCAGAAAACTAAGATCATGGCATCTGGTCCCATCACTTCATGGGAAATAGATGGGGAAATAGTGGAAACAGTGTCAGACTTTATTTTTGGGGGCTCCAAAATCACTGCAGATGGTGACTGCAGCCATGAAATTAAAAGATGCTTACTCCTTGGAAGAAAAGTTATGACCAACCTAGATAGCATAATCAAAAGCAGAGACATTACTTTGCCGACTAAGGTCTGTCTAGTCAAGGCTATGGTTTTTCCTGTGGTCATGTATGGATGTGAGTGTTGGACTGTAAAGAAGGCTGAGTGCCGAAGAATTGATGCATTTGAACTGTGGTGTTGGAGAAGACTCTTGAGAGTCCCTTGGACTGCAAGGAGATTCAGCCAGTCCATTCTAAAGGAGATCAACCCAGGGATTTCTTTGGAAGGAATGATGGTAAAGCTGAAACTCCAGTACTTTGGCCACCTCATGAGAAGAGTTGACTCATTGGAAAAAACTCTGATGCTGGGAGGGATTGGGGGCAGGAAGAGAAGGGGACGACAGAGGATGAGATGGCTGGATGGTATCACTGACTCGATGGACGCGACTCTGAGTGAACTCCGGGAGTTGGTGATGGACAGGGAGGCCTGGCGTGCTGCGATTCATGGGGTCGCAAAAAGTCGGACACTAGTGAGTGACTGAACTGAACTGAATTGAAGAAGACTTCCTGGTTCATCCAACTCCAGTAGCGGTTTCCATTGACTCTTTATTCTCCTTCTCAGCTCCTGCTGGTTTTTAGTTACAGGTTTTATCACAATATGCAATTATTTATTTTCCCATTCACATTTTTTTACGTTAATCTGTGCCATTGGGCTATGAGATCCATGAGAGCAAGAACCAGACTTGTTTAGTTTATTCTAGCTTCTGCTATGATTTTTACCACGTGACATATGATGATTACTAAATATTTCACAGTACGAAACACCAGGCTGCGAAAGTTCTCTGTATTAAGTTCATTGACTCTGGAGACAGACTGATCACATTTGAACATCAGCACCTATGTTAATAGAGACTTCAGTCAAAAGTAACTTCTGATCTCTGTCTCCCTTTCGTCATTAGTAAATGAAAAAAATAATAAAGGAACTTAATCCAAAAGATTAAGTCATGAGACACAAACAAGGTCCTTAATAGACATCTAACTTTTGATGCTATTTCTGTTGCCGTATTATTTGTAAACATGAATAAGGAAGAAAAAAAAAACTACTATTACAGTAAGTCCCTCATATCTGAATGAGCTCTGTTTTGAGAGCACATTCTTAAGTTCAACAGAGTTGGCCTAGGTATTCAACTAATAAAATCAGCTATATAATACTGTACTGTACTGGAATGAGTTTATAATACATTTCACACAAATAACATATGGAAGACAAACAAACACAAAAATAATTTTATTCTTTCAGTATAGTACCTTGAAAAGTACGTGAGTACAGAACAACAGCTGGCATATAGGTGTTGGCTTCAAGTGAGCAGGTAAGAAGAGTTACTGACTGGATGAGGTAGGAGATAGTAGAGCTGAAGGACCATCAGCAATAGGAGACAGAAGGCATGCTGCAACTTCACTCACGCCTGATGTTGATGGAACACACATTTGCTCCTTTGGAAGTTCACAACTTGTAGATACGTATGTAGGGGGCTTACTGAATGTGGTTTGGATGCATACAGTACGACAGTTTTGGGAAGCTCTTTTATGTATGAAGACTAATTTTATGATTAAGAAATTCTTGTAAATGTGGTAAACTGAAGGTCATGCTAATAATTTCGAGTGGAAATGATGAGGAAGCTAAAGGTCTCCACACTGTGTGTCTCACTCAGGTGGGATGTAGCCAAATTGGGTGCTACCCTGATTTGCATCCAGTCCAGCATTTCAACATTTCACTTCCCAAAGTGAAGTCGCTCAGTCGTGTCCAACTCTGTGCGACCCCATGGACACCAGGCTCCTCCGTCCACAGGATTTTCTAGGCAAGAGTACTGGAGTGGGTTGCCGTTTTCACTTCCCAAAGTCACTTTAAAAGAGTGAACATAAAACACAAAGGTGAAACTTACATTTTACTGAAGTCTCCCCTCAAATGTGTGACTAAAAAATACTAGCCAAATCCCAGAAACTCCTTTATTGAATTCTCCTCTTTAGGGAACATAAAAATTGATCAGGTCGTGAAAATTCAAAGTAAAGGGAAAAGGTAATTTTCAGACTTTTCTTGCTGGCTGTCAGGTCGGAAATAACAAAAACAGCTCTAACGCACAAGTGTATTTTATCAACTTTTCCTCCTGTGAGGCAGGAAAAACCAAATAACCAACTTAAAAAAAATGACTTTACCACTGGCCTGAGCGTGGAAAAGAAGTTGTTAGCAAAGTCTGTGGCATATGCATCAGTAATTTCAGCAGTGTTCACTTTGGGAGGCATCCAAACACCTCTGGAACTGAAGAATAATAGTATTAAATGTCTACTCTGTGCCAGAAACTGTGCGGGCCTTTTCATACAATCTCATCTTACAAAAGTCCTGGCAGGTGGACATTGTTTCCCTCTGCTTTACAGTTAAGAAGTAGAGATTCAGAGAGGTTAACTGCCTCTTCAAAGGTCTCAAAGCAGACAACAGGATGAGCTGGGATCTGAGAGTGGTCCTGCCTGGCTCCAAAGTGCCTTGTTCCTTCCACTGAAAAGAACTGTCCCTGCTTCACTTCTCAACACACTTTGGCGATAATAATCGGAACCAGGAGTTGACAAACTTGAGCCTATTTCCAAGTGCCACTGCTTCATCTGATCCCTACTTCCACTTACACCAGAGGGGCTGCCTGCTTGTTCTTGCAGTTTACAAAGAGAGTGGGGAAGAAAATGATTCATGAGCTCATTTCTGCAAAGCAGATGGAGTCTCTTGGAGAAAAAGGTTCTGTGCAGGGGCCAAGAAATAAATGGGGCAACCCCTAAGAATCAGATGGTGCAAAGCTGCAAATACCATGAAAATAAATCTAGAAAGTCACAGACAAGGGTTTATTAAGCTTTTGGTGTGTAGGTGTTCAAGAGCCAAGAAGCATGGCAGAAGAAACACAGGCCACAAAGAAAAAGTCATCATGAAAACAAAGAAAAACAAATACATGTGTACAAGACACACAAAGAACACCATTTTAAAACAATACAAATACTGTAAAATCATTTGCTAATATGTGTTTATACACTAAATGTGATATAGTTCCAATTACAGACTGGCCTAGAAAGGTTTAGATGTGTAATTATCTTAGTCTCTCGTATGTTTTCATTTCATGGACTTAGATTAGATCTGGTCCTGGGAGAACAAGAGGGTTTGGTCAAGAGGGAGGGGGAGGGTATTGGGATTCCAGAAAGGAGGAGTTGGAAACATTGTAGAAATCAAAGACTGCAGTTTGTGGAAAATAAAATAAAATAAGGACCCTTTCATGGGTCAAGCAGTTCCCATAAGGAGGCAACAGGCAGTAAAACAGCAATGGCAGTAGAAAGGCAGGTTGAGGCTGACCTGTGGATGAACTTGACAGTCCATCATGACTTTCAGGATTTAATTCTCTAGGTTAAAGAGAGCAGGGGTGGGGAGGGGGAGATGATATAATATCAACTGCTATCATTTACTGAGCATGAACTCTGCATTAGGTACTAAGCTATGGGCTTGGTATTTTTCATTCTGACATCAGTCCTAGACGGTATTTTATGACAATTGTAATCTTTAAGTTGAGGCAATTGAACCTCAGAGAGAGGTTTGGAAGCCAGATGAAAGTTATCCAGCTCATCAATAGCAGAATAAGGATTCAAGTTAGGCCTGACAAATTCAAAGCCTATACTCTTCCAAAACCCTCACCACTGCACAGTATTTAACTGATCTAGTAAGTGTGCCTGGAGTCTACAGAGTACTCGATTGGGGGAAGCTGGAGGAAAGCATAATAACAAAATTACAAATGGGATGAATGCCTCTTGCTCCAGTAACAAAACAAAGAACCTAAACAAAACAAAAAACCCAAAACAACCTATCTGGGGTTTAAAGCGGTATGAAGCATATAATAGCTAACATACAGGAATTACTCAGTACATGAATAGATAGGACTATCTATCATTTTGTTTAATGCTCACAATAACTCTTGGAAGTGGAAACTATTATTCTTATTACTGTTATTATTATTATCCCTATGATAGATGAGGAAACCAAAGCTTAGACAAGTTGTTTATTAAAGGCTTAATAGTTTGGCCACTATTAAGAGGCTGGCATAAAGTCAATACAACTAAATTGTCTTCAGAATGGGAGGGAGAGAAGTGGGGTGGAAAGATAAACAACAAACGAGGACTCAGCAGGGCCACTGATTGGTTGATAGTGAGCAAATAAAAGCAATGGGTGAATCAAAGTTTAAGCTATGGTCTGAAGCTTGGGAGACCAAAAGAAGTGTGGTATCTATGGACACATTATCTTTGACAAAGGAGGCAAGAATATACAATGGAGTAAAGACAATCTCTTTAACAAGTGGTGCTGGGAAAACTGGTCAACCACTTGTAAAAGAACGAAACTAGATCACTTTCTAACACCAGACACAAAAATAAACTCAAAATGGATTAAAGATCTAAACGTAAGACCAGAAACTATAAAACTAGAGGAGAACATAGGCAAAACACTCTCCGACATAAATCACAGTAGGATCCTCTATGATCCACCTCCCAGAATACTGGAAATAAAAGCAAAAAGAAACAAATGGGATCTAATTAAAATTAAAAGCTTCTGCACAACAAAGGAAACTATAAGCAAGGTGGAAAGACAGCCTTCTGAATGGGAGAAAATAATAGCAAATGAAGCAACTGACAAACAACTAGTCTCAAAAATATACAAGCAACTTATGCAGCTCAAGTCCAGAAAAATAAATGACCCAATCTAAAAATGGGCCAAAGAACTAAATAGACATTTCTCCAAAGAAGACATACGGATGGCTAACAAACACATGAAAAGATGCTCAACATCACTCATTATCAGAGAAATACAAATCAAAACCACAATGAGGTACCATTTCACACCAGTCAGAATGTCTGTGATCCAAAAGTCTACAAGCAATAAATGCTGGAGAGGGTGTGGAGAAAAGGGAACCCTCTTACACTGTTGGTGGGAATGCAAACTAGTACAGCCACTATGGAGAACAGTGTGGAGATTCCTTAAAAAATTGCAAATAGAACTGCCTTATGACCCAGCAATCCCACTGCTGGGCATACACACTGAGGAAACCAGAATTGAAAGAGACACGTGTACCCCAATGTTCATCACAGCACTGTTTATAATATCCAGGACATGGAAGCAACCTGGATGTCCATCAGCAGATGAATGGATAAGAAAGCTCTGGTACATATACACAATGGAGTATTACTCAGCCATTAAAAAGAATACATTTGAATCAGTTCTAATGAGGTGGATGAAACTGGAGCCTATGATACAGAGTGAAGTAAGCCAGAAAGAAAAACACCAATACAGTATACTAACACATATATATGGAATTTATAAAGATGGTAATGATGGCCCTCTATGCGAGACAGCAAAAGAGACACAGATGTATAGAACAGACTTTTGGACTCTGTGGGAGAGGGAAAGGGTGGGATGATTTGGGAGAATGGCATTGAAACATGTATACTATCAGAAATAGAAAATAAAAATAAAAAAAAATTAGGAGTCACCCAATTGGACAGGACAGAAAAATGTTGAGTTATTTCAAAACAGAATTTGCCCACCACAGGGTAAAGTACACAGTGACATCAAGGAGAAGGAAAAAATGAACAACTGCTATTGGATTTAGATATTAGGTCATTGGTTATTCAAAGACAGAGGAAGGGAGAATGGGTTTGCAATGGGTTAAGGGGTGAATGAATAGCTGATGAGGCAGTGGACACAGAGAAAAAAGGATCTTCTCTTGCAGTGTAGTCAGTAAAGTGAGAAAGTAATCACAGCTTCAGGACTCTGAGTGAGAGTCAAGGAAAGTTTACTTTTTTCCCTGCAGGGTAAAGGAGTATTAAGTATATTGTATTGTATTTTTAAATTATGGTACTGTGTAACGTCTGTCTTCCTACTGCCTAGGGAATGCAAGCTCCATTCATTGGGGAGAAACTGTGATGACCGAGAGCAGAGATCTAAGCAACAGAGAGGTTGTCACCCAGGGTGCGGACACACAGACTTAGAGAAGCACAGGAACTCATCTAAAATCACCTCCTGCAAGTAACGCACCTGACCCTGAGGCTCTCAGTGTCCACTGTGCTTCTTCCCGAGGCAGAGTGGACTTAACTTTGGAAAAGAAAGGCAGCGTTTCCTTTGCCATGGAACAGAATGACTACAGACAGAGAGATGCTTTGAAGACGCACTGAGGAGGTGATGGCAGGAAGAAGGGGACAAAGAGAAAGCTGGCAGAGGACCAGGGGTGCCGAGAAAATGAAAACCCATCTGGATCCCTGCTCAGGAAACTGCTGGAGGAAACTGAAGCTGCCAGGGTTGCCACCGTTGTGAGTCCTGTGTGTACAAGTCTGGAGTGTGTAGGGAAGTGGCATCATTTTGTTTTCACTGGCTGCTTCCCTTGTAAAACGCTTAAGTTACCGAGAAAACTTCATATTTAAGGATGAAAGAATAAAAAAGGTTAAGGTGCCAGTGATGAACTGTTATTAGGCCATGGTACAGTTTTATAATATCAAATTACATATTCATTGCTGATATAAAGTAAATATTATCTCCTACAGCTTCTCTTTCCTGACATCACCATTCCTGAGGTGGATATTTTTACTCCCCAAACCAAGTATTAAATGTCACTACCCTCTGCTTTGAGGGAGAGATCTTTCTTCTCCACGTGTGTTTTATGTGATGCCATAAGGCTGCAAGTTTGTGAAAATGAGCTTTGAGAGTCGAATATCTTAAAACCATTCCTCTAAATGCTCCATAATGGCATAGAGCAGACTTCATCCAATATTTATTAAGTAAGCAGAATGAAACATCAATGATACAATAAAACTCCTGTATGACTGGGAAAGAAACAGAATTACTCTCCTCCTCCCTTCCTTTCCCCAACTCTGTGGGAATGCTGTTTGGGTTTTTTCCTTGCAATTGTCCTTTCCCCTTCAATGAAACAAAAGCTGAATTCAGTACCCTCCTAATGAGGCCATTACTGGCCTTAACATGGAAAATTTAATTTAGAGTAGATTAGAATTTCCTTTCAATGTTCCTTTCCTTTGATCCTTGTTTCCCTTTGCTATTATGTAACTGCTCATTTATTAAGCTTAGGTGTGTCCTACATTTTATGAGGCACTGGGAATATACACTAAGATAAAGAGAACAGAATCCTGACCTCACTGAGGTTCACAGACCAATGGCAGAGACAGATGTGAAGACAGTAGGTCAGGAAGAAATGAGAACTGTCCCAGAGCCAATGAAGAAGGGCCTGTGGGGGCCCAGGGGTCAACACAGCACAGAGGTGAAGAGATGGACCTGGACATTATGAGCACAGGCTTTGGATTAAAACGGCCCCAGGATTAAGCTCTGGCTTAGGAGCTATGAACACTCAGGCAGGTAACCTAACCCTCTTAAGTCTTGGCTTCATCCTTTGTTAAAACCTCATTGGGTTTCTGTGGGTGATTGGCATTGTGGGTGATAACTAGGTACTCAATAAATGTTTATGAAAAACCCCACTGTTTGGGACCTCAGGGGAGTCTGCATGGAGGTGATACAAGACTGCAGTCTTGAAGGGTAAATGGAGAAATCACTAGATGAATGGCACTGGGAAAGAGACAGTAGGAACGTTCACTCCAGAACAGGCAATCACGGGGCCCAGGAGAACTGTCAGTGGAAGAAGAGAAGTGAATCAGCAGAGGCAGGGGAATAGCAGCGGGGCTGAGGCTGGAAGGGGCCAAGGGCCTGGTGTGCCGCAAGAACTGATGCGTCCCTGTGCTTAATGAGAAGCCACTGAACAGCATCCATGCTCCTGGCCCAGGAATCATAACAGGATGCCTCCAGGAAGGACACCACCACTGAGAGCCCACTTCCCTGCTGTCTCCAAGGTCTCGCTCTCAGGTTATTTCTTGCTTTACATAGGATTCCTAACAAGTCGACCATACGCTGAACACATGATGGTCATTCAATCTTTATTGACACGGACCAGCTGCTACTCAAATTATTTCTCTCTGTGAAAGAGGGATTTATGCCCAAAGGGCCCCTCCCCCCCTTTTTTCTTTCTTCTTTAGCAAAAACGGGGCCAAATATAGCAGGTGATATCTAAATAGAGGAGTGGATAAAGACTCAAAAGTAGAGTTGATCAGCTTTATTTAGTAGTACGTTTTGGTCCTTACTTGTAAAATCAATCAGTCCAAACTTGTACGGGAACATCCCCCAGTATCTGACATCATGGTCCTGTCTGGAAGGCTCTAACTGGGGATGCAAGACACAAAGTGGAAAACTTTATAAACTACACAGGATTCAAAACTATCTGGACAAGAAAATAAAAGTTATGACTCAGGCACAGATGTTAAGAACTCACTAAGAGGAAGGAGATTTCTCAGTGGATGGAAATACCTGGAAACACTTGTGAAGAAGTTGATTTGATGTGAGCTTTGGAGAAAGGAAACATTTAATGACAAGAGGAGAAAGGACATTTTCAGTCTATGATCTTTAGACTTGGCAACTGCACTGTTGACTAAAATTGCCTAACAAACCATATAAGGCAGGTGATGGTTAACACAGCTTTGTATACTTTGTATTTCTCCAAAGTAAAATCATTTCATTAAACATAGGAAAATGTATTCTCTACTAGCATTACTGCTTCAAAAAAAGCAATAATATCCTAACGTTCACAATGAAAGGAAAGCAAGCCCAGAATAAAGATCTCATAGTAATTTTCTATTGCTGTGTAATGGATTATTACCATGAGTTTGTGGCTTAAATCAACACCCATTTATTTAGCTCATGGTTGCTGAAGGTCAGAAGTCCAGGCATAGAACTGGATTCAATTCCCAGGATCTCAGAAGGCTTACATCAAAGTTTCAAATGGCTTGTGTCCTTTTCTGGACCTCAGATCATTTTCCAGCTCATGTGGTTGGGAGGAGAATTCAGCATTTTGCAGCTGCAGGACTGAGGCTTCCTTTCTCTTGCTGGGGGCTGATCACAGGCCCTAGAAGGTACTCTGTCCCCTCCATATCCCTCCTTTGGCACTTCCCGTTTCTGAATTTCTCAGTCTTTGATCTCTACGTGTGTGTGGCTAAGTCGCTTCAGTCATGTCTGACTCTTTGCGACCCTATGGACTCTAGCCCACCAGGTTCCTCTGTCCACAGGATTCTCTACTGATCACTATACTTGAATATAAAAGGGTTTATGTGATTAGGTCAGGCCCACCCAGATAATCTCTTTTTTGAGTAACTCACTGAACTGATTATTAACTTGGATTACACATGCAAAATTCCTTAGGTCATATAACAAAATGACACAGTTATAGGGGTGATACTTCATCATATTCACATGTTCCTTCCTCAGTGAAATGGAGGAAATTCTGTAAGATGTGAATATCAGAGAGTGAGGACTTTAGGTGGGGGGAATAGGATTCTGCTTCCAAGAAAGGAAGCAACAATCTAATCAAAATATTATTGATACAAAGGGTATCTTCGTGTTGTACGTTAGTTGCTCAGTTGTGTTCAACTCTTTGCGACGCTATGGACCAGAGCTTACTTCAAAAATACAAAGCTAGCGGAGGTGACGTAATTGCAGCTGAGCTATTTCAAATACTAAAAGATGATGCTTTGAAAGTGCTGCACTCAATATGCCAGCAAATTTGGAAAACTCAGCAGTGGCCACAGGACTGGAAAAGGTCACTATTCATTCTAGTCCCCAAAAGGGCAATGCCAAAGAATGTTCAAACTACCACACAGTTGCACTCATTTCACATGCTAGCAAGGTAATACTTAAAATCCTTCAAGCCAGGCTTCAATAGCTTGTGAACTGAGAACTTCCAGATGTACAAACTGGATTTAGAAAAGGCAGAGGAGCCGGAGATTAAATTGCTAACACTGCCAGTTGTTGGAGCACAGAAAAAGCAAATGATTTCCAGAAAAAACATCCACTTCTGTTTCATTGACTATGCTAGAGCCTTTGACTGTGTGGATCACAACAAACTGTGCAAAATTCTTAAAGAAATGAAAATATCAGACCACCTTACCTGCCTTCTGAGAAACCTGCATGTAGCTCAAGAAGCAACAGAACTGGACATGAAACAACAGACTGGTTATAAAATTGGGAAAGGAGTATGCTAAGGCTATATATTGTCACCCTGCTTTTTTAACTTCTATGCAGAGTAATCATGTGAAATGCTGGGCTGGATGAATCCAAAGCTGAGTCAAGACTGCTGGGAGAAATATCAACAACCACAGATATGCAGATGACACGACCCATTATGGCAGAAAGTGAAGAAGAACAAAAGAGCCTCTTGATGAAGGTGAAACAGGAGAGTGAATTCAACATTCAAAAAAAACTAGGATCATGGTATCTGGTCACATCACTTTATGGCAAATAGATGGGGCAACAATGGAAACAGTGACAGACTTAATTTTCTTCGGCTCCAAAATCACTGAGGATGGTAACTGCAGCCATGAAATTAAAAGACGTTTGCTCCCTGGAAAAAAAGCTATAACAAACCTGGACAATACATTAAAAAGCAGAAACATTACTTTGCCAACAAAGGTCCATATAGTCAAAGCTATGGTTTCTCCAGTCATCATGTGTGAATGTGAGATTTGGACCATAAAACCCCGAAGAATGGATACTTTCAAAATGTGGTGCTGGAGAAGACTCTTGAAAGTCCCTTGGACAGCAAGAAGATCAAACCGGTCAATCTGAAAGGAAATCAACCCTGAATTGGAAAGACTGATGCTGAAGCTCTAATACTTGTCAACCTGATACAAAGAGATGACTCACTGGAAAGACCCTTATGCTGGGAAAGACTGAAGGCAGGAGGAGAAGGAGGAGACAGTAGATGAGATGGTTGGATGGCATCACTGACTCAATGGACATAAGTTTGAGAAACTCCAGGAGATGGTGAAGGACAGGGAAGCCTGGCGTGCTGCAGTCCATGGGGTCACAAAGACCTGGACACACTGAGCCACTGAACAACAACAAAACAGAAAAAGGTTTTATATTGTTGTATAAAACCAATTTTTTACATAAGTAAAAGAAAACTACACAATCTAGCACTGCCTTCTGAGGAAAGGTGCACAAGGAAAAATCCTTTGTGGGACAAGCTGGGGTGATTGTGCTGCTCTGTATGATTTGGGGAGTGGGAGGAGGGGGAATTTGAGATGAAAGATGGGAAATGCAAGAGGGAAAAAAATTAGAAATGAGACCTTGGATGCAGCAGGGGAGGAAAGCAGAGGAGGGGAGACGGTCCCAGAGTGGTGTGACTTAGGAAGGAAGACAAAGCTGATGAAAATGTCAAGGTATTTGCTACTAGAGATGCTCTTGCTCTGGTTCCCCTACAAAATCTTCAGTAGAATCTGCATTTCTAAGATTCTCCATGTGGCCGGAATTTCCCTGACAGATGCAAAGAAGTGCAATTCTGTGTCAAAGATGGTGCAGGTCAAGCACAGAGAAATGTGGATGAAGACAGCAACACTGTACACACACAGGTAAGTTGAAAAGAACGGAAACAACATTCTGAATACAATTTGTGCTCAATTTTGAATATTCAAAGAATACTCCCTGGCAGCTTGGATGGTAACAAATCTGCCTGCAAAGCAGGAGACCCAGGTTTGATCCTTGGGTTGGAAAGATCCCCTGGAGAAAAGAGTTGCTACCCACTCCAGTATTCTTGCCTGGAGATTCCCATGATCAAAGAAGCCTGGTGAGCTATAGTCCATGGGGTTGCAGAATCAGACATGGCTGAGCCACTAAGCACACAGAGGTGGCAGGAAACTTTAAGCCCTTCTCTAAGTGCTTTTCCATCTTCTCCCCAAAGATCTGGAAGTACAAACCCTCCGCAGAGCAGAAGTTTAACTGCAAGGACTACCAATAAACTTGAAAAAGTGATCGGTCCCTGTGCAGCAGCAGGGGAATTCATCTGAGAGCGACGTCCAAGGGGATGACTGTTTGAGACGTAGACACAAAAACAGGGAACAAGAAAGCCTAAGTCTTCCACAGCCGAATGAACATCTGACAAAGAGCTTTCCAAATATCCCTTAGTCTATCATTATGTATTCCTTACCACTAGCTCCGAAGGGAGGTCATTACAACCATCTCAGTGAGTTGGAAAATATAGGGAATTGTGGAGGTTAAATGACCTGCCTGGGGCTGCTGCGCAGTATGGAGCAAAGTTGAGATTAAAACTCCCCAGTGCCTATGCCCTGGGCCTTTGTGAAACCTTAACAGAGATCAAGTTCTCAAAACCCAGCAGCTTTTTCTCTGGGGCACGGAAACAGGATTTTGGGAAATTGTACCAGGGATGGAGGAACTGTGATTTGAAGGGATGCATTACAGGCAACTTGACCCCAGGGGTGGAACCTCTTGTCTTGATTTCTTATCATGATAGCTGAAATACAGTGCACTGGCTTTTCTTCACCAGAGACAATGGACAGAAGAATGAACAAGGCAAAGTGTGGGATGGGAGCATATTTCTTATAAATACAGAATTGTGATCTGATCCAGCAATCCCACAACTAAGGCTATAGCCAAAAGAATGGAAAATAGGAACTCAGATATTTATACGCAAATACTTATAGCAAATTGTGTCCAAAAGCCAAAAAGTATGTCCACTGATGGATGAATGGATAATGGAACTTGGTTGATGAACACAATGAAATACTGCTGCTGCTGCTGCTGCTAAGTCGCTTCAGTCGTGTCCGACTCTGTGCGACCCCATAGACGGCAGCCCACCAGGCTCCCCTGTCCCTGGGATTCTCCAGGCAAGAACACTGGAGTGGGTTGCCATTTCCTTCTCCAATGCATGAAGGTAAAAAGTGAAAGTGAAGTCGCTCAGTCGTGTCAGACTCTTAGTGACCCCATGGACTGCAGCCTACCAGGCTGCTCCGTCCATGGATTTTCCAGGCAAGAGTACTGGAGTGGGGTGCCATTGCCTTCTCTGCAATGAAATACTACTCATCCTTAAAAAGGTATGGGATGTTACCATATGCTGCCACATGGATCAACCTTGAAGACATTATGCTAAGTGAAATAAGCCAGTCACAAAACACCAAATATTGTATTATTTAACTTAGATAATTCTCATTGAGTAGTCAGATTTATAGTCATAGAAAGTAGAACGGTGATCAGCAGGGGCAGTGGGGAGGAAGAAATAAGGAGTTACCATTTAACGAGCACAGAATTTCAGTTCAAGATTATGAAAAATTTCAGGAGATGGTTGGGTTTCAGGATGCATGACGGTGTAAATCTACTTAACGTCTAAGAATTGTACGTTGTAGAATGGTTGAAATGGTAAACTTTATGTCACCATTTTTTTAAAAAAGGGAAAAGAAAACTATGACTACTGATTTCCTATGTATATATCTCCACTAAGACTGTAGGGCCCAGAAGGCAGAGATGACGTATTTTGTTTATTATCACATCATCAGTGCTGCAAAAAATATCACACACAGGAGGTTCTAGATAAATATTTGTTACCAACTTATTCACCAGAGACGTATTCATTCGTGTTTAGTTACCTGAATGTTATTGACTGGAGTGCTCCAATATTCAGTTATATAACAAATCACCAGCCACAGGCATTAATTTTTGCAAACATTCCCTAATCGATAATGTGTTAAGTTAGTGAACCAGCCCTGGCCCACTCGTGTGGATTGATACCACTTTGCAGTATCAGTCAGACAGGCTCCCTCTCCCACAGTGCTGTGCTTCCAGCTTTCCCACATTTCAGTCCTAACAACCAAGAGAAGAACGCCATTGGGTAGGACAGACTCTAAAATACTGAACGAATACAGAATAGCTCATCTGTAATTCCAGCTGAGCTGTTTCAAATCCTGAAGATGATGCTGTGAAAGTGCTGCACTCAATATGCCAGCAAATTTGGAAAACTCAGCAGTGACCACAGCACTGGAAAAGGTCAGTTTTCATTCCAATCCCAAAGAAAGGCAATGCCAAAGAATGCTCAAACTACTGCACAATTGCACTCATCTCACACTCTAGTAAAGTAATGCTCAAAATTCTCCAAGCCAGGCTTCAGCAATACGTGAACCGTGAACTTCCAGATGTTCAAGCTGGTTTTAGAAAAGGCAGAGGAACCAGAGATCAAATTGCCAACATCTGCTGGATCATGGAAAAAGCAAGAGCATTCCAGAAAAACATCTATTTCTGCTTTATTGACTATGTCAAAGCCTTTGACTGTGTGGATCACAATAAACTGTGGAAAATTCTAAAAGAGATGGGAATACCAGACCACCTAACCTGCCTCTTGAGAAACCTCTATGAAGGTCAGGAAGCAACAGTTAGAACTGGACATGGAACAACAGACTGGTTCCAAAGGAAAAGGAGTACATCAAGGCTGTATATTGTCACCCTACTTATTTAACTTATATGCAGAGTACATCATGAGAAATCCTGGGCTGGAGAGAGCACAAGCTAGAATCAAGATTGCTGGGAGAAATATCAATAACCTCAGATATGCAGATGACACCACCCTTATGGCAGAAAGTGAAGAGGAACTAAAGAGCCTCTTGATGAAAGTGAAAGAGGAGAGTGAATAAGTTGGCTTAAAGCTCAACATTGAGAAAACTAAGATCAAGGTATCCGGTCCCATCACTTCATGGCAAATAGATGGGAAAACAGTGGAAACAGTGGCTGATTTTAGTTTTCTGGGGCTGCAAAATCACTGCAGATGGTGATTGCAGCCATAAAATTAAAAGACACTTACTCCTTGGAAGGAAAGTTATGACCAATCTAGACAGCATATTGAAAAGCAGAGACATTACTTTGTCAACAAGGCTATGGCTTTTCCAGTGGGCATGTATGGATGTGAGAGTTGGACTATAAAGAAAGTTGAGTGCTGAAGGACTGATGTTTTTGAACTGTGGTGTTGGAGAAGACTCTTGAGAGTCCGTTGGACTTCAAGGAAAACCAACCAGTCCATCCTAAAGGAGATCAGTCCTGGGTGTTCATTGGAAGGACTGCTGTTGAGACTGAAACTCCAATACTCTGGCCACCTGATGCGAAAAGCTGACTCATTTGAAAAGACCCTGATGCTGGGAAAGATTGAGGGCAGGAGGAGAACAGGATGACAGAGGATGACTTGGTTGGATGGCATCAACAACTCAATAGACATGAGTTTGAGTAAACTCTGGGAGTTGTTGATGGACAGGGAGGCCTGGTGTGCTGCGGGTCATGGGGTCACAAAGAGTCAGACACAACTGAGCAACTGAACTGAACTGAACTATCACAATAGTATACAATAGAGCACTTTTAATTTTTCAAGAATTTTAAGGATGTCCAGTGGCTTCTAGTCCTGCCTGGTCATTAGCATCAGCTAGAGAGCAGGAGACCCATGTTCAGTTCCTGGGCTGAGGAAACCCCCTGGAGGAGGGATAAGCTACCCATTCCAGTATCCTTGGGCTTTTCTTGTGGCTCAGATGGTAAAGAATCTGCCTTTAATGTAGGAGACCTGGGCTTGATCCCTGGGCTGGGAAGATCCCTTGGAGGAGGGCGTGGCAGCTCATTCCAGTATCTTGCCTGGAGAATCCCCATGAACAGAGGAGCCCAGTGGGCTATAGTCCATGGGGTCGCACAGAGTCAGACATGACTGAGAGACTAAGTGCAGAAAGCTTGTTAAAAATGTATATTATCTGGTATCGCCCTCCTCATATATGATTTAGTAGGTCTAAGATGACTCCTTGGAGTCTAGATGTTTAAAGAAATTATTTTACTGATGTATAGTTAATTCACAATTGTGGATTATGTGTTATTGTGTGAATTATGTGTTAACTGTGTTAATTTCTGGTATATAGCAAAGTGATTCAGTTACACATGGGTGTGTGCTCAGTCACTCAGTCGTGTTTGATTCTTTGTGACCCTGTGCACTGTAGTCCACCAGGCTCCTCTGTCCATGGTATTCTCCAGATAAGAATATTAGACTGGGTTGTCATTTCCTCCTCCAGGGGTTGAACCCACATCTCTTGCATCTCCTGCACTGCCAGGCAAATCTTTACCACCTCACCACCTAGGAAGCCCTCAGTTATACATACATACATACATATATGTATGTATGCATATATATGTGCATCAGTCAGTTCAGTTCAGTCACTCAGTCATGTCCGACTCTTTGCGACCCCATGAATCGCAGCACGCCAGGCCTCCCTGTCCATCACCAACTCCTGGAGTTCACGCAGACTCACGTCCATCGAGTCCGTGATGCCATCCAGCCATCTCATCCTCGGTCGTCCCCTTCTCCTCCTGCCCCCAATCCCTCCCAGCATCAGAGTCTTTTCCAATGAGTCAACTCTTCGCATGAGGTGGCCAAAGTACTGGAGCTTCAGCTTTAGCATCATTCCTTCCAAAGAAATCCCAGGGCTGATCTCCTTCAGAATGGACTGGTTGGTATCTCCTTGCAGTCCAAGGGACTCTCAAGAGTCTTCTCCAACACCACAGTTCAAAAGCATCAATTCTTCGGCGCTCAGCCTTCTTCACAGTCCAACTCTCACATCCATACATGACCACTGGAAAAGCCATAGCCTTGACTAGACATATATATATACATACATATATCTCATTTTTCATATTCTTTTCCATTATGGTTTATCACAGGATAGTGAATATAGTTCCTGGTGCTATATAATAGGACCTTGTTTGTCCATTGTATATATAATAGCTTGTATCTGCCAATCCCAAATTCCCCATCTATTTCTCTCCCACTGGGAATCTGGATTTCCATTTGTGGGTTTGCTTAAGTGGCTGCACAAATAAGCTGAAAAACCTCTGCCTTCATTACTCGATGAGTATGGTTTTCTTCCCAAATGATAAGCTCCATGAGGGTAAGAAATATGTTGATATATATTGAATGTCACCTACTGCATGTAGGAGATTGACTAGTGCTGAGCTGACTGAGTAATATGCAAACAGCACCAGGTTACCCTACAGTCATCTCCACCATTCCACCATCCCTAAACCCAAAGAACCAAATGCAGGCCCTCATCTTCATGGAGCAAAATGTATAGATACAAATATGTGCAAATACACTGCCTTTTAGAGCGATATTAGCAAAGACTTATTATTCCTCTAGATCCACATGTGTTCTTTCAAATACTTGGAACTCAGCACACTTATGAATAACACATTTCAAATCACAAGAGAGTCTGAGAGGCAAAAAGCTGCAAGTTGTCAGGGCCAAGCAGTGTGTGTTTAAACTAGAACAGCTGCAGAGACAAAGCATCCGGGTTGCTTTAAACAATAATAATAATGCTTATGATCTGAGTTATAAAACAGTAATTTTCCAGGCATTATAGGTGTGCTCAAGTCCATTTTACAACTAGGAAGAACAGGTGCTATTGTTTGATACTCCATCTCTCAAATTTTGAAGCCTCAACATTATTATTTTGGAATGATGTACATTAATTTTTAAACATTTATTTATTTATTTTTAATCAGAAGACAATTGCTTTATAATATTGTGTTGCTTTCTGCCATACATCAACATGAATCAGGTATAGGTATACGTATGTCCCCTCCCTCCTGAACTTCCCTCCCACCTCCCTCCCATCCCACCCATCTAGGTTGTCATAGAGCTCGAGATCTGAACTTCCCGTGTCAGACAGCAAATTTCCACTGGCTTTCTAATTTTACATATGGTGATATATACATTGCAATGCTACTCTTACAGAATAATTAAGCACATTATTTGTGCTTCAGATAGGTCTCCGCCCAGATGTCCCTTTTACAATGTGTGTACACTAATTTATAATTCATTGACAATTGAGGGTGAACTAGGTCAGTGTAACCTAGTCAGACAGAACTCTAGATTTAAAATGACCTTTAGTTAAATACTTTGGAGAAACGGTGAAAACTGTCTTTTCTCCAAGAGTCAAAAATATACCTTCACAGTGGCTCTCAAAGTGTAGTCGCAGTGGACCAGTCATGTCAGCATCACTTGGGAACTTGTTAAAATTCTCAGGTCCATTAAGCAAAAAAAAAAAAAAAAAAAAAGGGTGTGGAGTCCGGTGATGTGTATTGCAACAGTCCTCCAGGTGAGCCTGATTGAGAACCACTGTATTAGAAGGCTTGCAATAATGAAACATGCCTACTTAAAGCAGTATTAGTGAAACACATTTGCCCCCAGACCCCTTTTCCATGTAACGCCTATCAACTTCCATGAAATCTACAGTTTCATTAGAAATAAACTAAATGGGAAAAGAATCTGAGTAAGAATAGATATATATATATGTATAACTGAATCACTTTGCTGTACACTTGAAACTAACACAACATTGTAAATCAACTATACTCCAATATAAAAAAAAAACTGCCACACCATATTCTGAAAGCCCCAAATATATTAATTGCACAATTGGCAATTTACAGTGATAAGAGCACTGTCTATTGCATGACACTACATGCTAGACCCCAAGAATACCATGGTAGATCGGACAGATATAGCCTCTTCCTCCTCAGGATGTACTGTCTAGTATGGAGGACAGATCAACAATGAACATGTAGGGAAAGCTATGTATGAAATACACACACTGTGTAAGAACATGTGAGGGAAAATGAAGAGAGATGATGGACAATTTAACATGACTTGTATCAATCATTTGCTTTGCAAGCTATTCTCATCCTTCTCTTGTCTTCACTGTCTTGGCCAAGAGGACTAAAACACCTGCCTTTAGCAGATATAGAGACTACTTCACTCAGACACACTTTTAGGAAGCCCCAGGACACAAAGGCTTTAAGAAGGTCATGGTCATCAATGAAATTGGTGCTATAAGCCTGAATGTTTGGACTTCCAAAAGTCATATGTGGAAATCCTAACCTCCAAAGGTGATGGTGTCAGTAGGTGGGGTCTTTAAGAAGCGGTGGTCATGAAGTGCTTAAATCTTTTATGAATGAGACTAGTATCTTATAAAAGAGACTCTGCAGAGATCCCTTGCCCCTTTCCCCATGGGAAGGTTGGCCATCTGCATCCTGGGAGACAGCTTTCACCAGATGCTAAATTTGCTGGCACTTTGATTCTGGACTTTTCAGCCTCCAAAACTGTGAGAAATGAATTTCTGTCATTTATAAGCTACCCTGACATATATACCCTGATATAAGCTTCTCCAATAGCTCAGTTGGTAAAGAATCTGCCTGCAGTGTAGGAGAACTGGGTCGGGAGCTGGAGAAGGCTACCCACTCCCACTACCCACTCTATTCTTAGGCTTTCCTTGTGGCTCAGCTGGTAAAGAATATGACTGCAATGAGGGAGACCTGGATTCAATCCCTGGGTTGGGAAGATCCCCTGGAGAAGGGAAAGGCTACCCACTCCAGTATTCTGGCCTGGAGAATTCCATGGACTGCATAGTTCATGGGGTTGCAAAGAGTCTGACCTGACCGAGCAACTTTCACTTTTCATAAGCTACCCATGGGTATTTTATTATAGCAGCCCAAACAGATTAAAACAGTGACGAGTAGAGCCACCAAACACATGCTCACAGGAGGCTGTTTCTTCCTAGGTCACTGTTACTCAATTGATCTTCTGATCTGCAAAGCCAGACCTCTGGTGCCATGGGTCTGCTGCTTGGAATGTAGTTCAATGTAGCGAACTGATCAAGAGAATGTTATTGTTACTACAAAGACAACAGTAGCCTGGATGTGCACTTTAAGAAATCTATAGTCAAGTCATACTTTCAGGTACAGTGAGCTCCTTTAAAACAGGGGGTTTTGACAGTTGTGGTCACTGACATATTTCCAGATTCTAGAACAGTGCCTGATGAACACTAGGTCAACCAAATATTTGTCTTTACTTGTTCAGCAAAACTTCTGTGTCAATCTTGTTGTGATCCATATATTAGTTAAGAGGAGGCTAATTGCTAAAATACAGTCAACATATATAAAAGCTCAAATACAGGAGAGGTGAATTTTCCAATAGAACTTTCTGCAGTAATGGAAATGCCCTTTATCTGAGTTGTCCAATATGACAGCCACTAGTCACATGAAAATATAGAGGACTTGATGGGTGGCTAGTGTGACTGAGGAACTGGAGTTTAGATTTTAATTAAATTATAATTAATGCTAATTATTATAATTTTAACTATGGCTAATGGCTACCATATAAGACAATACACCAGAAGACCCAGACTTATGGGTGCCTAAGCATCCTCGGTATATGGTATTCAAGGTCACCCTGGATGTTCTCTATCCAGCAAGTTAGAAGAGGGAAAGAACATGGAAAGGTGTGGACAGGGTAATTTTATGGGACAGACATGTAGGTAGTAAACTGTATTTCTGTTTATCATCTATGAGTGAAAACTAGTTACATGGTCATAACCAGATGCAAGAAAGTCTAGGCAATTTAGTCCCTGGTATGCAGTTACCCCAGAGAAGGCAATGGCACCCCACTCCAGTACTCTTGTCTGGAAAATCCCATGGGTGGAGGAGCCTGGAAGGCTGCAGTCCATGGGGTTGCTAAGAGTCAGACACAACTGAGCGACTTCACTTTCACTTTTCACTTTCATGCACTGGAGAAGGAAATGGCAACCCACTCCAGTGTTCTTGCCTGGAGAATCCCAGGGACGGGGGAGCCTGGTGGGCTGCCGTCTATGGGGTCGCACAGAGTCAGACACGACTGAAGCGACTTAGCAGCAGCAGCAGCATGCAGTCACCCACCATCAAGAACTCAATGTTATAAAAAGGGAGGTCCCTATTACTTTAGTAAACAGCCAGACATCTCTACCACACATGACTATGAGAAAAGAAGGTGGCTTTCTAGGATACTCTATTCCCCACTCCTCGCATCAACCCTAGTCATTGAATATTTGAGCTATTAGATCGGTTACAAACCAATAGATCATTCATTCAACTGTCCATCACATGTGTAGGCTGTTCATACTGAAACATCTATAAAGGCTGTCTTGTTCCAAACAGGTTCATGAAAAAACCTGCAGGGAGGCCTGCTCTGTCTCACCACATCCCTCACTACAGTTTTTTAATTTTTCTTTTCCTTCAAATCAAAGTTAACTGCATTTTCTCATAGAACCTGGCTGGGTGATGATATTAATCCAATTAACATTTGCATGTGAATAAGAATACCCATAATTCCATCACTGATACTGTCAAGTCTAGGAGATGACAGAGGTACATATCAAACTAAGGACTTTAATGCCTGAGCAGAAGGAATGACTGATAAGGGCACTCCAGGCAGGCCCTTGGGGGAGATATTAATCTAACCAGGAGTGCCAGCTCTCAATATTCTCCTAACACTTGTTAAAAGGGGTTAAAAAGATTTGAATGTTGGCTGAAAAGCATAAAGGTCTTGTGTTAATAAATCCTTCCTCTGCCAGCCTCAGGATAGATTCCAAACCATCCATTCATAAGCTGGAAAGAAGGAGAATAAAAGATCCCTTTCCCTGAAAACTCATCAAGGGGGCTTCTGCCCTCAGTTAGGAGCTGCCAGCAATCACTTTACCCTGTTTCACTGGAATTCAGCACTTGAAATATCAGTCACTTTGCTGGCAATGACTTATGTACCATTTTCGAGAGGGTTCCACATTGCTGGTTAACTTATCTTATGCTTGAGGTCTTGTCTCTCTGTAGACTCTCAGCTGCTGGGGGAGACCAGGACCTCATTCAAGCATGTGAATCTCTGAAGCACTGGGCACTGTGTCTGGGGAATCATGACACACAGGGAAGATATACCCACTTAGTTTAGCCAACAGGGTCCACACGACTCTTCTGGATAATCTGAGTTCCAATCTGGCTGTGTGGACTAAGAAAATCACCTTCCCTCTCCAAAATTCCAATTTATCTTCTAAAATAGAGTTCAGCAAACTATAATCTGTGGGCCAGTTTAAAGTCATGGCCTGTTTGAGTACAACGTGTAAGCTAAGATTTTTTTGAAAAATTTGGAGCTGGTGCACTGGGATGACCCAGAAGGATGGGATGGGGAGGGAGGCGGGAGGGGCGTTCAGGATGGGGAACACATGTACATCCGAGGCTGATTCATGTCAATGTATGGCAAAACCACTACAATGTTGTAAAGTAATTAACCTCCAATTAAAATGAATAAATTTATTTTTTAAATTAATTTAAAAAATAAAATGATATTTTTACTATAAAAAAAGAGTTAATAAAAAACAAAAAGAAAAAAATGTGCAACTGAAACCATGTATAGGCTTCAGAGACCTAACATTTTTATGATGTGGCCCTTTATAGGAAGAGTCTCCCAACCCCTACTCTAAAATGAACACAAAAGACTAGAACAAGCGTTTTTGTTCTTTTAAATTTTGTTTGCTCTCCACCACCTCCTCACCGAAAGAACCATCTCTCTAAAGAATTTACAAGTCCAGGTAGTAAACGGATAACCCAAGTGCCAAGCCACCTAGGGTGATGCAGGGTGGGAGCATGGTCAATATCCTTTCCTCTGGGCTCCTTAGCAAACCTTTCAGACTCTTATAGTATAGTTGGAAACCTAAGACAAAAATGATCAACAAATCCCACCTCCTTTTTGGCCCAGATATTCTTTTTTGGTGGGAGGAAACAGCTTGGCAGTTAGTGCTTAAGCATGGGAGTCAAGAGTATTTGGGCTGAGTCCTGACTTTATCTGCTATTATCTATAGGCACTGATCATCACTTTACCTCTCTAAAGCTCTATTAACCTCAAAATAGGAACCACAAAAGTAACCTACCTCTAGGGTTGCAGTGAAGGCTAAATGAAATAATTTCATGGACAGCATATAGTAGAAGGTCTGACAACATATGAAGATATCAATCCATGGAAGCTATCATGACTATTAGGAGAACATACTCTTTCTTTTTCTATCTCTTACACATGCGTTACTGTCCAGAGGTCAACAAACTCCATATCATAAGTACCTACCATGCTTCACATTCAGAGACCCTCAATACATATTAACCAATCAATACTGCTGGCAAAGGCTCAGCATTCCGCAGCTGAGAAACCCAACCAAGGTGTGAAATATCTTCCCTGAATTCCTCTCCATCACCTGGCTTCCCTAAGCCCCAAACCCACTAGATACCCTTTGCGTTGCAATAATAAAAATGCACACAAAACCACATACATAGATAAAATATTTTGCTGCTAATAAGAGGCAAGCCAGCAGTTTTCTCATCACTCCTGTAACAAGTTTATGTGCCCTCCAATTGCAGTAGAAATATTTTTGCTATTTTCATGATTTTCCTGGCTTCCATCCCAAGGAATGAATCATTTCTACAGCACTGGGGAAAAGCTGAGAAACAGAAGGCATGACTGAATGACATGATGGTGTATTCTCTTCACCCATGCTGAATCACTCTCTGTGCAAGAAATTAAATCTTTCCTGGGGAAAATGTCTTGCCGTGGTCAAGACTCTTGCTTCCTGGGAAGTGGCCAGGTAGGTGGACTTCAGTTCTTTTGAGTTTCACAAATTATAGGTGAAGAAAGAGGAACGTCCTCAAGGTCCTGCAGATGTGCCTAAATTCACATCATGATGTCATTGGGTTGGCAGGAAATAGTTGCCCTGGCGGACCAACAGAGGTTATGACTGAAAGACTTGTGTGACCCAGTTTGGAATCAGAGAATGACTTAGAAGAGACTCCTCATCTAGTCAGTCTCCTCACTTTGTAAGACACAGGCTTTGAAGACAGACATATGTGGATTTGAGACTCTGCCTCTGGGTACCAAATCACTAACCTCCCTACAATCCAATTCCTCTTTGCAAATGTTACCTTCTTCACAGCGGTACTAAAAGGATGAGAGACACAGTTTAGCCCAGAGCTAGGTACATGATAAAAGACTGAATATACAAATGGACAGTGGCCAGACCATATAAACAAAGATGCCTTTGACCTACAGTCAAAATGAGCTGCTGGGTAAACCAATCCCTTATTGACAGGAACACACTCAGGAAGACAGCTCTGCTGTAAATGAAATTTGCAAGAAGTCAGACTGCTATCTCTAGTGTCAATATAGGAAGCTAAATAATCATTTCTTTAACAGCCAGCCCCATATAGCCAGGACTTAATAATTGACAGCTTCCCTCCTTTTGTCCCCACTTCCAACTTAGAACAACCGAAAGAAAGCCAAATAAGCTAACCAATCACATAGACGCCTGATCTCAAGTGAGTCTGCCTACAACTTTGTCTCTCCCACAGCCTCCAAAGCGGGCATTTGGGAAGCTTTCCTATTTTTCTACCTGCCTTTGAGTCTTTGCCAAACACAAGTGATGGTGACCAACTCTCATGCTATAGCAAACTCTGAAAAAATAGCCTTTGCTTGTTTCTATTTGATTCCACCGTGTATACATGTCTACCTTGCACATTGCCTGCACAACCATAAATATGCTGTTATACAATGAATAAAGAAAAGACAGACATCTTTGAAGACAGTGTTGTGATTTTCAATCCGCTGAAAAAACTCAACAAACAAAGTTGTCACCACAGTGTCATTACTCAAGCTTGTTCTATCCAGTGAGAATGCTAAGACTAAATTTGTATTGTGTTGTTGAAGTTGCTCAGTCGTGTCCGACTCTTTGCAACCCCATGGACTATAGCCTACCAGGCTCCTCCCTCCATGGATTCTCCAGGCAAGAGTACTGGAGTGAGTTGCCATTTCCTTCTCTATGGGATCTTCCCGACCCAGGGATCGAACCTGGGTCTCCAGCATTCCACACAGATGCTTTTTAACCTCTGAGCCACCAGGGAAGCCCAGTGGAAGAAAATAATTTATATGTATTAGTACACTGTTTGTTTGTTTTTATATTGACAGTGTGCAGAATATATTTTTAAGACATTTTGGGGACCAGTACAGTTCAGTTCAGTCACTCAGTCATGTCCGACTCTTTGCAACCCCATGGACTGCAGCATGCCAGGCCTCCCTGTCCATCACCAACTCCCAGAGTTTACTCAAACTCATTTTCATTGAGTCTGTGTGCCATCCAACCATCTCATCCTCTGTTGTCCCCTTCTCCTCCCACCTTCAATCTTTCCCAGCATCAGGGTCTTTTCAAATGAATCAGTTCTTCACATCAGGTGGCCAAAGTATTGGAGTTTCAGCTTCACCATCAGTCCTTCCAATGAATACTCAGGACTGATTTACTTTAGGGTTGATAGGTTGGATCTCCTTGCGGTCCAAGGGACTCTCAAGAGTTTTCTCCAACACCACAGTTCAAAAGCATTGATTTTTCAGCTCTCAACTTTCTTTAGAGTCCAACTCTCACATCCATACATGACCACTGGAAAAACCATAGCCTTGACTAGATGGACTTTTTTGGCAAAGTAATGTCTCTGCTTTTTAATATGCTGTCTAGGTTGGTCATAACTTTTCTTCCAAAGAGTTAAGTGTCTTTTAATTTTATGTCTGCAGTCAACACCTGCAGTGATTTTGGAGCCCCCAAAAATATCATCAGCCACTATTTCTCCATTTATTTGACATGAAGTGATGGGACTGGATGCCATGATCTTAGTTTTCTCAATGTTGAGCTTTAAGCCAACTTTTTCACTCTCCTCTTTCACTTTCATCAAGAAGCTCTTTAGTTTTTCTTTGCTTTCTGCCATAATGGTGGTATCATCTGCATATCCGAGATTATTGATATTTCTCCCAGCAATCTTGATGCCAGCTTGTGCTTCATCCAGCCCAGCATTTCTCATGATGTACTCTGCATATAAGTTAAATAAGCAGGGTGACAATATACAGCCTTGACGTACTCCTTTTCCTATTTGGAACCAGTCTGCTGTTCCATGTCCAGTTCTAACTGTTGCTTCCTGACCTGCATACAGATTTCTCAACAGGTAGGTCAGGTGGTCTGGTATTATCATCTCTTAAAGAATTTTACACAGTTTGGAGCTCATTAAAGCAAAAGTGCCTGGAATCTTGAAAAGTCTTAGTATGGCCCTGGTCAAAGGAAATATTTGTCCTTTTTGAGGAATACTAAAGCAATGGTTATTATCACTTAGCAATTTCAGTCTCTCCACCCACACATAGTCTCTCTTCTATCCTGGTGATACTCAAATTGATCTTTCAGCTATTGTCTGGTACACTGACCCTTTCAATTCATTCCTTCTGTAGGTATCAAACCTAGTATGTTCAAATAAAGAAGAGATCATTATTCACTTGAAAAAAAAAATTAAAAGCTTTGTTGGCCTTCCACAACTATTAGGATCACAATCTGGTCCTAATTTATAATTCTGTTTCACCCACTACTGTCACCTGCAGAACTTCCGCATCCTTGATTCAGGCATGACTACATCATACCTGCCCAGGTGCTTCTCTGCCTACTGAGAGCCAGTACATTCTGCTAAGATCCTGCTTCACAGTCGTATTCTCAGTGAAATCCTCTCATGTATCCAACATGAGATGTTCCCTCATCTCATTCCCAAAGCACCATTGTATCAGAATCGGCTGGAATCAGATAGATATCCATCGATTTTAGAATGTAGCCTCTTTAAGGGCACAGATCAGATCTTATCCGTTTCACTTCTGAATGTCAATAACTGACAACTATTAAATGAATGGCCAGAATGTAAAACTCACTCACAGCATTGGTATCAGAGGCTAAGTCACCAGGCTGCTGCTTTCACCTTCTTTTTGTTTATCACACAACGTTTTAACCGTAGCCAGCCAGACCAGGGAGGCAGATGAATGTTCTGGATGTCAGGCATTGAAGTAAAACAGTGCTATGTGAATGAATATTTAAAAGCAGGCTCCCCAGGAAGAAAAAAAAAGAAAACACAAAGAAACCCAAAGCAAAAACAATCCACCCAATTCACAGCTTTTGCTAATTGTTGTAATATAAAAATACCCACCATGGCCAATTTCAAGCTATTGTCTATCAGCTTGACTTAACTGAACCTTAAAGAGTTGAGAAGAAATACCTCAGGTATACCTGCAGTATTGCAGTATTTCCGCATACAGTTGTCAAACAACCTCCAGAACATAAAAAAACTACATAATGCAATAAAAATAATAAGTGGTGGTTTTTGAGTACTTATTATCCTCATTTTAATTAATTTACTTAACTTTATGTTCATAAATTTAATTTTAATAATAAGTATGTTTAATAACTTATTCAATTGGCACACTTCCATAAATTTAACAATTGGCTTTCATGAACCAGTAGTGCAAGCTGCCTCTAGTGCCCCACAGATAGCAGGAAGTGGGTTTAGATGTAAACAGTAGGAATGTTATCAAAATAAATACCCAGAACACTTGAGGATTTGATTAACAACAGAGTAAAGGCACTGTTTAGATTCTATTTTATTGCCTAAGCAGGTCTTCCCTATGCTGTCTTTGCTGTGACATGCCCCTTTTATCACATGTGTTCAGCGCCTCCCTCTCTCACCAGACTGTAGGCTTTAAGAAATGAGAACCTTACCTACTCCTCACTGCTGTATTTCTGGTGTCAGGGTGTCAGTGTGTGGATGGAGTAAATACGTGAGCTTCCTGTTGCCACTCTATCACTTTTACATGGAAACGACAGGGGTGATGCTGCGAGACAGATATCAAGGGACACAGGGTTTGAAAAAAGATCCATAAAAGGGTAAGTCTTCACTCAGTGTGATGTAATGTTGCTTGCATCTGAGAAATTCCTTAGAATGCACTCAGAGTTTGTGTGCTGAAAGGACCAAAGTTGCAAACAGGAGTCAGTTGCCATGCTTTTTTAGAATAGTTTATATATAAAGAACTAGAGGTTAACTATGAACTAAAAAGAAGCACAGTGTATAATAATGTAATAAGCAATCTAAAGCAATATTGCACAAGAGTATTTTACTTTTGTCCACAGTTTAAGAACAAAGTGTCATTATTTTTTTTGAATTGTAATATATTATTTTTTAATATAAATTTATTCATTTTAATTGGAGGCTAATTACTTTACAATATTGTAAACTTGGATTTTCTTTTGTCTTGCATAATTTCAAAGCAATAATAGTTACTAGTACAGATATAGAACTACTATACACCATGCGCTGTTAATGCATTTAGTCATATAACAACTCGCCAACGTATGGATTGTTATTATCATGAGCAAACTGAGACACAAGGAATTTAAATAACTTGGCCAAGGTCACATAGTTAGGAAGTAATGGCCGTCTGGCTCCAGAGTATCTGCTCTTAATCACTATGCTATATAGTACAGCTGACAAAACAAACAATGTCCAGAATGTCTAGAATGTCCTTGGAACTCTCTCATTCTGGAGTCAGTCCCAGTTGTCATAAGCAAGAGTTTTAATCTTCTTAGAGGATCTCTGGGGTAGACACACAGTCTCTGGATGAGATAAAGAACAACCCAAGTTTAGAGACATATAAATGTCTTTCTTAACCAGTGGAACAAGTTTCAGGAATTCCTGCCAGCTGCCTAACTTTGGGTAAACCTTTTAGAACATCATTTCAAATGGAGATATGCCCTGTAGGTGGACGAATTTACTAAGTCTCCCAGATTAGGTAGCCAACAGAAGGGGCATGGGAAAAAAACACAAGGGAAGCTTGTCTTTGAAGAGGTTCGGGGAAAGAAAGCTTCAGAAAGTTTCGTATCTTCAGCTGTTTGAGTGTTTGTGTGTGCGCACTTGTGGGAGGACGGTGGGAGGGAAAGTACAAGGAGGGGAATGGGACAGGCTCACTCTAGAGAAGGACCTTGTCTTTCCTCTCCCACGCCCATCGCAAAGTCCAAACAACAATTCAGGTATGTACATGTGATGCCATTTTAGCAGATGCACAAATAACTGACTTTTATGAGGCTAGCTTTGGGATCTTCTTGTTTCACAATTTTATATGTAAAAATAACCTCTATATAAGGTAGGCTTTCACTTTCCGAGATATTTAGGGAGATATTTAAAATACAAATGCATCATCATCATCGCTTTTCAGTTGTTAAAAATTATATATTAATAAAACCTGGTAAGGGTCATAGATTAATAAAACCATAGAAGGTTACCAGAGTAGAAATATGAAAATTTATAAGTTAAACATATTTTGTTGAGAAGGCATTTTTTAAAAAAGTTACAGGAAGTGGTCTAATTAACTGACCTAAACCCTTAGCTGTATTTTAACAAAGCCCTTGGATGGATTCTGGCACAATGAGATCTTCAGACTGCCAAATCCAAGATCAATCTGTAGGAGAAACAACATAATTGATTTCTGATTCTATTCAGCTTTAAAGGACACCCCCAGGCCCTTGCAAATAAAATAATGATCTGTGACTGGGCACATTTGATAGCAGTTTGATTGCTGTCCATATCAAATTACTAGGTTTCCTAGCCTGCCATTGGCCTGTCACCTGGTGCTTGAATGAATCTGTCTACCACATTTCATCCACTGACTGTCTTTCTCTAATGAATCAGGGTCCATGGCACAAACGAGAGGTGTTCAAGGAAACTACCATCAGCAGGTTTGTTAAGAGAGCAAATGGTTTCTGTACTCATATCATGAATATCTTAATAGTCACCTTGCTTATCTATTACACAGTTGCTTCTGATAATAATTCAGAATCACAGATTGGTGATGCTGTCAACAAAAAGTGGATTCAAAACACAATTTAAATATGACTTTTTTGCAGACTCAGACTGTGAAATCCAACTTCCAAAGTTCTTACATACTTTGTGATAAAGCATCACTATCCTGGAAACTGACTTAGCACAACTTCATACTTTTAAGTGTTACTTAAAATCTCCCTTCTCTCTCCCCTTTTCTAAGAAGAGTCTGAATGGAAAGGCTGAGCACAAGAACTACATTCAAAGGAATTTCTGCTTTGAGAGATATCAAAACTGATGAGGTCAATTTTAGATCATAATATGAATGTTGGCAGCGGGAAATTAATGTCCTCCACCATTTTGTATATTTGCTTCATGCCAAAGACAATGCTCATTTCTCCTTCACCATCTGCATTCTCCCAAATAAGGTCATTTTTCTTGGGATTGTTTTGGGGCATTTTTTTTTTTTTGGTTATAGAACAAGTATTTTCTTTCCAACATCTCAGAAAATTCTTTAGTGACTGTACTCTCTGCCAAACAATAATTCTGCTCTTATAAAGCAATGTCAGGCTTCAACATCTATTCTTCATCTGCTAAGACAGAGTTCGCAAAGAATATTTCATCTTCAGCTGGGCCCTGTTAGTCCTTCAACTCAGCTCATAGGTATAATATATCATGCCTGGAGGCCCTCCGGTATTATATAACCTCCCATGCATAACTTGAATTAGCAAGGAAATGACATATTTATATAGCAATTAAAAATATGTTTAGCATTCCCTGAGGTGCCGCCCCTCCCAACTATTTAAGCTAAAAGCACATTAATCATCTGGCAGGGTATACTACAATAGAGACAGCAGGTGTTTCTGTATCCATTGCTTAACACGACACAGGGAAACAGAACCTGAATTTACACAACCTGGACCCGTCATCACACACTGATTATACTTACACTTGAACAAAGCATGCTCTTTTTTTCAACAATATCATTTGGAGCTGTCACCTACCCAAATACATGAAGCTCATATGCTTCCATGTCACCAAATTCATGATAAGATCATTTATTACTGAGCATGAACAAGAGGAAAGGGGAAGGCAAGCTTATTCTCAGAGGTGCTCTTGATTTGAAAATCTATCCCTGACAGATCTCCAATGCTGTGAGATCCCAGAACCTGTTAGACATTTTGGAATGTTCGTTCCTGACTGCTCATGAATGGCATTATTTTAAAAGCACACTTTTAACTGCTGTACACTTCCCCAAACATAACAAAAACAAGAAACAACACTGGATAAATACACCTTAACTTGGTTGAACTTTCTGAAATACTTCGAGTATGCTTAGATGCTTGCTCCTTGGAAGCAAAGCTATGACAAACCCAGACAGTGTATTAAAAAGCAGAGACATCACTTTGCCAAAAAAGGTCTGTATAGTCAAAGCTATGGTTTTTCCAGTAGTCATGTACCAGTGTGAGAGTTGGACTGTAAGGTAGGCTGGGCACCGAAGAATTGATGCTTTTAAACTGTGTTGCTAGAGAAGACTCTTGAGAGTCCACTGGACAGCAAGAAGATCAAACCAGTCGATCCTAAAGGAAATCAACCCTGAATACTCATTGGAAGGACTGATACTGAAGTTTCATTAGTTTGGCCACGTGATGCAAAGAGCTGACTCACTGGAAAGGATCCTGATACTGGGAAAGATTGAAGGCAAAAGAAGAGGGGAACAGAGGATGAAATGGTTAGATAACATCAGCGACTCAATGGATATGAGCTTGAGCAAATTCTGGGAGATAATGGAGGACAAAAGAGCCTAGCAAGCTGGAGTCTATTGGGGTCGCAAAGAGTTGGACACGATTTTGCCACTGAAGAGAAACAAAAAATGGGGGGCATGCTAAAAATGCTCAGATGAACCTAAGAGTACTCTAGCTGATCCCATGGTAATGACAATCAAGACTGGATAACCAAGTGTATTATAGAAGCACACCAACCCTCTGTTGTCTAGAGCACTCTCAAGTCAGACAGGAAAGCAGCCCTGGGCAGCTCACCATTAGCAAAATACCATCTGCATTTTTAAGGGGCTTTATGTTTTAGAAAACACTTCCTCTTACTTCATTTCACACAGGCATGCAATAACATTATGAGGGATGATTGAGACCCTCTTGTTTACAGTAAAGTGACAATTTCCTGAATTTTACCTGACTTTTTAAACAAGGTACATTTTGAAAAGTTGCAGTCAACCTCAGATATTTATATGTAAGTCTATCATAAGTGATACAGTGGATGATGACTGTAGTAACTGGATGTCCAGATTGTACTTTCACCATGTGCTGTATTGTTGTTGTTGTTCAGTGCTAAAATATGTCCAACTATTTGCGACCACATGGATTGCAACACACCAGGCTTCCTGTCCTTCACTATCTCCCAGAGTTTGCTCAAATTCATGTCCATCAAGTCAATATCATCCAACAAACAGTATCCAATGATGCCATCCTCTCTCATCCCCTTCTCCTCCTGTCTTCAATCTTTCCCAGCATCAGGGTCTTTTCTAGTGAGCCAGCTCTTCGTATCAGATGGCCAAAGTACTGGAGCTTCAGTTTCAGCATCAGTCCTTTCAATCCTGAATATTCAGGATTGATTTCCTTTAAGATTGACTGGTTTGATCTCGTTGCTGTCCAAGGGATTCTCAAGAGTCTTCTCCACTACCACAATTTGAAGGCATCAGTTGGAAAGACAGCTACTCAGAAACTAAATATTAAACATCCACTCCATTCTGACTTAATGTCCAGGCCAGATTCCTTCCCTAATCACCCAAAGCCTAGAGTGAAAAAGTTTTCATGCAAACATGGTACAATTTGTCTTTATAGTTTTATATTAGACATTAGCCTAGAATCCAAAATTCTTAGACTCTCTAAGTATCTACCTTAAAGCATATCTGATGCCACTGACTATAACAGCTGAGGAAACAACCTAGGCATTTTGCTATAAGTGACCTTTTAAAATTGGTATTTATTAAGGTATTCTTAATTCTATAGACAAGTGTTCTTGTCTATAGATAAGACCTGAAAGATTTTATTGTCCTGGAATTTAACCAATTTAACTTTCTAAAAACCTATTTGTGCTTTTATTAAATTACTAAAGATAGGTTAACTGTTCTATCTCCACTTCGCCAGAGTGTCTGGCATACAGGAGAATCTCAATGAACAAGACAGATAAGATCTTGATTCTCATGGAATTTCTATCCTAGCAGTAAAGGGCCAAGTCATCAAGCAATTACACTATAGTGTGAGAAAGGCTTTGTTAGGAAACATCTATGATGATATGAGAGCATTCAGAAGGAGTGTCTAACTTAGATTTAAGGGATCAAGGAAGTCTTCCTGGAAGAAAGTACGCTAAGAGACAGTGGACATATAAGAGATAAAGAAAGTAAATACAGAGTCAAGCAGAGCAGTGTTCCCAGAAGAGAGACCACATACTCAAAGGCTTGGTGGTAAGAAAGAGTATGAGTTTGGGAATGAGACACCCCTGGCTTTGATTCCTGCCTCCACTATTACTACTTATGTGATAGAACATTCCTGACCTTTCAATTTAACAGCTGAACTTGACCAGAGCAGACCTCATTTTCATGGTCGATTTTGAAATTGCTACCAAGAAGACCCACACAGCTTCTACGAGCTCGGTGTGGCTTCCCTCTGACAGAGTGAGGCTGCCTTTTCTAGTCCCCAATTTCTATAATTGTAAAATTAATATTTAACGTTTATTTAAATGTGTGGAAAGTACAGACTTATCACGGTAAAGTCATTAGTGTGAGGATAGAGGAAGTCCAAAGAAGTCAGATGGTTGAGAGGTGGAACCAGGAGGGACACAGGTATGAGGTTCTGAGGCCAAGGCATGGCTTGTTTTATGAAATCAAACATTAAGCATGAAAGAAAATAACAGCTGAAAGTAAGAATAAAAACCCTGCATACTTTACCAAGTTATGAGAGCTAAAAGAGATAATATGAAAATAGTGCTTATAATAATAAAATATATTCAGCACTTACTGTGTGCTGAATGTTTTACACAGATTATGTCATGCAGTCTGTAACAGAGAAGAAAAACTTGACTTCATATTGCTAGTGTTTAGTCCTGCCGGCCCTACACCCTTCTAAAGAATGTTACCTTTAGTCTGAAATATGCATGGTAGCTCATTCTCTAAGGCTCTGCCTCCCAAACTTGACCTTTAAAGGTATGATACTTTTCCATTTGTGTAGAGATAAAAAGCCACAGGACAGAAAATAACACTTGCCTTGTTGGGAGGTTTACAGAATCCTGTGATCAGACCTATAGGTGCAGCTGCAAGAACAAAGTATGAAGAATTCCAGTACCAAGAAGTTTGTGAGGACCAGACGCATCCCCTTCCCCTTTCAGTATGGAAGAAGTTAGGGACTTTCCTGGTGGTTTAGTGGTTAACAATCCACCTGTCCCTGAAGGGGACATGGGTTCAGGCCCTGGTCAGGGAAGATCCCACACGCTGTGGGACAGTTAAGCCCATGTGCCACAGCTACTGAAACTCGCGGACCGAGAGCTCACGCTCTGTAACAAGAGAAGCCATCCCAAAGAGAAGTCAGAGCACTGCGGCAAACAGTGGCCCCTGCTCGCCACAGCTAGAGGAAGCCCACCCACGGCAATGAAGCCCCAGCGCAGTCAAAATCAATCAATCAATCAATTTTAAAAAGAATCTGAATTCTAACTTGGGTATGATAACTCTGAGACACGAGTCTACCATCGTCTCCATCTGCTGGCTTTATGAATAAAGCTATTATTCCCTACTACAACTTGCCTCTCTAGTCTTTCCATTTATGGCCTGCCATGAGCTTGGACGAGGCAATAAGTCCTTCTAACAATCATAGGATGAACACACAACTATTACTCCACTTTATAGGTGATAAAACTGAGGCAAAAAAGGGTTTAAGTAACTTAGACAAAGAGTCTTAAATGGTGGAGCTGGCATCCACTCCCGAGCAGACTGCCTTTAGAACCACAATCTTAACCATGAACTACGCTTCCTTAACTGTTAAGTACCAAACTCTTCACTGATCCCTTTCTGATCTAAGACGCTATGATTCTATGACTTCCATAACAAAGTATGCCTTTTAACAGACTCACTGACAACTAGCTGTGGTATACAGCAGAAAAACATATTAAAAATACCTCTTGATGATAAATACATAAATATATGCTTACTTACATGAAGGCATTTATTGGTCTGAGCAAAGTACTACACTCACATCGGGTTCTAATGTTTGCATTGTAATTCAACTTTTCTGTCATGCCCTGTGCTCAGCCCACCCAAATCACCATCTCCCAGGTAGAGATGTGTATTTGCATTCTGTGTGAAAGCTGAAGACTGATTTGATTTTCCTTGCCTGAATAGTGAAAAATGACACTCCAACTTGATTATGACTCTCAGAGGGCACCTATTCTCTGCACCAGGAACCTTAATTTTCCTTTAATCGGTGTGGTGTGTGTGTGTGCGTGTTTTAACCCGAGCTGCTTACATAATGAGAGGAGTGTTCAAGCTAGCTTTGCTCTGCAGCTGTACAATTTTCTAACTTGAGAGGCTCATGACTTTTATTTAGAGACCCTCAAAACTACTACAAAGTCACAGTTAATTCACAAGCCTAATTACCTTGGCCTCCGCCCTGGCTTCTTTTGATACCTCCAGCTCAATTCTTCTCAGGCTTTTTGTTCTGTGGTTTCTCAACTGCTGTTACTTTTAGCTGATGTCATGGGAGAGAAAGGCACGAGACTATTTGGAGAATTTTTTCAATTGACTCCTAATTTATTCTGTAACCTACACTATAGAAGCCTTATCTCAAATTCCAATGATACAGCTCATGCAAGACTGCTCCTTCTTATGGGAAGCAAAAGACACTCCAATACAGCCCTTGTCTTTGCTTTACTCTTGTGTGTTTTCTCAAAATTTACAATTGGAACAGAAACCACAACCTGTCTATATACAATTCCAGACTCTGTATTATATTATATTCTTTCTTTACATAAATTCCTTTGTGTCACATAAAAATCCTGTACGATTAAGTACTACTACTGCCACTTTGCAAATGAGGAAACTGAAGTTCAGAAATGTAATACCACATGGCTAGGAAGTAGTTCAAACAGTATTTAAGCCATTATCTATTTTGACTTCTACAACATATATTCTAAATACCTGCTTCTTGGGTGTCAGAACCACAAAACACAAATTTAAAAATTAACTTTCTAGCCTTATAAATCACAGTGCTTTGTAGAAATTATTTTATAAGATTGTTTTTAAACAAATAAATGACTTCTTGAGCATATCCCTCTAGCTTTTGTAAATTCATCCTGGTAAACTGCAAGCTGGATACAGAAGATTACATTTAATTTTTTTTAAGAAGAAAAAGATATAAAATACAAATTATGTACTGATCAAGTCAGGGGTCTCTAAGATTTAGTTAAATAGGATAGCATTCTTTTCTATCTGGATGTGACCTGAGTAAAGTCAATACAGTACAGTACACTACCTTCTCCATTATTGCAGCAATTCTGTTGCGACCCAGAGGAAACACAGATGAGCCCACAGGATCCTGGAAAGAGAGTCTAAAGTAGATATTTGCCATCATGATTTCCACTGAGAACACAAAATGCAAGGGTCAGGTTCAAGCTTTAACCACCAGTAACTCTAGGGAACACACAAGGTCACAAACATGGGGTCTGGAATGAGCTCTAGACCTGCATGAGTCCAAACTCTGGAAGTCTTTGCTTTCATTCAAATGTAGGAAGATAGTATAACACGATAGATGCATTAAGCCTAAAATAAGCTCTTACATAGGACCACGTGTCATTTGCACTCAGGTATTGCTTTTTCTTGGTATCTGAGATAATGGCCTCAATTTTGAAGGAATCTATTAAGTAAAAAGACAGGTGTTATCCTGTATTAACCCTTTTTTCCCCCCTCAAAATAAGCATCCTATCCAACAGCAAATCCTGTCAACAGTAAAAAATAATTCCTCCCTACTCTGCCATTATTATCATCTCACACCTGGATTATTATAATAGCCTCCTACCTCATCCCTATTTTCCCCTTGCTATTCTGCACTGCATTCTCATCACAGCAGTCACAGTCATGCTGATAAAAAAGATATCTGGCCATTCCTCTTTTGCAGAAGTGGCTTCCTTTGTCACTCAGAATAAAGTGATCTACAGATATTTCATGATTTGGCCCTGGCTAACTCTCTGATCTTGTCCCTAATGTTCTGTTATCATACTGACTGAGCAACACAGGACACTCTTATCTGTTTCTTGAACATGCTATTCACACACCATCTCAGGACCTTTGCACATGCTGGTCCCTCTGATGCAATGTTCTTTGCCCAGACATCAGCATACTTAACTCCCCCTCTTCTTGGAGGTCTTTACTCAAAGTCACCTAAATGAGGCTTTCCCTGGACTAATCTAAACTTTTAACTTCATTTCACCAATGACTTTCTAATCAACATCTGTTTTCCCTCCTTTGCAATATCAGTATCTAAAATACCATGTGTTTCTTTTTCTTTTATCTTTTTTAATGTCAGACAACACATCAGAATGCAAGCTTTATTTAGGGCATTTTTTGGGCTTTTGTTTCTTTCGCATCTTTGAAACCTAGAATAGTGCCTGACAGTTATTAATAATTGAATGCTAAAAGAATAACTGAATAAAATAATTAATGTACAGGTTTGTGGGCAAATAGGTAAGTAGATGGATGGAGATAAATGCAAATGGCACAAAGTAGGCATCTGGTAACGTAATGAATTAGAAAATGGATGAATTATAAAATGGTGGTTTCTAGGATGGTGGTATTACAGGTGATTTTTATTTTATTCTTTAGGATTATCTATGTTTTATCATATTTATATATGATGAAAGTATAAATTATTTTTCACTTGTAGGGAACTTTATAAGATTTTTCCACATACCATATCTTGTTTTATCCTCAGGGTGTTACACCAAATAGATTATATTCTCATTTTACATGTGAAGAATTGATGTCAAGAGAAAATAAACTGATTACCAAAGAGCTCACAGATACTAAATAATAAAGATTGAAAAAAAAACAAGATTGATTCTTTTGTTTATGTAAAGTGATGGGAAAATGTCAAGCAAACTGTTCCTTGAACAAAGGAGGTTTATATCAGAATTTCTACACATGAGGAGCTTATCGATAGTAAAAAACATTAGAGAGGTCTAGACTTGAGCCTGGGTTTACATAATGCTGGACATAGAACTAAAACAAAATTGATTCTTTTAAATTGTGTTAAAATATGCCTAACATAAAATTTACCATCTTAATCATTTTAGATATATAATTCAGTAATATTAAGTACATTCACACAGCTGTGCAGCTATTACCACCATCCATTTCCAGAGATCTTTTTACCTACTGAAACTCTGTACCCAATAAACAATAACTGTAACTCCCCTCGCTTCCTATCTGCTGGCATCTACCTTTCAGCTTTCCCTCTGTTAGGAATTTGACTGTGCTAGCTACTGCATATAAGCACAGTCAGCTTTGTCCTTTTGTGATGGGGTTACATCACTTATAACATCATCAAGGTTCATCCATGTTGCAGTACGTCAGGATTTCCTTTCTTCTTAAGGCTGAATAATATACAACTGCATATATAGAGAATGATTTGTTTAACCATTTATTTGCCAATGGGCACTTGGGTCACTTCCAACTTTTGGCTACTGTAAACAATGCCACTATGAACACTGGTGTACAAATATCTGTATTTGTACATCTGCTTCCACTCCTTTGGCATATATATCTAGAAGTGAAATTGTAGGATCATACAGTAATTTAAAAATAATTTTTATAACAAAAATTTATGTACCTAATAGATATTATTGAAAAGAGCAGGTGTTTAAACCACGCTTCACTGGGCTTGAGTGTAAGCACACATCAATACACCCTTCCCAAAGTGCATTCCTAGCTTTATTTTTAGTGAGAATAGACATCCGTGTATCCCACCATCTCCTGAGTGTCTATTAATGCACTAGACTCTGGGAATTCAGTAGTGATTAAGACGGAAAGATGGGTAAGCCCCATCTTCATGGAGCTTACCATTTAGAGAAGGGAGGTAGAAAATATTACATAAATAATAGCAAATAACTACTTTATGACTAAGATATGCACTGCAATAAGAAAATACAATGTGTTGTAAGAATATTGAACAGGCTAGCCTTTGGTGTGTGGGGGTGGGGTGCACAGAGGTGCCTCCTCCAAGAATCAGGGTAAGTTTTACAATGTAAATCGGAGTTTAGTACCCATTAATTATCAATTTATTTTTCAGTAAACAACCAATGTTGAGCATCATTAGATCACTCCCTCCAAATTTTATAACCATACTCCAAAGGTTCAGAATAATGTTGGCAATATTCAGATGCTCATCAGATGAATTAATTAAACTAATTAGCTTAAAGTTTAATTAAATAGTAGCTATTAACTTCATTATCCCCATAACACTGATTTTTTTTTAAGTAGTGATTTGGGATTTTACATATAATTATTTCCCTCTTTAATTTTTTTTAACCTTCTATTACAGTGGTTTAAAGATGTTTATATCTTATGGGAAACTGTTGGAGGAGTGAGCTTTTTATTTTTTTCTTTTTGTCATTATTTTGCAGTGATTGTCAGTTTTGGTTTTTATCTGTTACCAGTCAATATGTGGCCAAAGTAAGACCTGGAGATTCAATGGCCAGAGTTCCTGTAACAAAGAACAAACGTGACTCCATATTGAATCTGTTTCTTTAGCTTTAACCTTTGTGCTTTTTTGCCTGTGTTTAGTCCTGTGTGCTCTGCCTCATTGTAAAAGTACGTGGTTTATAGCCTCAAAAATACAGGAGAGACCATTCTTAAGGCTCTGACCTTTGAAGATATATCGCTTTCCCACTCATACAGAGATAAAGTTTCATAATAGAGAATAACATCTGTCTTATTGGAGACTTAAAGGAACATTGAGACCAAACCTAGGTGGACAGCTTTAGGGACAAAGGATAAAATATGTCAGCACGAAAAAATATTGTAACAAGTACAAATTATACACACACAAATACAGGTTGTTGAGACAGCAAGTTTTTCACCGAAAACTTAAGTTCACTTTTCGTATTATGGAGCTGCTGCTTCGAAGCAGCTTCCCAGCCTGGAATAGCACACCCAGCCTTCTTCCATAGTCACGATCCTGTGGCTGAATTCTCATCAAGGGAGCATGTGTGTAAATAATGCAGGCCATTCTCAGGCAAATTTCTCTCACAATTCTTTGTACTCTCTTGCTCTCCTTTCCATGGTTGGAAGCAACACTGAAGGTGATTTGGTAGGTCATTGCAATAAAAATGGCAACACTTCCTTCAATCTGGGTTCTTAAGTAACTGTGAGGAGAAGAGCACCCACCACTTCGCCACTGTATTTCATGAGAGTAAGAAACAATTTTGCTATTCACTAATATGGGATTTATCTATTTAATATTCCAGATGTCATCTCACAGCAAAGCACTGCTGTGAAGTCATGGGTCCTATCTTTGATTTCATATATAGGAGAAATCAGGAATATTTTAAGTCTAGATATTACACTTTTTTGCTATAAAACATTACAGTCATTTTTGGTATTCCAAGTGACAACGGAATGGCCCACAATTAACAAAATAAAAGAGAAATAAAATTTTAAAATAAAATAAATATTGTGAAAATTCAGAATGGGATTTCCCAAAGAGAATGTTGTAGGTAGGTGAGACCACTGGTCAGGTTATTGCTAAACTGGAGAAATTCTGGGTTAAACAAATATCAGGTTTCCTTATGGTGTAAGTATGTAAGTGCTCATACTTATTTATAAGGCAACATATTCCATAAATCTCCAAGGAGCACTGAACGAAGGTGGAGTGAGTATTGTATAAGTATTGTATAAGCTTTTCCTCAACTTTGAACTCAAAATCTTTGTATTTCATAGCATTTCCTAGAATAAGCTTTTTATGAAGCACATTTGGGAGAATACTAACACAGCAAGCTTTTAGTTTCGAAAAGAGTGATCACCCTCCATTGTCTCGAAGTTTCCTAGTGACTACAAGGGGGAATAGGGGACCACAGATAATATTACTAATGTTTTAGAAACCGTTTAAATGTGGAAAGGATATTACTGGGACGATGGATGAAGTCTGAATCTGGGCTGTGGATTAGATAATTGGAGCAATTTGAAGCAGCCTGTAGTTTGATTATTTTACTCTGCTTATTAAGAGGATATCTTTCTTAAGAAATACACATGAAATATTTAAGAGCAGAGGGGCGTGAGTATCTTCACATTATTCTCAAACTTTTTTTAAAGCATACAGGGAGGTAGAGAGAAATGCAGTAGGAGGGAAAGGAAGAACAAGAGAGGAAAAAAAAATAGGAGGGATGGGTGGGAGAATCCTAAGAAACTCTGCCTGCAATTTTGCTATAAATTTGGTATTTTACATGTACATGAAAACATATACATAAAGGTTTCCAAAAAAAGAGTGTGAAGAGTGATGTCCTGTAGGAAGTGGGTTTAACATTCATTTTGGCTGTGCTTCATTTCAAACACATCACACATGTTTATTTATTTATTTATTTTATTTTTTTTTTTTTTAAAATTTATTTATTTATTTTTAATTTTTACTTTACAATTCTGTATTGGTTTTGGCATAGATTGACATGAATCCACCACAGGTGTACATGCGTTCCCAAACATGAACCCCCCTCCCACCCGCCTCCCCACAACATCTCTCTGGGTCATCCCCGCGCGTCAGCCCCAAGCGTGTCATATCCTGCATCAGACATAGACTGGTATTTCGATTCTTACATGTTATTATACATGTTTCAATGCCATTCTCCCAAATCATCACACCCTCTCCCTCTCCCTCTGAGTCCAAAAGTCCGCTATACACATCTGTGTCTCTTTTGCTGTCCTGCATACAGGGTCATCATTGCCATCTTCCTAAATTCCATATATATGTGTTAGTATACTGTATTGGTGTTTTTCTTTCTGGCTCACTTCACTCTGTATAATCGGCTCCAGTTTCATCCATCTCATCAGAACTGATTCAAATGTATTCTTTTTAATGGCTGAGTAATACTCCATTGTGTATATGTACCACAGCTTTCTTATCCATTCATCTACTGATGGACATCTAGGTTGTTTCCATGTCCTAGCTATTATAAACAGTGCTGCGATGAACATTGGGGTACATGTGTTTCTTTCAATTCTGGTTTCCTCTGTGTGTATGCCCAACAGTGGGATTGCTGGGTCATAAGGCATTTCTATTTGCAATTTTTTAAGGAATCTCCACACTGTTCTCCATAGTGGCTGTACTAGTTTGCACTCCCACCAACAGTGTAGGAGGGTTCCCTTCTCTCCACACCCTCTCCAGCATTTATTGCTTGCAGACAAAGGAGGCAAGAATATACAATGGAGTAAAGACAATCTCTTTAACAAGTGGTGCTGGGAAAACTGGTCAACCACTTGTAAAAGAATGAAGCTAGATCACTTTCTAACACCACACACAAAGATAAACTCAAAATGGATTAAAGATCTAAATGTAAGACCAGAAACTATAAAACTCTTAGAGGAGAACATAGGCAAAACACTCTCTGACATAAACCACAGCAGGATCCTCTATGATCCACCTCCCAGAATTCTGGAAATAAAAGCAAAAATAAACAAATGGGACCTAATTAAAATTAAAAGTTTCTGCACAACAAAGGAAAATATAAGCAAAGTGAAAAGACAGCCTTCCGAATGGGAGAAAATAATAGCAAATGAAGCAACTGACAAACAACTAATCTCAAAAATATACAAGCAACTCCTGCAGCTCAATTCCAGAAAAATAAACGACCCAATAAAAAAATGGGCCAAAGAACTAAATAGACATTTCTCCAAAGAAGACATACGGATGGCTAACAAACACATGAAAAGATGCTCAACATCACTCATTATAAGAGAAATGCAAATCAAAACCACAATGAGGTACCACTTCACACCAGTCAGAATGTCTGCGATCCACACATGTTTATTTAAAACTGCCCTTCTCAGACCGGAATGCCACCAGCAGGAAAATCTGTAAGTTTTGACTTAAAATGGCTCTTATACCAGCTGTAGAGGTGGTATGCTGTTACAGTTTGGTGGGCAAAAAGACTGTTGCTTCTTCCATGTTATTTATTAATACAGGAGGCTTCTGCTTAAAAAATAATTCAGATTTTTAAAAAAATATTACTTTGCTTTGTTTATAGCAAAAATAAGAAACAGTCTCTTTTATTATATATAAAGAAAGGTCATAAAAAAGTTGCTAGGTTTCTATTGCTCTAACAGGAGAATGAAAATACAGTTCAGTTCAGTTCAGTCGCTCTGTCGTGTCCAACTCTTTGCGACCCCATGAATCACAGCACGCCAGGCCTCCCTGTCCATCACCAACTCCCGGAGTTCACTCAGACTCATGTCCATCGAGTCAGTGATGCCATCCAGCCATCTCATCCTCGGTCATCCCCTTCTCCTCCTGCCCCCAATCCCTCCCAGCATCAGAGTCTTTTCCAATGAGTCAACTCTTCGCATGAGGTGGCCAAAGTACTGGAGCGTCAGCTTTAGCATCATTCCTTCCAAAGAAATCCCAGGGCTGATCTCCTTCAGAATGGACTGGTTGGATCTCCTTGCAGTCCAAGGGACTCTCAAGAGTCTTCTCCAACACCACAGTACAAAAGCATCAATTGTTCAGCGCTCAGCCTTCTTCACAGTCCAACTCTCACATCCATACATGACCACTGGAAAAACCATAGCCTTGACTAGATGGACGTTAGTCGGCAAAGTAATGTCTCTGCTTTTGAACATACTATCTAGGTTAGTCATAACTTTTCTTCCAAGGAGTAAGCGTCTTTTAATTTCATGGCTGCAGTCACCATCTGCAGTGATTTTGGAGCCCCCCAGAATGAAGTCTGACACTGTTTCCACTGTTTCCCCATCTATTTCCCATGAAGTGATGGGATCGGATGCCATGATCTTCGTTTTCTGAATGTTGAGGTTTAAGCCAACTTTTTCACTCTCCTCTTTCACTTTCATCAAGAGGCTTTTTAGTTCCTCTTCACTTTCTGCCATCAGGGTGGTGTCATCTGCATATCTGAGGTTATTGATATTTCTCCTGGCAATCTTGATTCCAGCTTGTGTTTCTTCCAGTCCAGCGTTTCTCATGATGTACTCTGCATAGAAGTTAAATAAGCAGGGTGACAATAAACAGCCTTGATGCACTCCTTTTCCTATTTGGAACCAGTCTGTTGTTCCATGTCCAGTTCTAACTGTTGCTTCCTGACCTGCATACAGATTTCTCAAGAGGCTGGTTAGGTGGTCTGGTATTGCTCTAGGAGGAGAATGAAAATGCAGTAGCTGCTGATGAAGAAAAGTATTCATATTTTGCTGCCAAGTCAAGGTGACTGGCAGTGATTACTCCACCAAATGCTTTTGCTCTGCGCTATGCTTGGACGGCGGAGCCTGGTGGGCTGCTGTCCATGGGGTCGCACAGAGTCGGACACGACTGAAGCGACTTAGCAGCAGCAGCAGCAGCAGACTTGGTCATTTATCTCTTTCTCCAGAGCTTTGAAGATCTCCAAATGCCAATTATGTTATCAAGCCAGGCATGGGTGGGCCTGGCCCAAAAACACCTTCTGTGATAGTTTCTGGGTAAGAAAGCCACTCAGAGTTCAAAAATAGATTTTAGGCTAGAGAGTGAAATGAATAATCTGAACACTGAGGTCACCGATTTGCCCTTTTGCATTATGAACACTTTCTTCCCTCCTCAGGTCTTTGTTCCCTCTTTCTCTCGCATCGTTACTCTCCACATGGTACCATTTGCATCATAGTTACTGCTGCCACAAATAGAAATAAAAGGTCTGCTGGCACCACATCTCCTCCTCTAGCTTCTATTCAATTTCTCTAGTCCCCCTCCCAGCAAAGTACCTTGAAAGAAGTATCTAAGGTCTTGGTTTCTACTTTCTCATCAATACAACACATTCTGAGTGGTTGTTCAATGCCCACCTCCTACATATTGACCTTTGGGGGATGTGCTCCTCTCAACAGCCACAAACATAACACAAACTCAAACAAAAATATCCACAAGAGGATGACACCCCTTGGACTGACTTAACAATAGCCTACCCCTGACTTTCTGTGCTTCTTTTTACTGTTTAAATGGTTTTAGGAGGCCTGAAGTGAAGAGGTAATCTTCTGATTAAAACTGCAATCCACTCATTTTCTTCTGGTGATGAAATTCTTGAATTTAAACATTATTATTATAGTCAGAATCATGGTAATTTCTGGAAATTCAAGAAAATTTTACACATGGTGACATTCTCTAAAATTAGGCCTAATTTCTTCTGGATAATAGATGCTTTCACAAAGATGGCAAAAATTCCTGGTGAATTTCCAAAGAAAAAAATTTGTAATAGGCTCTTGTTAAATTAATTCTTAAATGGAGTGATTTTTTTTCCCAAATATAAACTAGCCTTGGGCAGTCTTAATGCATTACTTACTTTGAAGTGATTAAAGGTAACTCCTACCAAATCAATAGGAGAAAAGATGCTAAAGATGAAACATTAAAACTAAAATTAGCATTAACTAAGGATAGATATAAAATAATATGAGATCATGTTTTTCTTTAAAAGTCCAACAGAATTATTGGAGGTTAAAGAAAAAGAAATGGGAAATTGAAAATGTAATTGGATTGGCAAATATCCTCCCTTACAGATATCTTTCAGAGCAAATTATACTCTTCTGTCAATCATCCAGAAGACATGAATGCTAACAACAATATAAATGAAGTCTCTTTTAATGTCTGGACAACTGAATGCTAATTGATTATTAAGTGTGAATTTAAATACCAAATATGTTTAATGATTAAGAAACAATATTCCATTACTCTGGGATGGGACAAGAAAATGCAAATGATCACATTTCTCTACATTTTATAAAATATCACCTTCCTTAGGGTATCTCAGGCAGAAACACAAGGGCAAAGAATGATATGACTGAAATCTTTCTAGATTTCCCTAAAGGATATAGAACAAGGACATGCAAAAGCCTATTCAAAGATCTTTAAGCTTGAAAGAGATGCACGGAAAATTAACAGAATAAGTTTCACTACCCAAAGAGTAGTAAATCTAAGGTGTTCAGTACTCTGCCAAAATACTGAACACTGTTTCAAAATCTTCAAAATATTTAATTCATATAAGTCAAAGTTAAGTCCCATTGTTCTTAGGTAACTAACTTAAATAGCCCTATGTTCCCTAACACATGCATTAGAAAAAAAAAACCTGCTACCCAAATTGATGCTTTTGAACTGTGGTGTTGGAGAAGACTCTTGAGAGTCCCTTGGACTGCAAGGAGATCCAACCAGTCCATTCTGAAGGAGATCAGCCCTGGGATTTCTTTGGAGGGAATGATGCTAAAGCTGAAGCTCCAGTACTTTGGCCACCTCAAGTGAAGAGTTGACTCATTGGAAAAGACTCTGATGCTGGGAGGCATTGGGGGCAGGAGGAGAAGGGGACGACCAAGGATGAGATGGCTGGATGGCATCACGGACTCGATGGACGTGAGTCTGAGTGAACTCCGGAAGTTGGTGATGGACAGGGAGGCCTGGCGTGCTACTATTCATGGGGTCGCAAACAGTTGGACTTGACTGAGCAACTGAACTGATGGACTATTTTGTATACATTTCTTGTCAGTGATGTATATACATCAATGTATAATTTGATTCCTTGAACATAGGGATTCAGTTCAGTTCAGTCGCTTAGTCAAGTCCAACTCTTTGTGACCCCATGAATCGCAGCACGCCAGGCCTCCCTGTCCATCACCAACTCCCGGAGTTCACGCAGTCTCACGTCCATTGAGTCCATGATGCCATCCAGCCATCTCATCCTTGGTCGTCCCCTTCTCCTCCTGCCCCCAATCCCTCCCAGCATCAGAGTCTTTTCCAATGAGTCAACTCTTCGCATGAGGTGGTCAAAGTACTGGAGCTTCAGCTTTAGCATCATTCCTTCCAAAGAAATCCCAGGGCTGATCTCCTTCAGAATGGACTGGTTAGATCTCCTTGCAGTCCAAGGGACTCTCAAGAGTCTTCTCCAACACCAGTTCAAAAGCATCAATTCTTCGGTGCTCAGCCTTCTTCACAGTCCGACTCTCACATCCACACATGACTACTGGAAAAACCATAGCCTTGACTAGACGGACCTTAGTCGGCAAAGTAAGGTCTCTCCTTTTGAATATGCTATCTAGGTTGATCATAACTTTTCTTCCAAGGAGTAAGCGTCTTTTAATTTCATGGCTGCAGTCACCATCTGCAGTGATTTAGGAAAATATTAACTGTGATGATCTATACTACTATCATTACTGAGCAGCCAAAATTGAAGGGTGGAAAAATCCAGAAGCAACTGAAGACAACTTTTTGGAGAAGGTAAATCAAATGAGCCCCGACTAATAGCTTCTTAATGGACTTCAGGAAGTGGGGAGATAACAAGAACTGTCCTAAAAGTGATCCACTGTTGATAACTATAGACCATCTTTCCTCATCGCATCACACAACTATTAAAAGATCTATCAACGTAAACCAAGCAATTCAAATAATGGATAAACATATCATAAAGACACTACAAAATGTAAAGTTCTACTATGCCTTACCTTTTGAACAAACTTGAAAGACTCTTGCTGTTGTTTAGTCACAATGTGTCTAAATCTTTGAGACTATGGATTGTAGACCACTAGGTTCGTCTTGGAGAAGGCAGTGGCAACCCACTCCAGTATTCTTGCCTGGAGAATGCCATGGACAGAGGAGCCTGGTAGACTGCAGTCCATGGGGTCGTTAAGAGTCGGACACGACTGAGCGACTTCACTTTCACTTTTCACTTTCACGCATTGGAGAAGGAAATGGAAACCCACTCAGTATTCTTGCCTGGAGAATCCCAGGGACAGAGGAGCCTGTTGGGCTGCCTGACACGACTTAGCAACAGCAGCAGCAGCAGTTTGCTCAAACTCATGTCCATTGAGTTGGTGATGCTATCTAACCATCTTATCCTCTGCTGCCTCCTTCTCCTTTTGCCTTCAATTGTTTCCTGCATCAGGGTCTTTTCCAGTGAATCAACTCTTTGCATGAGGTGGTCAAAGTATTGGAGTTTCCGCTTCAGCATTAGTTCTTTCAATTAATACTCATGGGGGATTTCCTTTAGGACTGACTGGTTTGGTCTTGCAGTCCAAGGAACTCTCAAGAGTCCTCTCCAGCATCACAATTTGAAAGCGTCAATTCTTCAGTGCTCAGCCTTCTTCATGATCCGATTCTCACATCCATGCATGACAACTAGAAAAACCATAGCTTTGACTATATGGACATTTGTTGACAAAATGATGTCTCGGCTTTTTAAAATGCTGTCTAGGTTTGTCATAGCTTTCCTTCCAAGGAGCGAGTGTTTTTTAATTTCATGCCTGCAGTCACCCGCTGCAGTGATTTGGGAGCCCAAGAAAATAAATCTGTCACTACTTCCACTTTTTCCCCTTTTATTTGCCATGAAGTGATGGGACCAGACACCATGATCTTCCTTTTCTGAATGTTGAGTTTCAAGCCAGCTTTCCACTTTCCTCTTTCACCCTGACCAAGAGGCTCTTTAGTTCCTCTTCATTTTCTTCCATTAGAGTAGTATAATCTGCATATCTGAGGTTGTTGATATTTCTCCTGGCAATCTTGATTCCAGCTTGAGATTCATCCAACCCAGAAGTTTGCATTGATTTACTCTGCATATAATTTGAATAAGCATGTTGGCAATACACAGTCTTGATGTGCTGCTTCCGCAATTTGGAACCAGTCAGTTGTTTCCTGTCCAGTTCTAACTGTTGCTTTTTAATACATATATAGGTTTCTCAGGAGACAAGTAAGGTGGTCTGCTACTCCAGTCTCTTTAAGAATTTTCTGTTTGTTGTGATCCACACTGTCAAAGACTTTAGCATAATCAATGAAGCAGATGTAAAGTTTTGTTTTGTTTTTAATATTCTTGCTTTCTCCATGATCCAGTGAATGTTGGAAATTTGATCTCTGGTTCCTCTGCCTCTTTGAAACTCAGCTTGTGCATCTCGAAATTCTTGGTTCACATAATGCTGAAGCCAAGCTTGAAGGATTTTGAGCATTACCTTGCTAGCATGTGAAATAAGTTTAATCATATAGTACTTTGAACATTCTTTGGCACTGGAATAAAAACTGACCTTTCCCAGTCTTATGGCCACTGCTGAGTTTTCCAAATTTGCTGACAAATTGAGTGCAGCACTTTAACAGCATTATCATTTAGGGTTTTTAAATAGCTCAGCTGGAATTTCATAACCTCTACTAGCTTGGTTTTCCATAATGCTTCCTAAAGCCCACTTGACTTCACATTCCAGGATGTCTTGATCTAGGTGAGTGACTACACCATCGTGGTCATCCTGGTCATTAAGACATTTCTTGCATAGTTCTTCTGTGTATTCTTGCCACCTCTTCTTAATCACTTCTGCTTTTTTTAGGTCCTTATCATTTCTGTCCTTTATTGTGCTCATCCTTGCATGAACTGTTCTCTTGGTATCTTCAGTTTTCTTCAAGAGATCTCTAGTTTTTCCCTTTATATTGTCCTCCTTTATTTCTTTGCACTATTCATTTAAGATGGCCTTCTTATCTCTCCTTGTTATTCTCTGGAATTCTGCTTTCACTTGGGTGTATCTTTCCTTTTCTCCCTCCCCTTTGGCTACTCTTCTTTCCTTAGCTATTTGTAAAACCTCCTCTGACAATCACACTGTCTGCTAGAATTTCTTTTTCTTTCTTTAATGATACATTTCACCATGTTCTTTAATTTCTTTCTCTTCTATTATAATTTCAAACAATCAGCTAACTTAAGTTCAAAGAAGGTCCAGTAGAGAATATAAGTTCATCATTGTCAACACATCTATAGATGCCCAGTTTTGCCTCACAAGTCTTGAGACTTTGGCTTTCCATCGTTAATACTAGCTGTTTCATTTTCTAGTTACTAAAAGAATTAAAGAAAAGGCAGTATATTTTTGTAAGGAAATATAAAACTGATAGGGTCATGAACCTGGCAGCCACCACAGAATAACTTGAATCCTTAGTCAGTGGCTACCCTAAAGTTAAAATTCAACAAATAAAAGGGAGGTAAGAATAGTCAACACATCCTTTTATCTTTTGCTTCATGAAAGTCAGTGATAGACTAAACACAGGGCCCAAAGACATGGAGATCACAGGAGCACCATACATCTCCCTATGTGGATGGCAAAACATTCCCTGGAGGGTGTGAAAAGTTAAGGGTACAAAAGGAGGGGCAGCCCGATTAGGAAGCCTTCCAAGTTAGGCAGAGGAATATCATCTTCATACAATTGGCAATCAGGTAGTGATTGCCACTTGAGGAGAGAAGCATATAGCACATGAGAAGGATTAATTGGGCAAGGTCACACATGCAGAGGCCAATAGGAATTAGATGAGATTAAAGAGGGCCTGAATGATAGTGGTTGAAGTAACAGTGGAAGAGGAAGGCAAGAAAGACAGGAGAAGCATTTAAAAGGAAATCAATTTCCCCAGTACTAAGCGATACAAAATGCTGACTCAGAGTCAGCACTGCAAACGGTTCTGGAGGCACTTGTGTTGGTGACCAAGGAGGAGACAGGAATTCTGATTCCAGGCTGACATCCCTGCTTCCTTCAGGGATGTGACATACCCGATGCTTCCATATCTCTCTTCTCTCCTGTCTGTGGCTCTCATCCTGGACATACAAATGGGTTCCAAGAGGAAAACTCAACTCATGCCAAACAATGTCCCACACTTCCAAGCCTTCTCCTTTTCCATTCCTTATAAGAAACATGAAAGAAATAGTGTTTCCCTACATTTATCCTAAAACTATTTTTCTTAGTATATAATAATTTACACTGGAAAAAAATCCTAAAAGATTTTAAGTAAAAAAAAAATATATATATATGTATATATATACACACACCTGGTTTTATAAAAACCAAACACCAGAGGACCATCTGTTTGAACTGATCTCCAGTGAGTTCAGTCACTCAGTTGTGTTCAACTCTGCGACCCCATGGACTACATACAGCATGCCAGGCTTCCCTGTCCATCACCAATTCCCAGAGCTTACTCAGACTCATGTTTATCATGTCAGTGATACCATCCAACCATCTCATTCTCTGTTGTCCCCTTCTCCTCTGGCCTTCAATCTTTCCCAGCATCAGGGTCTTTTCAAATGAGTCGGTTCTTCACATTAGGTGACCAAAGTATTGGAGCTTCAGCATCAGTCCTTCCAATGAATATTCAGGACTGATTTCCTTTAGGATTGACTGGTTGGATCTTCTTTCAGTCCAAGGTGACTCTCGAGAGTCTTCTCCAACACTACAATTCAAAAGCAGCAAATTTTCATTGCACAGCTTTCTTTATAGTCCAATTCTCATATCCATACATGACTACTGGAAAAACCATAGCTTTGACTAGACGGACCTTTGTCGCTAAAGTAATGTCTCTGCTTTTTAATATACTATCTAGGTTCATAGCTTTTCTTCCAAGGAACAAGGGTCTTTTAATGTCATGGCTGCAATCACCATCTGCAGTGATTTTGGAGCCCCCCAAAATAAAGTCTCTCACTGTTTCCATTGTTTCCCCATCTATTTCCCACGAAGTGATGGGACCGGATACCATGATCTTAGTTTTCTGAATGTTGAGTTTTAAGGCAACTTTTTCACTCTCTTCTTTCACTTTCATCAAGAGGCTCTTTAGTTCTTCAATTTCTGCCATAAGGGTGGTGTCATCTGCATATCTGTGGTTATTAATATTTCTCCCGGCAATCTTGGTTCCAGCTTGTGCTTCATCCAGCCTGGCATTTCACATGATGTACTCTGAATGTAAATTAAATAAGCAGGATGACAATATATAGCCTTGATGTATTCCTTTCCTGATTTGGAACCAGTCTGTTGTTCCATGTCCAGAACTATTCTCAATCCTACTTAAAATAATCTTTAGTCATGGAAATATGGGCACTGTTCTCTGTATTTAGCAGAAAGATAAGAAAATGAACTGAACATATTTGTAGTTGTAGATTTCCTAAATAAGGGAAAAACACACTCAGGGACTAGGATAGGTTAAAAATAGAGATCTAAGCTGGTAGCCACATTTCATTAAAAAAAAAAATCTTTTTTTTTCCCTTCCACTTGCTGTTTCCAAGTTGGAGGAAAAAAATACAATGAATCCTCTATTGGCCTCCCAGTGAATCTTAGGAAATAGAGTCAAATTATTATTAAATGTATACTGGTCTGCTGATTACATTAATACTCTTATTTCTCATCACTCTTGTTTGGTTGGTTCCCAAAACTTTACCCGTCCACTTTAGTTGGTTTCTACTAATGTCATAAAATGACCTCTATTTAAGAAGTCCCCAAAAAAAAGCATCATGCATCCACCTGTACTCCCTCTTGGTACGTGTATGTTTCAGCCTTGGAATGTGTATGTGGATTTTGTATTCACAATCCCAGGCAGGTGACAAACAGGTTCTCACATCAACATTTACTGGAAACTTATTTTCAGATGTCATAACATCATAATAAGTGAATTAAAATGCATACTTCATTCATTAGACACTAAGTGTGCAGAGAATAGTTATATGCTCTTCATGAAATATTATGCAAACTCTGAAAGCACTCTTAGACAGACAGGTTACTTCACCTCTCCAAGCCTCAGTTTGCTCATTCATTACCTTGTTATAATAGTGTTTACTTCTTCGGCTTCTTGCAAGGTACCTCTTAACTCTGTCTAGCACACAAGGCATGTTCCACATTCTTCATTAGCCATGCACATCCCTCTATCGGAGAGTCATCCTCAATCTCATTGTCCTTGCCTCTCCCAGCAATCCTGTGTCTCACCAGCCTCTTTGCTTTTCCTGACATTGCCAAAGAGGGGTCTCCTGCCATAGAGTGGTACTTCCTGAGTCCTGTTTGTAATGAATCATTATTCTCCCAAGGTCACTGAGCAGAATCTGCGATCTTAATCTTGGAGGCAGGTTTCTGGAGTGTGACTGACCTTTAAGGAAGGCGCCCTCTGAGAGCACCTGACTCAAACCATGAAATGTTGAATCATTAACAATTTAAAGCAGAAAAGAATTTAACCAAGCTAGACAACCTGTAATAGCTCCTGTGACTGGGACCATTAGGACCATTTTGGTGTTGTTCAGGTCAAACTAATGACTATGAAGAGAAGGTACCTGAAAACAAGTAGATAGGTTCCACTTTACTATTTCCATTTTAAAACTCATTTGGAATTTATCTGGTGTGTCTTCCTAGGTTGACCTTTTTTCCCCCACATCAATCTGTTCTAATTAGTCAAAAAGTTTTTATTTTTATTTTTTAATTTAAATTTAAATTTTTTACTTTACAATACTGTATTCGTTATAGTTTTTAACCACCAAAGTCTATTAAAAATACCTTTGCACATTGACTATTCAGAGATTGTACAACAAAAAAGCTAATGTTAGAAACAATGTTTTTTTTCAGATGACCTTCAAATATAAAGGTTCATAATGCAAACAGAGAAGAGTGGTATGGATAGGGGTGGTGAGGGTTGTGGGGAAGCAGGGCACACAAACTTCTTCCAAAGGCTTCCCACAACAACAACAACTTGTGATGCTCTGAAGGCCCAATAATACATTCTGATAGCCAGTTTGGTCAACTACTAGCCCATAAATCCTGATTTAACTCAAACCCTTCATTTCACGAATGGAAATTTAACCCAGAGGAATCTAAGAGGACTGTCTTAGGCCACATTAGATACAGATCTGCCAATGGGATTTCTTGACTCCTAATCCAAAGTCCTCAATTTCATCTTTTTAAAATTTTATTTTTAGTTTTAGTTATGGTGCATATGCTTAGTTGCTCTGCATCACTTGCGATCCTCCTGGATCAGGGATCAAACCCGTGTCTCTGCATTGGCATGTGGATTTTTCACCACTGAGCCACCAGGAAACCCCTCACTTTCATCTTTGATTTACTCCTGTACCCTTAGGTGGCATGAGGAAATGAAATATCACAAATTCAAACCTCTACGGAACATCAACTAGGCTCACAGTTCTAAGCCTGGGGGGTGGGGTTAAAGAGATCTCAATTTATAGCCTTTGTCATGAAGTGGGTAATACTCTCTTTTCTTAAGCCTAAACCCTCTCTCATACCCACAGCCATACCCCCCACACAGGCCTGAGAGTTAAAAGATGTCCCAGGGAATGATCTGGTCCACCCCACTGCCTTAGATAGATGAACTGTTACTACCTTTTAAGAAATGGTGCTCCAGAGGTCTCAAAAGAAGGAGAAAATTACTGTGAGCAGCAAAGAAGCCTATCCTAATGCTTTTAAGGAGAGAGGTTTTCCCTGGAACAGACATTTCATATTGGAAAATAAAACAAAAATCATAAATATAATTACATAAAGAATATAGTACAGACTATTCATGTGGAAGCCATTGAAGGGAAATCCCAGTTTTGGGTCAGTAAAGGTGAGTCTTAGTGTTTCTTGAGAAGCTTCTTACTAAAAAAAAAAAAAAAAGAGTATTTCAAGCCCCAAAGAACTAAGAACAATGGTTTCTACATAAGGGTACAGATTCCACGGCATTTCTGAAGGTCAAACTTTGCTTAGAAAAGACATGCTATTTATCCCTGGCACAACACTCATGCTGAGTCACCAAGTCCAAGGGGCACCACCAGAAACTGTTTAGTTTACAACAGCAACCACAGCAGAGTGGAACACACGAGACACTGTCTCCAGGGTGGCTCCATCATGGACGAGCCTGCCTCTAACTTCCTGCCTGGTTGTGCTTAGAACCAGTAACCAAGGCTGCTGCACAGCAAATCCAGGGCGGGAATCATCCACAATGTATGAGGGAGCAGTGTGGAATGTCCAAATGACCCTCCCTCATCAGAGATCTATGATTAAATGGTGTTCTGCATATTCACATACGCCATGAAGCTACATGATTGTTTCCATGTTAGAACTAGCATTTAATTAGACTGAGTCTTTTAAATTCATCTGAACACCCTTCATGCTTATCTGTTCAGTGCTTTCTGTCACTGATTTTTGAATTACAATTTCTTCCTCTCTTGCCAGCAGGTTTAGAAAAAATGTGCCCTTAAGTTTGTTTTTAACATTAAGTTCACATTTCACTGACTGTCAAAGTGAAGTCTGAAGACAGCAATAGCTTTTTTTTTTCTTTTGTAATTGTGCCTATGTAATATAATGAATTTTGCCCAAATTTACATCTTCCTGCCCCCACTTCTGCATGCCCTATCTACTGCTTGTGGGTCCTTGTGGATCCACAAGGATACATATGGATCTTGGATATATGTTTTTAGGGATTTTAAAAAGTATTTTACATTTTTTTGCTTATAATTGTATTTTATAATTTCCAGAAAAAAAAATTAGAAATATTTCACCTGTAAGTGGTTTTAAGGCTTACTCAGCAGTTATTTTATATCACAACTCTCTCATTTGGGGTTTTTTCATTTGTATTTAGTTTTAGTTGGCTAGATCAAACAGAGAAGATAGAAAGTATGTTTTCTGAGGCTTGAACTAGTCAGAAAGCACCTCAGGTTCTCTAAGATAAACAACTCATCTGACTGTACATTCTTGGGATTCATATTTCCCCTTGAAAATATGTACATATTCCATTGTTTTCTGCTTTACAAGAAAATACTTTGATTAGTACAACTTCTGTTTTTCTGTAAATTTTTTGTTTTTACATTGGAAATACCTGTTTTGCCAGGATAGACTTAGATGCAGTTGTCTATTACTTTATCTGGCTCTCAATGAAATCTTTAAATATGACTAGCTCAGAAAAACATTCCTAGATTATGTCTTTGATATGTTAGTCTTTGTTACCATCTGTTCCTTGGGAATTTTCACAGGTTTTGGAAAAAAAAATTGTGTAACTCATTCACTACGCAATCATCTTTATTTTCTTTGAATTTGTCACTTTTTCCCTTATTTGTTCTAGGAAAGCACTTCCTTTTTATTCTTCATTTGGCTTTTTCTCAGTATGAATCCTTTGCTGAGTCTGTAGTGGGTTTTAATTTCATTATTGGCTTTTGGTTCTCTTACAATGTATCTTATGTCATTTTCCTTGATTCTACGACCTTTTTGTCTCTTCTGACCTGTCCTTACACATTTTCATTCTTCTGCCACTGAGAAGTCACAATGGCCTGTGCCCATTTCACCACTACCTGCCCCTCAGTTTTCTCAGCCTTTTTATGATTTGTAAATACATCGTTCACAGCAGGATGCTTTTCCTCGTGTCTTCAAGATGATGTTCCTGCTCCTTATCATGTGGTTGCCACCCACATGGGCTCCACACTGCTTCATCTGCTCAAAGGGGAAGGACCCATGTGGGTGCGATGCTGCTCCTGGGTGTACCTTCTGTCCCCGTGGACACTGACTGAACATCCCTCTCACATCCACAGCTTGAACTTTGTTTAGGTATCAGGAAAGCTCTCATCTCTCACACTCTGAATAGAGGAAATTCAGGAAGGACAACTTCCAGTTTGCTTGGTCACTCACGAATCCTTGCACTTTCTCTTGCTTAAAGAGATTTCTACATGGGAAGTGCATCTCCCGAAACACATGATGCCTTGGCTTTTTCCTATTTCTGGCAGTTGTGTTTGGGGACTGTGGCCTCTCACGAGTTTGTATCTAGCTTTATGTATGAATGTGTGTGTGTATACATAATTGCATGCCCATGTGTGTTTTGCATGTACAAGTGCATGTGTGTTCAGTCACGTCTCACTTTCTGCAACCTGATGGACTGTAGCCTGCCAGGCTCTTCTGTCCATGGGATTTTCCAGGCAAGCATACTGGAATGGGTTGCCATTTCCTCCTCCAGGGGAGCTTCCTGACCCAGGATTTGAACCTGTGTCTCCTGTACTGCAGGCAGATTCTTAACCACTTGAGCCATGTATGTGTATGGGTATGCACAAATATGTGTATTATGCATGCTTGTCTACATATGTGTATTTGTGCATATATGTATGCATTGGTGTTTTCTGTACATGCTGCTACTGCTGCTAAGTTGCTTCAGTCGTGTCCGACTCTGTTCAACCCCAGAGACAGCAGCCCACCAGGCTCCCCCATCCCTGGGATTCTCCAGGCAAGAACACTGGAGTGGGTTGCCATTTCCTTCTCCAATTCATGAAAGTGAAAAGTGAAAGAGAAGTCACTCAGTTGTCTCCGACTCTTCGCAAACCCATGGACTGTAGTCTTCCAGGCTTCTCCATCCATGGGGTTTTCCAGGCAAGAGTACTGGAGTGGGGTGCATGTGTGTGTAAATGTGTATGTGTTTTCCGTGTGGGGTTAGAGTAGTAGTTCCTGGCCTTTTCAGCAATAGGGACTGATATTGTGGAAGATTAATTTTCCATGGATGAGGGGGGATGGCTGAGGTGGTAATGCAATCGATGGAGAGCAATGAGGGTTGGCAGATGGAGTTTCACTCACTTGTTCCCTGCTCACCTCCTGCTGTGTGGCCCATTTCCTTACAGGCCGTGGACTGGTACTGGTACCATGGGGACCCATGGGTTAGAGAACTGAAGAACAGATTGACTAAAAATGGCAACCACAAAGAAAATAAGAGGAAATGTTCATCTTCCCAGCTGCTACTGATACTAGATTTTGCATTCAGGGCCCAAATACAAGTCAAAGTCAAAGCATCTCCAAAGAAACTTCAGCGGGGCGGCACAGGAGATACCCCATGTCCAAGGTCAGAAGCAGCAGCTGCACTTTGCTGGAGCAGCAGTGAAGAGATACCCCACATCCAAGGTAAGACGGTAGATGCAAAGAGAGGGCATTAGAGGGCAGACAGACTGAAACTGCAATCATAGACAACTAGCCAATCTGATCACACGGACCACAGCCTTGTCTAACTTAATGAACCTAAGCCATGCCATGTGGGGCCACCCAAGACAGACGGGTCATGGTGGAGAGGTCTGACAGAATGTGGTCCACTGGAGAAGGAAAAGGCAAACCACTTCAGTATTCTTGACTTGAGAACCCCATGAACAGTATGAAAAGGCAATATTTCCTGTATGCAGGTCAGGAAGCAACAGTTAGAACTGGACATGGAACAACAGACTGGTTCCAAATAGGAAAAGGAGCATGTCAAGGCTGCATATTGTCACCCTGCTTACTTAACTTATATGCAGAGTACATCATGAGAAGCACTGGGCTGGAGGAAGCACAAGCTCGAATCAAGGTTGCTGGGAGAAATATCAATAATCTCAGATATGCTGATGACATCACGCTTATGGCAGAAAGTGAAGAAGAACTAAGGAGCCCCCTGATGAAAGTGAAAGAAGAGGAGCGTGAAAAGGTTGGCTTAAAGCTCAACATTGAGAAAACTAAGATCATGGCATCTGGTCCCATCACTTCATGAGAAATAGATGGGGAAACAGTGGAAGCAGTGTCAGAATTTATTTTTGGGGGCTCCAAAATCACTGCAGATGGTGACTGCAGCCATGAAATTAAAACGCTTACTCCTTGGAAGAAAAGTTATGACCAACCTAGACAACTTATTAAAAAGCAGAGACATTACTTTGTCAACAAAGGTCTGTCTAGTCAAGGCTATGGTTTTTCCAGTAGTCATGTATGGATGTGAGAGTTGGACTATAAAGAAAGCTGAGCACTGAAGAATTGATGCTTTTGAATTGCGGTGCTGGAGAAGACTCTTGAGAGTCCCTTGGACTGCAGGGAGATCCAACCAGTCCATCCTAAAGGAGAACAGTCTTGGTGTGTTCACTGGAAGGACTAATGTTGAAGCTGAAGCTCCAATACTTTTGCCACCTGATGCGAAGAGTTGATTCATTTGAAAAGACCCTGACGCTGGGAAAGTTTGAGGGCAGGAGGAGAAGGGGACAACAGAGGATGAGATGGTTGGATGGCATCACTGACTCAGTCGACGTGAGTTTGGGTGAACTCCAGGAGTTGTTGATGGACAAGGAGGTCTGGCGTGCTGCAGTTCATGGGGTCGCAAAGAGTCAGACATGACTGAGTAACTGAACTGAACTGAAAGAAACTTCTAAAAGGGGAGGATTCTGTATTTCTGATGGCTGAATACATAGTATCTTTAATTGTACTGCTGCTGCTGCTGCTGCTAAGTTGCTTCAGTCGTGTCCGACTCTGTTCAACCCCAGAGATGGCAGCCCACCAAGCTCCCCCGTCCCTGGGATTCTCCAGGCAAGAACACTGGAGTGGGTTGCCATTTCCTTCTCCAGTGCATGAAAGTGAAAAGTGAAAGTGAAGTCGCTCAGTCATGTCCAACTCTTAGCGACCCCATGGACTGCAGCCTACCAAAGATGCTATTCCATAAACCTTAAAGGTTCATGAAAATTATTCTAAGAGTTTGATGAGAGATTGACTGCCATTCCTAGTTTGATGATGGAATAATTTCTCTTTTTCTGTTTTATCTTAGAGATTTTATGTACATCATTAAGAGAGGCTAAGGAAGACACAATTTTTAAAACCTCGAGTCCCTTTTCTCCATTTCCCCCTTCTAGATGTTTACAACTCCAAAGATAAAAACTACCTGAGATATAACTTGGCTCTATGTGTTTTTGAGCCTCTCCATTTTATCAGCATGTACCAGGATGCCCAGAGGGGACAAGTAGTGTACCCAAGGTCTGAGAGCTTGTAACAAAGCCCAGACCATACCTCAAGTGCCCTGACTTTAATAATGATGAGACTCCACTTGGCTCTGGAAAGAAAACGATAATGATTGCTATTTAGAAAAGCTACCAAGTATGTGTATACTTTTGCTCTACCAAGCCTTAGGGAGAAGGAACAGTGACTCTCATTATTCCTGAAGCACTGTCCTGTCACTGACAACAGCCACTTCCCATTTCTTATCCTCTGAAATGAGAAAAACTTCCACAAAGGTAGGAAGGCTGTCTTCACACATACAGGGGAAAATGACCTTCCTAGAGTCTGTGTACAAGACTAAGAAGATATTGAATCTTTACAGATCCTTTGAAACTTATGCACAATCTCGATTTCTTTTTTCAACTGCTTACGGCTAGCTGCAGCTAAGAGATGGACCAAAGGTTTTTCAATTCATGCAATCACCATACACTTTTCATTCCAACTCTAAGCCATACACATCCCCCAAAGCCAATTTTGCAAAGTGCCACATTCTTTTGAAATATTCCATGGATTTCATTATGCATTTTAAAAAATGTAGCCCTGAAGCTAATAAGAAGATAGTCCCTGAAAACATGTTCCTTTTGAATTGGCTCTATAATACTGGTTGTTAATGAAACTTAGAGAAATACAGCAGGAAGAACACTTTTCAGATTCAAAATCCACATACACTGACCATCTTGAAGCAAAAGTCACTCTAAAGTCAAGAGGCTCCTGGGGCTTCTGCTATTATCATTGCAGAAAAATGCAGTAAATGCAGCACCATGAGATGAACCTGTGATGCCTTCCAACCATCCTCATCACTTCACTTGGGATGGCCTTCATTTTTATTCTGCTTTCTTACCTCCCTGCACAGGCCTTGTGTGCTCAGCATGGGACTTGTGATTCATGTCCAAGCCAATGACAATAACCATGCTCCCTGGCCAGCACTACTGGTCCAGAGACGGACATGTGACACCGTTCGGGCCAGTGAGACAGATGGTGAGTTTTGCTTGGTGCTTCTGGGAAACAAGCTTCTGGGCCTTCTAAAAGAGCTCCAAAAGCAATAACTACACCCATATAGAAAATGAACAGAGAGAAAAAGGGAGAATTGCAACATCCTCAATGTATAGGCAAGACTTTTTAAGGCAATGATGAGGAAACTATAAGAAAGTTTGATTTCCAGTCAACTGAGAAGGTATGTTTTTACAGAATAATTTCTTAATATTACAAATGGCTTTCTAAAGACTTCTGCAAAGGGAGCAGCTTCTGTGGCAAGAGAATCACTCTCAGTGTATGGTAAAGTCATCACTCTTCTCTAGAAGAGAAATCCTGGAGATATCAGGAGATTAAAAAAAAAATAGCTACTCTTTTTGACATGCCGCTGATCAATGTAATTTGAACTGTCATTCAAATAAACTAAAAAAGCCTAGGTAACTTTCTGAGAAGCAGTGGGCTTAGGAGAATGTACCAGAATCATTTATCTAATTTTTCTTCTGGGTTTACATCAAAACAAAAGCAATGCTATTCTAGTATGCTTTTTTCATTACATTTTCAAAACATAAAACATGGGCTGCCGAGGTAATCACTGACTTCAATGATAAAAGTCATAAATCAAAGGAAAGAGTAATATTTTTAGAATTATGCAAGTTGATTTCACATTACCAGGGATGGCCAGAAACACAAATAACCTGAAAGCTGACATTTAGAAGTCAGCAGAGAAAAGATGACTATGTGCATGGGAAAGCTATTTATGCAATTAAGTGAAATTTATTATGCTTGTATAAATTTTATAAACACATTACAGATCTGGATTTTGGGCTAATTAAGCTTTAATTTAGTTGAGAAAACTAAACCATGTAAGCTTTTATGAGAAACCCCTGGTCATCCACTGAAAGGAAAGAGGTAAAATCATAGTTTTTAGGAACCATCTGAGAAATAAACAGTTTAGGAAAGCTCTAAAGACAGAAATTATAGTCAATTATCCAAGATGTAAAGCTATAGTTTGAGGTTATGCTGTCCTTCATTTTCTCAAGAGTACCCCTTAATTAAATGCAAATAATCAGAAATGGCAATTAATAGATTGCTACAATTCCCTGATTAGATAGTAGAGCCCATTTACAATACTTGTGGACTATGGACTCTGCAATAAACCAAATGAAATGTATATTCATAAATTCCTCTCCAATGACTCCCTTGTTGAAAAGTTTTCTATGATGGTGCCACCTCAGAAGCTAGCCAATGATGTTAGCAGCTGTCAAACCATTACCAATATTTATAGGACGTTTGGACAATCAATCTTCCTGGCAGATAGGGACATTGGCATTGACTAGCCAAGCTACAAACATAGGACTTCAACAAGGGTGAGACCTTTGAACCACCTGAAGTAAGCATCAAATCATACAAATCAGGAACAAGCTGTTAAAAGCTTCTCATAAAAGACACAGGGCAGAGCAGGCGCCCAAGTGCGAGTACGTTCCCTTTACTGCCTCTCACGAGGCTGTGCCCTCCTCCAACCGACACTGAAGAGTGACTTTCTCTTCATACCTCTAGAGGGGCCGACTGCTCCATACCTTCTCCCCATCTAAGGCTTTGAACTTGCCTCTCTCTCTGTCTAGAATCCCCCTCAGTTCTTCTAGGCTGTCACAACCCATTCTTCGGGCTTCTTCTAAACTTCACTTCTCCAGAGACACATGCTGATGGACATCTGAAGCAAGCCATGCCCAATTGTGCAGTGCCATATCTTTCAGAGGACATATCAGAATTCACATTTTATTTATTAAGTAGTTTGCTTTTCATTCTCATTCTCGTGTTTCACACAGTTCTGTTTCAAGTTCAGTCAGCAACAATACATTCAGAAAAAGCCCCAGAGTGACTGTAATTCTCATAGCATAGATGATTTTTCAGCCACACCCAAGTTAAATGTGCTTTTAAGACTCCATTAGTCATTTCTTTACAAGTGGGCTTATGAATCTGTGCTGAATTTCTGCAGTTGAATCCTCTTTTCCTCTTTATAAGGCACTTCTCTAAGTGTCCAAGTTGACAATAATAATAATAAGCATTCACTGGGTATCTACAACACTCTGTGTTCTGGTTCACTCCAATCTAACACAACTCCTGAATCGCATTACTACAAACAAGCAAAGTGAAGCTCAAAGAAGTTAAGCTTCTTGTCCAATATCAATCACCTGGCTCACCAGCAGCAGAGCTGAGGTTTGAACCCAGGTCTGTTTTCTCAAGAACCTGTAAACCACAACTCCCACTTCTCTAACATCATATTTTTCACACATCAGGATCCTTCCAAAGCATCAGTTGGCAACCTGACTTCATAGCAACTCTGGACAATGAAAGCATGATGGAAAATGAGCAAAGAAACAGGGCAGTCTAGACTGGAAGGATTTACTCCTACATATTTAAGTCTGCTGATGTGAGGCCTCTGAACCTCTTAAAGCTCAGTAAGTGATTTGTACAATATGAAAGAAGGGAATAAGGTCCATTAGAAAACACCAAAGAGAATTTCTCAATATATTGTGTAGGAAGCATACTGTCAGGTGGGAGTAAGAAGTATTCATCTGAATGTGTGGACACTTAGAAGGTTCTAAAATTAGAGTGGGTATACTGCAGACCATTAGCAGTATATATACTGCTCACACACACACACACACACGCACGCACGCGTGCTCTTTTATGCGGCCTTGCTGCTGACTCTTGGAGCCGTCCCACTTATGCCATGAGAATAGGGACTGGAGGCTCTGAGGAACAGACAGTGATCTCTCAGCCTGGAGAGTACCGAGGAAGTGGGTACAATGCAGTTGTTAGGAGTTTGGGGCTCATGTTTCCCTTCATATCCCAGCTCTGTCATTTACTGAAACCAGGTGAAAAATAACTTGACCATTCTTTGAAGCCTCGGTTCACTCATTTGGGAAAGGGAGAGAGTTAAAGGACCCGTATTCTAGGGATGAAATAATACACCCCATGTGAAGTGCTCAGTATCATGCCCAGCACAGAATAAGCTCTCAGTACAAGTCACCCTACTGATGACAATAATCTATATGCAAATACAGGAGTTAACGTACCTATGAGTGGCCACATTCTGCTTGTAGCAATGAAAAAAAGCAAAAGACTTGTTCGAAATAACCTCCCTTTTTCCAATAAAGTATTTGTATTAAGTGTGAGGAATTACACTCTGTATCTATCCTTACAGATGAGGTCCCCAATTCAACCACAATGTAGCCACGTGGTCCTTAAAGAAAGCAAATATGATGACACATTCTTACTTCTTTTTTATGATTTTCTTCTCTTTTTCATTTTAGCTCATTATCTTTACGTTTTTGAATCTCACAAGTATTACCTAAATACATTCTCCTTGCAAATGTCACTAGAAAATAGTACAGAAAGGCAAAGTCACCTTCCACTGTCCTCTCCCATCTGCCTCATCATCCCACCTCTCCCCACTGCCCAACTCCTCTCCCAGTGGAGACTACTGTATCAGATGTTCAAGAGATCCACATACTAGATTGCCATCACCTCTTACTCCACTCTTCAATTTCATTTTTAGCATTTATACAATCGTCTTGTCTTGGAAACCTCCTCCTTGATTAGTAAAGCGTCTGCCTACAATGCGGGAGACCTGGGTTCAATCCCTGGGTTGAGAAGATCTCCTGGAGAAGGAAATGGCAACCTACTCCAGTATTCTTGCCTGGAAAATCCCATAGATGGAGGAGCCTGGCAGGCTACAGTTCATGGGGTCACAAAGAATCGGCCACGACTGAGTGACTTCACTTTCACTTTCATCCCCTCTGTACATTCTTGCAGCATCCACTCATTCTGGTGGCATTTCTACATTTATTTGTTCGATCATATAATCAAGTCTCTCCTGTTAGACACCAAACTCTCTCTGAGGAAGGCCACCATTTACTTCTGTTCACTGTTGTACCTCCAGAACCTAGTACAGTGCTTCGCCCACAGGAAGAGTTCAATAAACATTTGTTGAATAAATGTTACTTATTCATTAGGTTGTCACAGTTGGTAACTAAGACTGACAAGAGATTCGTAGAGTTGAAGATTTCAAATAGAAACCAGTAACTTAATTGGGACCTGGAAATTATTTTTCAAAGAAAATCACAAAAATCAGAAATTCTCCACCAGTGAATGAACAAGATGCAAATTATCCCTGCTCTCATGGAAACCTCCTTGCCAAGAACTGCAAGGCAGGTTTCAATTAAGAAAATAAAAATTTGCTCATGTGAACAAAAAAGCGTTCACTTCCAAATCAGCAACCAACTATGTATGGCATAATGTTGGTTTAAGTCAATGAGTGACCGAGTGACCCAAAGGATCATTTCCTTCTATCTTTGGCTTTTAGGAAGAGCACTATTTTTTTTTTTTTTCAAATTAGAATTAAGAGAAATTTCAGAGAGAGAAAACAAGCTTACTTAAATTAACATGGCCAACTACAGACAGTGCATTAATGATCAAAACTCCCTGCCATTGGCCAACCCAGATACAATGACTAGCTAAGGAATGAGAATGTACCAAGTCTTTTACCAAACATTCCATAGACACTGACTCAAGACTTGCCTGAGTTTGCAAAAGGCAAAGCTCTACAACTCACTATTCATTCTTGTTTATTCTAAAGTTGGAAAGTTGATTGTAGTAGTTATTAGGCATGAGACGGTAAGCAGATCACTGATCCCTAGTTGCCCCTTCATCAATTCTAATGAGGTGGATAAAGCTGGAGTCTATTATACAGAGTGAAGTAAGCCAGAAAGAAAAACACCAATACAGTATACTAATGCATATATATGGAATTTAGAAAGATAGTAACGATAACCCTGTATGCAAGACAGCAAAAGAGACACAGATGTATAGTACAGTCTTTTGGACTCTGTGGGAGAGGGCGAGGGCAGGATGATATGGGAGAATGGCATTGAAATATGTAAATTATCACATGTGAAATGAATCCCCAGTCCAGGTTCAATGCATGATACAGGATGCTCGGGGCTGGTGCACTGGGATGACCCAGAGGGATGGGATGGAGAGGAAGGTGGGAGGGGGGTTCAGGATGGGGAACACGTGTACACCCATGGTGGATTCATGTCAATGTATGCCAAAACCAATGCAATATTGTAAAGTAAATAGATAAATAAATAGATAAATAAAGCAAAAATAAAATAAAACAAATAAAGTAAATAGATAAATATTATCCCTGCTATGTCTCTCCCATTGCATGCTGATAGAGACTCAGGTAATGCAAAAAACATGAACCAATGTTCTAAGGAGTCAAGAACTTTTACAAACGTACCAATGGTTATGAGGATTGAATGGAGCTCTGTTTTCTCTTACTGTGTCCCTTGGTAAGTAGTAGTCACTTAAAAACACTTGCTAAAATACAGTGATGACTATTACATAAAATTGTAATAGTAACAATTTTATGGATTTTTTAAACCTCTGTGTGTGTGTGTGTGTGTGTGTGTAGGGAAGAACACACTGGGAGTCCATCACATTCGGTCCTCAGTAAGTGGCTATGAAATGGTGCAATGCTCTATTGTTTTCCACTGAAAAAGGCTTAAATTGTCCTCAATTTCCACTCACTAACTCATCCTGTAACAATACAGCATCTACTATTAGCAAACCAAGTGTTATGAGATGCTAATAAGTTTTTACACTTAATAAAGCTGACCAATAATTAAAAGCTGGCAAATATGCATACTTTCAGCCATACAGGTATTCCAGTTAGAAGATTTCACCATTAAATATAAAAGCTATACTCCTGAGAATTTTTTCTATTCTTTAACTCCGTTTTTAACAAAGTAACTCCTTATCTAGTTAGATGATTCACATGTGGCTTAGTGAAGGCAGAAAAGTAATTCAAAAGGTAACTAAATCATGATTCTTGTAATACAGGTACTGGTTCTGTAGCTAGCAACTCCTTAAAATATTCCTGAAGCTAAAACTGCCTGAAGTAGTCAATGACTGAACCAGTTTTGAAGTAATTTTAAAATGTGCACTCTATCGCTCCCAGATACAATGGTGACCATTAGTGCCATTGAAGGATCTGCCAGTAAACACATTACTAGTTATGATATATCTATTTTTTGACAGCAAACATTTCTGAAAAAGTTAAAAGCATAAACGTTCAAGTTCAACATACTTGCACAGATATATGTATATGTACAGACAGTATGCCCTTGTATATGTAGTATGTAATAGACATACAAACTATTACTATTACTTCCTAGCTGAAAAAGGTGGTAAGAAAGCAGGTTAAGCAAGCTCTGAGCTTTAGTTTTCTTGTAGATGAAGGGGAGATAATAGCACACGCCTCACAGTGTCACTGTAAGGAAAAAAGAGAGAACTCAGGCAGGCCCCTAGCACTGTTCTCAGTGCAATGTGGTGTGTGATAGCCAATGGCAGTTATTCTTGGTGGTGGTGGTGGTGGTATGCCAGACTGTACAGCTCTTCCTGGACTTACAATAGGGTCAAATTTTGAAAAGCTCACTATCTGTTGCAAATAAGATACGTCAAACACGCGTTTGGGACTTCCCTGGTGATCCAGTGGTTAAGATAACGACTTTCAGTGCAGGGAATGTAGACTCGATCCCTGGCTGGGGAACTAGGATCCCAGATGCCACCATGGTGTGGCCAATATATTGTTTTAAGCCATTAAAGAAATGACACAAGATATAATTAATATATGTAAGCTACTGGACATCACAGCTTAGGCTCTCCAACCTTAAATATGCTCAGAACGTTGACAGCAGCCTACCGTGGGGCACAATCATCTAACCCAAGCCCTATTTTATAACAGAGTATGGGATACATCATGTAACTTACTAGATGCTGCACTGAAAGGGAAAAGCAGAAGAGGTCACAGTGTACCAGCCATTGATCCTTGTGAGGGCGTGGCTGACTGGGAGCTGGAAGCTGCTGCACCCCAGAGACAGGACCATACCACCCGTCTCTAGCTTGGGAAAGAATTACAATTTAAAACTGGATCTACTTTATTCACACAACTCTTGCAACATGAAGTTGAAAAATCATAATTCAAGCCATCCTAAGTTTGGGACCATCTGTACTTTCCAAAGGTGACCAGCCACCATACAAATGATCACAAATTGACTGGTTAAAACAAAAGACATTCATTCTGTAATATTTCTGGAGGCCAGAAGTTTGAAATCAAGGTGTCAGTTGGGCTCCACTGCCTCTGGAGGCTCTAGAGAGGAATTTCTTCCTTGCCTTTTCTGTCTTGCAGAGTCTGTGGGCATCTGTTGCAGTGTCATCACCCCAAACCCTGCCTCTCTGGCATGCAGTCTGCTTCTCTTCTGTCCATATCAAATCTTTCTCTGCCTTACTCTTATAAAGATGACTGCCACTGGATTTGGGGTCCGAGTAGAAATCATCTCAAGATCCTTAATCTAGATAAGACTAAATAAGGTAATACAAAGTCCCAGGGATTAAGATGATGACCTGTGTTTTAGAGGATACCCACTCCAGTATTCATGCCTGGAAAATCCCATGGACTGAGGAGCCTTGTGGGCTACAATCCATGGGGTCGCAAAGAGTCGGACATGACTGAGCGACTTCTGTGTGTGTGTGTATTCAATCCACAACAATTTCCCATCCTGTAAGTTCCTCTAGAACCTTGCAAACTCCCGCATGTAGAGGGGATTCTCTGTGCCTTCCTCATGAATTCTGGCAGGATTTTGTGTCTGCCTTCACAAACAGAGTGAAGCAGCGATGCTACCTGACTTCTAAGCCTGGGTCATAACAGCATTAGGCACTTCTACCTCATTTAAGTGGGACCCAACTACCATGAGGACAGGAAGCCCACATGAGCCTACATGGAGGGGCCATGTGTAGGTGATCTGGCTTACAGAGGTTCTGGCTCACAGTCAGCATCAATTACCCACACATATAAGCATACCTCCATATGGTTACAGTCCCAACTGTAGAATCAACACCTGTCATGGAGTCTCCTCAGCTAAAGCCCTAGACATCAGAGGTCAGACTGAAGTTCCCACTGAGGTCTACCCCTCAGATGCCCCAGATAACTACATTTATAGCAGCTTGCTCCTTTTCCTCACACGCAATCTCTGCTACTCCCCTCCTTTCAGTATTCCTGATTGGATAGGTAGTGAGACTGGGATATAGGACCTTTTGTGGGTAAAGAGCTGTACTGAGTGGGGGGGTCACTGGGACCACTTTTGAGTCTTACTTTCTGAACCTGTACAATATGGAGTTTGACCAAATGATATATATGGTCTACTGTAGCTCACAGAATTTCTAATTAAGGGATCCTCCCATATTGTCAGTCAGAATGAGAGAGACTGAGTCACCTTCTCCTCTAAAAATGTATGTGTTTGTGTGTGCTCCCACTATATTTAGATGAAAATCCAAGATGCTCAATGCCAGGAAATATTTCTAATGCACTGTTGTTATTTTTTTCTAATCTTTAACCTTAACCCATTCCATTATTTAATGAATAATTAGTCTCTTATTTATTGTTATGGAGCAAACCACCCCAAAACTTAGTGGCTGAATACAAGAACAATCATTTATTTTGCTCAGGGCTCTGCCATTTCCTTCTCCAGGGGATCTTCCCGACCCAGGGATTGAACAATGGTCTCCTGCATTGCAAGCAAATTCTTGACCAGCTGACCCACCAGGGAAGCCTTGCTTCCCTACCTTCTGTTAAATTGAGGGGTTTGTTTGTTTATTTACTTTCCTACCCAGGCCTCGGTAGGGAAGATCCCTTGGAGAGGGAAATGGCAACTCACTCAGGTATTCTTGCCTGGGAAATCCTATGGATAGAGGAGCCTAATGGGCTACAGTCCAAAGGGTGGCAAAGAGTTGGACACAACTGAGCATGCCAGGCCTTAAAAACTGTCTAGGGCACAGAAAGGAAAGGCACCAATTGTTATATGGAAGGAAATGAAAAATCTGTTTCCACGTTCACTTCACATGCTCTCCATGAGCTGTCTGAAACGTAGGCCCACAGATTTTAGACCTGTTTTGTAACAGAGACCTTCCTGCATTAGTGGAAATGTTTTCTATCTCCTCTGGTGAGGATGGCTCGCTTCCCTGGTGGCTCAGAATGTAGTCTGCCTGCAGAGCGGGAGACCTTGGTTCAATCCCTGGGTTAGGAAGATCCCCTGGAGAAGGGAATGGCAACCCACTCCAGTATTCTTGCCTGGAAAATCCTATGGACAGAGGAACCTGGCAGGATACAGTCCATGGGTTGCAAAGAGTTGGACATGACTAAGCGGCTTCAATTTCCTTCTTTTCTTTCTTTCTGGTGAGGATGGTGGCTACTCACTCCATGTAGCTATTAACTTATGTGAAATGTAGCTCACATGACTCAGGAACTGAATTTTTCCTGTGACTTAATTTTAATACCATATTGGACAATGCAATTTGAGACAAAGTATTTCCAAAGCCATTCTGAGGTTAGAGATTCTAACTAGTGACACAAACAGTCCAAGTGACCTGAAACTTCATATTTACTGCTCTGTCTCTTTCTTGTTGCTATTGGCTACTCTCTCAGTTGTGTCCGACTCTTTTGTGACCCCCATGGACTGCATCCCACCAGGCTCCTCTGTCCATGAGATTTTCTGGGCAAGATTATGTAGTGAGTTGCCATTTCCTCCTCTAGGGGATCTTCCTGACCTAGGGATCGAACTCACATATCCATATCTCCTGCATTGCAACTGAAATCTTTACCACCAAGTCACTGGGGAAGCTCTGAATAACCTTTCTTCTGTGGAAGGATTGGTCTCTGAGTTCACAGTGGTGAACTGATCCCTCTTGGGATTCAGAACTTCTCTCCTATGATTGCTTAATGCCTCAGTAAGAGTGGAGAGATCCCCATAATGTGGTTGCAATTTCTGATTTCTGAGAGTCATTCAGAGTTCACAGCTGCATGACCAAAAAAGAACTAAAAATTCCTTCTGTGAGCAGCTATATGTGATGGAAGAAGACAGAAATCCAGAGAGATTTTTCTGACATTCTTTTTCTCAATTCTACAAACACAAATAAAGTGAATTTTGAGTGTATGAAGGTGATAATAAGTGGGAAAGGTCAGACATATTATCCAAATAATAAGTTAATGTTGCACAGTGATTTGTTTCTAATTGGAACTCAAGTTTCCCAGTTTGACCTCCCAAGAGTATCTATAATTTGCATCCTGTTGAACTTGACTAGCATCAGCGCCTGCTTGCCTCTTTCCCCACACACTCCTCTCTCCAGAGGCCTGGCCTCTCAACACTGGAAGAACTACAGTATCCGAGGTGACCCGCGTTTAACATCCCTGCATTCAGGCTACAGTCACAGTGCTATCTCTGCTTTCAACACCATTCAAAAGGTCCTTCTCTACCCTTTAAGCCTCAACCTAAGGAACCTTCCAGGGCCTTCTGCCTTCGACTAATTTCTTCTTTCACACTCCCTTAAAAAGTCTGTCACTTAGGGGAACTTATTAAAATTTCACATGTTTTTTCTTCTTAGTAAATTATACTCTATTAAAGTACAGGATTTTCTTCATTATAATCTTTAATGACCAGAAAAACCACAGTGCTGCACAATGTGCTTAAGAAATCCAATCGAACTGTAGCAAAAGCACCCAATAAATTGTACAAATTTGTAACAAGCTTGTTTTATAGCGTTTTGCAGTCATTACAAGGACTAAAATCATCCTTGAGGATTTGCATTCTTGCAAGAGGTATAAAACACATTAAGTTTCAAATGAAATAGGACATGACAGAGCCATACCCCAGGACTTTCATGGAACAGAGTGGATTTTTGTCCTGTGTTTTTCTGCATTACAATGTTCATGCCGCCTTAAAAATAACACTGTGGTCATTTTTCAGCTTGATGAATTTGAGCTAATGGATGAAAAAGTAACCTCCAGAGACAGAGCCGTGAGAGATGGAAACACAAGTGTTCTCAATATAAAAAGCCTTTCCAAGTTCTCAAGCGACACTGGCAGCAGAGCTGAAGCAACTGCTCTTCACAATGTTAAGTGAAAGATACAACTAAAGCCAGTAGTATCATTTTCTCCCATTTCCTGAGCAAATCTGTATGTGAACTAGGATGATTTCTCCTGCTTCTTGTCTATTTCACACTCCTGACTTGTGTAATTAAAATGTAGCAGGTAGTTGATATACAGGAGGGAGTGTCTGTATTAAAAAATATCTTTTCATAATCAAATTCAAGCACTCATCTCATTTATGGTCTGTCTACCTTAATAAATCAACTAATACTTCCTTTTAAAAGCCATATAAAGCTCTATTAACCCATCTTTACATACTAATTTAAAGTGACGGGCTATTCATAAATTTCTCGCATTCATTTATTCAACAAACATTCTAAATATCTACTATATACTAAGCAAGTTGTTGAATGCTGTCGCTATACAGGTGAATAGTTTAAGGTTACCGTCTCTGTAGGGGAAACAGGAAAGTTAAATAATGTATGTCTTCCCACCGCAGGGCACCAGGTACAGCAAAAACAAAAGAGTTGTCAGGTTTATCTGGGAGGACTTCTGAGAAAATCTGAGAAATCAGAGAAAAGCTTAAAAAGAGCACTGTGTATGGAAGATTAAATATAGGGGTGATTTTCAAGCGAATTTCTGACCTTATGGGAGGGAAGTCCTGGCCCAGCTGCTGGATGAGCAGGACTGACTAAATGATTCTACCCTCCCAGGCCACAGCTGATGGGGCATCTCATGTGGTCCATGCACAATAACCAAGTACAGCACGTTGTGTACAATCTGCTGAGCCAGTGGAGTTCCCTCTCTGGAATTTCAAGTGGGTAACAGGAGGAGACTAGGGTGGGGAGAGGTGGGAGCAGAAGGGGAAAGTCATTGCAGAGAAAAGGTCAAAGGCACACACATGTTGAAGATGCCAGGAAGCAGGAAACTTGGATAAACACAGGAGGTAACTGGTAGCTCCACAAAGGTAGAGGGATCCTGGCCTGTCAACAGAAGCAAATGTTTCAGGGCAATATCAAGGCCACGTGGTCCAGTAAAATCAGAGGATGGGTATCCCCAACACTGCTGTTGGTTCCTAAGAGTACTCTGGGTTCCATGGCTGTGAGACCCACCCACGTACCAGGAGAGCCCCTGTCCTGTTCCCTCTGCAAGCATATCCACACTCCCCTCTGCTTGAGTTAGTTTGACTGGGTCATGGCTCCTCAACCCTTCTCCAAACAGATGATGTGTCAGTGTTCTGAGTTATGGAACTCACTGCCCATTCGCTCTGGCTTTTACTGTTTTACACTGTGTCCAACCTACAAGTATTAGAATGCCTTCCTCTGACCCTCAGTGGATCTTTATCTTACTTTAGGGTAAATAAATCATGTTTTAGACATTGCACTGAACAAATTTAATTTGTCTTCATGAAAAATAGCACTTGGAAAATGGGCAGCATAGTCTACTGATTAAGAGTACAGGCTCAAAAGCCAGACTCCTGTGACCCAATTTCAGCTTCAGCGCTCACTGACTGTTTGACCTTGGATAAGTTATTGCACTTCTTGGAACCTCCTCGTCCCCATTTGTAAAATATGCATGATAGTAGTGTCTACCTCATACAAATTTTTATTAAGGTTATACAGGAACATTACAAAGTAAGTTCTGTTTTAGTTTTTATTAAACAAATGGACATTCTCTTAATCACAGATACAATGGTTTGGATTTTGTAATTTCAATGAGTGGAAAAAGAAGGAGAAGTTAGAGGATCTGTTAAATACTAGTATAGCTAGCTACAATTTATCTAGGACATATTGTGTGCCCAGCATGGACCAGGTATTTGACATCCATCATCTCATACATGTGGTCTGTATAAGACACTCACATGTGTTTGACAATTAACACACACACATTGAAAGCCGACTGCATACCAGGCCCTGGTCCATGGCTATAAATGTGAATAGAATACAACCCCTGCTCCTGAGGAGTTCCCAGTATGGTGGGATGCTAAAGCTGGGTCAGGCAATTTCATCATCTACTTTGGTTCAATCAGCTGCAAGATGAGGATGTTTGAAGAGGTGGCTCAAGGTACCCATTTCATCTAATAATGATTTCACACTCATTGGAAATCAAACATTTTAAGCTTTGCCACTAATAAGCACTTGTGCTAAATGACACTGTAGACAATCAGTATTGCAGTATTTTGGGAGGTCTTTGAGGCCAAGTTATTTGGATTGAGCTGCTGGAATACACTGGTAGAAGCAGCAGCCCTCTACAGAGAGAGATCTCACATGGTCAAGGCCAAGCTCCAAAGACAAAACTGCAGTGTTCAAACAGGAAGATGCCTTGCAGTCCTAAAGGATACCTAGTTCACTGCATTCATTTCTGTACTGAGGGCCAGAAGGAAAAGGTGATGTAGTTCATAGCCCACTAGGTGTCTCATTCCTTGACACTCATGCTAGGAATTTCTGCACTGCCCCACAATACATCACAGAGATGAATAAACCATATTCCAGACTGAGACTGTTTGGATTCAAACACTCTACTCTGACACTTTTTAGCTATGTGACTCCAAATCAAGTTATTGAGCGTCTCTCCTCCCTGTGAAGTTGGTATCATAATACCAATCCACATAAAGATTAAGTTAGATATTTATAAGTTGCAATGGCAGAGAGCCTGATGCAAAATGAGCCTTCAATAAATGATGATGATGATAATGGTAAACACTAACAGAAGGCATTTACTTTGGAACAAGCTCCTTTCCTAAGCACTTCACATTTATCACCTCATTCACTCTTCACAACAATCATATAAACAGGTAGGTATCGCTATCACTCCCAATATATGGCAGTACAGAAAGGTTGAAAAATCTGTCAAAGTAGCAGAACTCAGATGTGAACATAGAGCATCTTTGTCCTGAGTCTGAGTCCCTAACTACTGCCCTGAATGGGGTCTCCTATGATTTTCTGTTTCCAACACAAAATCTTCCTACAGGTCAGGTGCTAACTCAGAGTCTACACACCAACCTATGCACAGATAGCATTATTCAGTTTGCATTAAATGTTTATATAAACATAACAAGGGACTATAACAAAAGGTAGAAGCAGTGAAAGGAGAGGTCATTGGCTGTAGGATAAAGAGAACTGAGTTAAGGCCTGAACACATGTAACTATCAGGAACTACTTCACACAGGAAAAGTCAGTGGATATCTTGGATGGGAAGCAAATTTGTGATCTGATGACACAAGGCGGGTAACAAAGGTAATGAACCACTTCAGCAGCTTCAGAGCTGTGTTGGAAAGCCAGGTCATTGCAGCAACTAGCTAGAGGAGGTGGACATGAATGAGTGGCTGAACTGAACTGAACTGAACCGACTATATGTTGTGGTATAAAGGGGTAGGCTTTGAAGTCAAGCACCAGTTCTTTGACTACTAGCTGTTCCTTTAGAAAGCCACTCAACTTCTCTGAGCCTTGAGTTTTATTTTACTAAAACGGAGATTATAATACCCAATTTGTAGGGTTGTTTGGAAAATTAAACAAGATAATTTTTTTAAACTGCCAAGCAGTGACTAGCACATATTAAGCACATACTTAATAAATAATACTAGTTTCTTTGTAAAGCACAGTGTGTGATTAACTACGAGAGATGAACCTATGGGTCTTTACAACAAAGGGAAATTAAACATTCCTCCAAGTAGGGGAAACACTGGGAAAGTGTAGGAGACTGTAATTCTATCTCGATTAATAATGAACAGCAGAGTAATCTGCTAAAAGCAGAGAAAAAAAATTCATTTTTATTCTGATTTACATCTGGGACAAATAAAACTTGGTTGGATGCTTGTCCAGATTGTTATAATGGAAGGACTCTTTCAGCATAACCCTTGGGGACAGCACAGAATGCAAATCTGACAGCATAGAAAATTCTGGATGCCCGATATTAGATAAACTGCCAAGTCCTCAGAAACACTTGCAGATTACATCACTCTTTGCTTGTCATTACTCAGAGGGTTTGATTAAGGTGTAAACTTTTCCAAATCCCAAATTGCTAAACATGCCAGGTGTACCAAATAATCAGTCTTTCCTCTTGACAATCGTCCAGAATCCTCACAGAAATTGCTTCACTCCTATCATATTGGATTTCCTGGGTTCATACACTCCACATGCACCAATGTAATATTGGTGAACACATCATTCTTTTTCAAGATATTCACTGTCAGTAAATTATTATTTGTGGAATAGAATTATAATTCTAAAGGGATATGCATTGTACTGTGATTTATGGAGAGTATGTTTTTACCATCCAGGGAAAGACCAATTTTCTGACACTTCAGCTCTATTTGCTCAAAAGCATTACTGTTACAAAATTACCTATTATGACTAATAATAGCATTATTCTCACCTCAGTAAGTACTTGGTTTGGTAAATCTTTAAGAACTCTCAACTTTGGCAATCAATTTAGTTAACTACAGGAAATAGCCTATTTTATATAGATTATTACCTTAATATCATATTGCTCCCCAAACTCACATAACATTCATAGTGAATTGTCACTCAATTTACATTTACATAGACATCTCACTGTTGAGTCTGCCAGATAAAATATACTTGAGAAGCCAGATTTGTGTAATATCACATTTATCTAGGTTTGAGTTCATATTCTCCACCACATTCACCCTCTAATCTTTCAGGTTCTATACATTAACTTCATGTCAAACTATGTCAATATAACAAAAACAGCCCCAAACAGGAAATGAGAGGGATACATGAGTCTCAGCTAAATTTCAGTGGAAAGATAATGAATTCCATCTTGTTATTGTCCCACCATCCAACCATCTCACTATCAAGAACCTGGAGTATTCCAGAATTATCTTTCAATCCCTCAACAACTCATATCCAAACAGTAGGTGAGGTTGAGGTATGTCACTTCCATCTTTTAACATCTTTTGAATATTTATTCTTCATTCTACTGTCCTAGCTTCAGTCTTCTATTTTATATTACAATATAGAATTTTTCTACTTTAAAGTTTTTGAAATATGAAATAAAAACATCACAGAACATGCATATTGACAAATGCCAACTATGGACCCTTGGACTTAAGGGCAGATTCATGACACCTTTTAGAGCCTTAAACTCTGAGACACTTTCTCCATTATATTGCATCCTTACATGAGCAGTATCTAGACTACAACTTGGATCATACCTCCCTCTCTCTCTCACCTAAAACACTTCTCTGATTTTTTTCTTATATATAGTAAGTTCAAAAAAATGTTTACAGATTCTAATTCAGAAGTAGAACCTAATGTGCTCCAATATTCTAGAACATACTTTCTTAGACCCCTACAATAAATTGGAAATTGACCTGTATCATCTTTGAAACTTAAAACTGCAATTCAGAAGCTTAATTTGCTGGTGCTTACTGCAAATATTAAAAAGTGAACCATTCTCCATCACTAAAACATCTATAAATAACATATGCTGGAAAGGGTGTGGAGAAAACAGAACCCTTTTACACTGTGGGCAGGGATGTAAGTTGGTGCAGCCACTACAGAAAGTCCCTCAAAAACTAAAAATAGAGTTACCACAAGATCCTGAAATCCCACTCCTAGACAAAAACATAATTTAAAAAGACACATGCACCTTCATATTCAGAGCAGCATATTCACAATAGGCAAGACATGAAAACCACCAAAATGTCCATCAAAAGGTGAACAGATAAAGAAGATGTGGTAAAAGAACACAATGGAATACTACTGAACCATAAAAAGAACGAAATGCCTTTTGTAGCAACACAAATGTACTTAGAAATTATCACATTAGGTAAGTCAGAAGGAGATAGACAAATATCATATAATGTCACTTATATGTGCAATCTAAAATATGAAACAAATGAACTTATCTGAAACAGGAACAGAATCACAGACAGAGAACAGACTTGTGGTTGCCTGGAGGGAGATAGGAGTGGGATGGCCTGGGAGTCGGCGATTGACAGATACAAACTATGCCATGTAAAATAGATAAACAAGGTCCTATTGTATAGCACAGGGAACTATATTCAATATGTTATGATAAACCATAATGGAAAAGAATGTGAAAAAGAAAGCATACGTATGTATAGCTCAATCATTTTGCTATATAGCAGAAATGAACACAGCATTGTAAATCAACCATATTTCAATTTTAAAAGTGAGTCTTTTTGATGCACTAACAGTGGTTTATGTAATCCTCATGAGTCAAGCGCCCATAGCCCGTCTCATGAGTGATGAACAAAGGCCCACAGAAAATAGATGCCACCCCTGCTATTATCAAAGTTCACACTGCCTGGGAGACACATGCAAGAATGTTTATCTGGAGTGATCGGTAAAATAATAAATACATAAATGGAGCTACAGGAGCATCAGGGAGGAGTTGTACCAGGCAGAAAATGGAGAAAAGCAGCCCGAGGAGAAGAAATGGCCTGAGCAAAGGCAAGAAAGTCTACCTGTGCACAGGTGTGAGGGGTTAAAAATAAACTCTACAAGAAAGACAAATATCCACTATTCTATTTTGGATTTTCACATGAAAACCTTACTTTTAATTATGTTACGGTTACATTTTCTTATCACACAGGAGATCTTTTATATTGCCAACATAATTACTTACTTTTGACATTACCAGAGGAAAAGAAAGCATTTTTAGGACTATGCTCTCACTAATGCAAGAATTTATTTATATTGTTATAATCTTTACAAAAGCTCTGGGGAAATACCTCAGAATAACTCCAAAAATCTTTTTGCCAAGATTTTCTTTCCATTTGAACTTCAACAAGCAAATGTCCAATCTGCCACATGGACCTAAGTACCAGGATCAAGAATTTCTTCAAGGAAGTGTAAACGCAAATTCTTAAAAAAAAAAAAAAAAAAAAAGTAAAATGGCTATACTCCTCTGATTCTATTCCTAAAAATCGAGGAAATGCTCCATTAACTACCAGGTGTAAGTAGGTACTGAAAATTCTTTAATGTTCTCCAAAGGCTAATTGAACACTGATGTTTCAACCTTTACCTCATGAAAACTTTCTTAATTACTACTAACATTAAAACACACACACACACACACACATACACACACAGACAAACTTACTACTTTGGTCTTTATCTCATCCTTCTCCCTACATTATTTACTCAAATTATTTATAAGTTACAGGCTATAGAAACAGAGTTATCAAAATGTAGGGAAAGCTCACATGAGGATTGCAAAAGAGAAACATCCCACAGTTGGATTACCAGCCTCTGAAGAGTTGAGATTTAAAAGAAGTCATCCTCACATGTAATCTGAGCAGCAACGCTTTTCTTTTCCTCCCCCATCAAAACCACTGCTTGTAGGTTATTTTCAATTTTACTACCATCACTTTCCACATTCTTTTTTCTTCCCCCATGCTTTCCCTTCGCCCCAAAAGAGCTAAAGAAAAGTGTATGGTCTTACTTACAATTGTGAAGTTCATGACTTTGAGAATCCAGATGGTCATGGCCAAGTTCACCAGTATTAAAATCATCAGGAGTAGGACAAAGAAATACAAGCATCTTTTCCGCCAGCCATAAATCCCCACTTTGTATACCTGCGGCCCCTCAGAGCTGGGCATGGTGCCCCGGTGATGGGTGTACTGTTCCTGAGGCATCTGAAATAAATGAGCCAAGAGAGAAGCACTCACATTAAACTGTGAGGAGAAAGGGGGGGGGCGGTGGGGAAGAATAGGAAAAAATCAACTTGAGATATGGCTGACTGCTGTCCATATGTTCCTGCCTTCCTGACAAATCTAAAATCGGTATCCTCTGGACAAAAGTGGCTCCTCCGGATTCATGCATGAGCCCTCTCTTTTCATGCAGCCATCTCTCATCATGCGCTCTGAGACATCCACATACATATTGCAGGTGTAGAGGGACCTATAGGAATTCACTTTCTAAACGATTCTTAGAATTCCGACATCTTTATGAGGAAGACACTCAAAGTATTCAGGGTAAAATTGAGAATTCACCTGCAAAAGTAAATAACCTCAACAGTCCACTGTGCTGGGATACCACTGCTACTTGGGCTTCCCTGGTGGCTAAGAGAGTAAAGAATCTGCCTGCAATGTGGGAGACCCCTGGGTCAGGAAGACCCCCTAGAGAAGGAAATGGCAACCCACTCCAGTATTCTTGCCTGGAAATCCCATGGACAGAGGAGACTGATGGACTACAGTCCATGGGGTCACTATGAGTCAGACGTGACTGAGCGACTAACGTTATGCTGCTACTACTTAGGCAATTGATTTGTGGTAGAATGATCTCTGGAAGGTCAGTGGCAAAATCAGTCCATGGGGTTTGAAAAGAGTCGGACATGACTGAAGCGACCTAGCACAGTGGAAAAAGTAACAATTTTGATCCTGCCTTCCAGAGTTCAAAGAGGTGTTGATGTGCTCACTTGGTTCAGGAATCCTCCAAAACTGATAGCCTGTGTTTAAATTCCTCCCTTGACAGAGATCTCACTACTCTTTCAAGTAGCCCTTAGGAGTTCGATGATTCTAATTCTTATCAACACATTTATTTAATAAATATAAAAGAGTCTGAAAGTCAAGCAAGGTATGAATATTCACTCCAGGAGCTTGCAGGCTAATGGGAAAAATGAACTAAACAGTGATTATAGCAGAGTGAGATAAATTAGAAAAAAAAATCTGCCAATATTAAGTAATATACCAATCCCCTTTAAAGTAAGGAAGGTTTCTCCAACCCCTGCTGTTGACACAAATTATCTTTATACTAGCACTACTAATTAGGAGCCAACACAAATCTAAGTAAACATTACTTCTATAAAATTCTCCAACCAAAACAAATTTTAAAATTAAATACAAACAAAATTGCCAATGCGTATTGTTCAAAATGGAAAATAACTGCCGACTGAGAAGATGATGATCTGCAAAACTACACAGCATATCGTGGTAGCAAGAGCTTTAGCACAGCATCTTCCGAGCACAGCATCCCTGCTCTGCCATGAGCCATGCGACACAGCCCTACTGCTTTTCTCCATTCAAGTGGCTGCACAACTTTGATTTTGGTGTGTTTACTTCATTTGCCCTCACGTAGGCATAAGGTATTCTCTAGGAATAAGACCTTTCTCCACTTATTTTCATCTTCAGTTCAGTTCAGTTCAGTCGCTCAGTCAAGTCCAACTCTTTGCGACCCCATGAATCGCAGCACGCCAGGCCTCCCTGTCCATCACCAACTCCCAGAGTTCACACAAACTCATGTCCATTGAGTCCATGATGCCATCCAGCCATCTCATCCTCTGTTGTCCCCTTCTCCTCCTGCCCTCAATCCCTCTCAGCATCAGAGTCTTTTCCAATGAGTCAACACTGCACATGAGGTGGCCAAAGTACTGGAGTTTCAGCTTTAGCATCATTCCTTCCAAAGAAATCCCAGGGTTGATCTCCTTCAGAATGGACTGGTTGGATCTCCTTGCAGTCCAAGGGACTCTCAAGAGTCTTCTCCAACACCACAGTTCAAAAGCATCAATTCTTCAGCGCTCAGCTTTCTTCACAGTCCAACTCTCACATCCATACATGACCACTGGAAAAACCATAGCCTTGACTAGACAGACATTTGTTGGCAAAGTAATGTCTCTGCCTTTGAATATGCTATCTGGGTTGGTCATAACTTTTCTTCCAAGGAGTAAGCGTCTTTTAATTTCATGGCTGCAGTCACCATCTGCAGTGATTTTGGAGCCCCAAAAAATAAAGTCTGACACTGTTTCCACTGTTTCTCCATCTATTTCCCATGAAGTGATGGGACCAGATGCCATGATCTTCGTTTTCTCAATGTTGAGCTTTAGGCCAAATTTTTCACTCTCCTCTTTCACTTTCACCAAGAGGCTTTTTAGTTCCTCTTCACTTTCTGCCATAAGGGTGGTGTCATCTGCATATCTGAGGTTACTGATATTTCTCCCAGCAATCTCGATTCCAGCTTGTGCTTCATCCAGTCCAGCGTTTCTCATGATGTACTGTGCATAGAAGTTAAATAAGCAGGGTGACAATATATAGCCTTGACATACTCCTTTTCCTATTTGGAACCAGTCTGTTGTTCCATGTCCAGTTCTAACTGTTGCTTCCTGACCTGCATACAGATTTCTCAAGAGGCAGGTCAGGTGGTCTGGTATTCCCATCTCTTTCAGAATTTTCCAGTTTATTGTGATCCACACAGTCAAAGGCTTTGGCATAGTCAATAAAGCAGAAATAGATGTTTTTCTGGAACTCTCTTGCTTTTTCCATGATCCAGCGCATGTTGGCAATTTGATCTCTGGTTCCTCTGCCTTTTCTAAAACCAGCTTGAACATCTGGTATTTATACCCCTCGTCCAAGGTAAGGAGCAGCGGCTGCGCTTTCCTGGAGCAGCCATGAAGAGATACCCCATGTCCAAGGTAAGAGGAACCTAAGTAAGATGGTAGGTGTTGCGAAAGGGCATCAGAGGGCAGACACACTGAAACCATAATCATAGAAAACTAGTCAATCTAATCACACAGACCACAGCCTTGTCTAACTCAACAAAATTAAGCCATGCCCTGTGGGGCCACCCAAGACAGATGGGTCATGGTGGAGAGGTCTGACAGAATGTGGTCCACTGGAGAAGGGAATGGCAAATCACTTCAGTATTCTTGCCTTGAGAACCCCATGAACAGTATGAAAAGGCAAAATGATAGGATACACAAAGAGGAACTCCCCAGGTCGGTAGGTGCCCAATATGCTACTGGAGATCAGTGGAGAAATAATTTAGAAAGAATGAAGGGATGGAGCCAAAGCAAAAATAATACCTAGTTGTGGATGTGACTCATGATAGAAGCAAGGTCCAATGCTCTAAAGAGCAATATTGCATAGTAACCTGGAATGTTAGGTCCGTGAATCAAGGAAAATTGGAAGTGGTCAAACAGGAGATGGCAAGAGTGAACATCGACATTCTAGGAATCAGCAAACTAAAATGGACTGGAATGGGTGAATTTAACTCAGATGACCATTATATCTACTACTGCGGGCAGGAATCCCTTAGAAGAAATGGAATAGCCATCATGGTCAACAAAAGAGTCTGAAATGCAGTACTTGGATGCAATCTCAAAAATGATAGAATGATCTCTGTTCATTTCCAAGGCAAACCATTCAATATCACAGTTATCCAGGTCTATGCCACAACCAGTAATGCTGAAGAAGCTGAAGTTGAATGGTTCTATGAAGACCTACAAGACCTTTTAGAACTAACACCCAAAAAAGATGTCCTTTTCATTAGAGGGGACTGGAATGCAAAAGTAGGAAGTCAAGAAACACCTGGGGTAACAGGCAAATTTGGCCTGGGAATACGGAATGAAGCAGGGCAAAGACTAACAGAGTTTTGCCAAGAGAATGCACTGGCCATAGCAAACACCCTCTTCCAACAACACAAGAGAAGACTCTACACATGGACATCACCAGATGGTCAACACCGAAATCAGATTAATTATAATCAGATTGATTTTCATCTTAGTCAATAGCAATTACATGAGTGATAAGTGTGCCAAGGTGAGCATGGTGACAAACTGTAGACCCTAAAATCGTATCCTTGGTTATGAGGTCATCTTCTGGATGGTTCAGAATATAATTACTGTATGGTTTTTAGCTAATCGCTGAAATGCACACATGGAATCTAAAAATCCCCCAGAGAACTCATGGCCTTTATATACCAGTGGAATTCCATTTGAAAAGCCAAATTAATTCTTACTTAAAGTCTATTCAAATGTTCAGTGAAGACCTACACATATTTATGCCATTCTGAATACTTACCTAGCACCAAAATCAGGCTCTAATATGAGTATACATTTAAATCCACGTGTGTAGAATGAATAAGTGAAAAATAAATGAATGCATGAATGATGAACAAATGCTGAATGTTTTTCCACCTATTATAAAATCTACTGCCATCTGGGGTTGTACAAAAGTCCAAGCCAAATACAGGAGAAAGTTCTTACTTGTATCCTTGCAAATTTCCATTTCTGGCTCCCAAAGCCCTGAGTTCCCAACCAAGCAGTGAGTGTCTCATTATGAAAGTATGGTATTATTCACCCCCTTATAATTCTGCAAGTCAGGGGTATTTAAAACAACATGGGAACACAGCAACGTCATCTCTCACTGACCTTTTCACACACCAAGATCAATGAGAAGGGAAGAAAATGTCTTATAAGTCTGAAGGAAATTAGACCTTTCTTTTCCAAGGAATCGTATTCCATAAATTAAACAAAATCTTAGAATCCTATTTGTAAGATCCTTTGATTCTAATCAACTAGTGTTATACATCAGCTAACTTAACACTAGAGAAGCTGACCCATTTGTGTGTGGCTCCAGGGTTTGTGGGGGGTGGGGGGCAAGGACAAAAATAGCTGTTTTTGACCCTTGTAGGTGTGAAGAACAATGAGAAATTCTTGAAAAACCAGTGCAGAGAAGCTAGCGAATACTGCCACCACACCCTGTGCCTTTTCTCTAACATTTGTCTCCAGCAATTGAGGGAATTACGTAACTTAGCTATCAAATGGAAATAAACAGTCAATATTTATGGAGCTGTGGATATGGACATCACACGTGTGATTTTTTTTTCATACACAGATTATTCGAACTTGACAGTTGCAATGATTATCTCCACTTAGGGTTCACAATGCTGATGCCCATCAGAAGCACCTGAGGTGCTTTTAAATTACCTACACTCAGGTTAACAAAATAATAATCACAAGGGTAAGACCCAGGCATTAGAATTTTTTAAAGTTCCCCAGATAATCCTTAAGTGTAGACAAGCTTACATACCACTGACCTAGAATAATGTCTCAGCCCTGATTAAGCAGAACAACCCCAAACAAACTTTTAACAGATACAAAATCAAATTATGAGTGCTACGATGGAACTGGAAAGCTCCCTAGGTCATTCCAGGCATTTGGGACAATTTATCTAAAAAATGCCCCTTTTGTTTGTCTGTTTTTTATTAAGCCAGATGCCTTCTTTGCTGCCGCTGCTTGTTGTATTTTTTTTTAATTAATTAGTTTGGAATATAGTTTCTTTACAATGTTGTATTAGTTTCAATTGTATAGCAAAGTGAATCAGCTGTAAATTTTTTTTTCCATAATGCGACTATTTCAAGGTAAAACTATCTTAAAGTCTAGCATATGAAACAGCAGAGCTTCTCTGCTTAAAGGAAGAGTGAGGACTTGGCCACCCTTGAAGCACTTTTGCAGAACCTTTGGACTCCTAGAAACCACTAACTTTGCCCCAATGTGAACTGACCAGCTGAGGAGCTAAAAGCCAGCAAGCCAAAGTACTGACCGTTCAAACCACCCAGGAGTTAGTAGCTGAGAGGGGATCAGAACCTATATTCTCGGATACACGGTGTAGTGACAGATTATGCATGTCATGAGGACTCCTGGATCTGAATCGTATTACCAGCCTACCTTAAGGAGTCACATAAAACAAAATAATAATAATAATTCCAGTCTGCAATTTAAGGAAGGAGGGAGGGAAGGAGAAAGCGAGGGAGAAAGGGACCCATTTTGTACAAATGATTATAACGTATATGTGGAATCTAAAAAAGTTGGTGCAGATGAACTTATTTACAGAACAGAAATTGTGTTATGGATGTAGAAGACAAACTTACAGTTACCAAGGGGGAAAAGGGGAGAGGGAGAAACTTGGGATGGACAATACTATATATAAAAGAGATAACTAATAAAAACCTATTGTGTAGCACAGGGAATGCTATAGTCTGTAATGACCCATATGGGGAAATATTCTAAAAGAGACTGGATGTATGCATAACTTATTCACTCTGCGGTACACCTGAAATGAATACAGAATTATAAACCAACTATACTGCAATAAATTTTCTTAAAAGAAAAAAAATACAAAGTGTTGCCAGCCAAACAATAAGGTAATGGATACATCTGTTATCAATAATCCTGCTTGGAAGAAGAAAATTTAGATAAGCTGAGTAAACTGAATTTTCTAGTAAAAAAAAAAAAACTGAAACATGTTGAAATAATAAAAATTTAAGAGGCGATCCAGACTCCAATCTGGGTTTCTTTGGGTCCTTCCTGGGAGAAACCTGCTGCACAGGGAACGAAGCTGCAGCTTCAGACGTTCCCTTGTTCAGTCTCTTCCATGGCCTTCTCAGGGGCCCTCCCTAGTAGAGTATTAACCTCACAACACATTTTTGTAAAACCAACTAAAATAAGATGAAAATGACTGTCTTTTTCAACTTCCCTTTGTTTTGGGTGGCTTTGGAGGATTTACATGCATTTTGGAGGCCCAAATAAGAGGCAGCTGGATTGGGAGTTCACACACTTCAGATGGTATGTACCTATACGATTTGCAGCCACTTCCCTGTAGAGGTATATTATGCCAGCTCCCCTTGTGTAAGAATGTCTTGCAGGAATTCTCCTTCCACCCCCAGTGCCAACTCACCAAGCATGGCATCACGAAGGTACAGGACCAGAGGACGTGTGGCCGTGTAAACATGTCCTCTGGTGGCAAGCACCAGACACAGAGGGGTAGCAGAGGAGCCAGGAGCTAGTTGGAGGTTTTTTTTTTCTCATCATCAGTTATTTAAAATTTCAAGCATAGAATTCAATTTTCATTGACACCCAGTCAAAACAGAAATTCTATCCTGTCAAGAATACACTCAATGCAGCACAGAAAACAAATGTTCCCCACAGTTTCTCTTTTTCTATGGGAACCATGGAAAAGAGAATCAGAAGTCTTGTGTTTTCAGGGTGTGTGCGCTCTGTGTCTGTATTCTGTAAGTAAAGTTGCATGCTTTATGCTTCACAACCATCAATTTTTTTTTAAGTTTTATTGAAATTGGAATAGGAGACAATTACCTTTCTATTGTCTGTACAGAAAGTGATAGCACCACATATCACTTGTGTATGACAAGAGTTGTCATACAAAGAGGCAATCAAAGGATATGCAACCAAAACTGTAGAAGAAATATGTCAGACACATAATTATGAATGTTATTTTTCTGGATTTTATGATAGTTCAGCTTTTAAAAATTAAAAATTTTTAAGTCCCTTTCTCATTCTAAGTACTTGGTCATCTTTATAAACTTGAGTTTGTATTTCTAATATTCTTTTCCTTAAAATAGTCCCACAATTTATTTAAGTTCCAGGCTTCATAAAACCTGGAGAGTCTTCTGGTCCCTCCCATAAAGAACCTCAAGCATACACCAAAACTTAAGTAGAACATCATCATGATACATCACTGCTTAGCTGGTTCAGTGAAAGTGAAAAAAGTGAAAGTATTATTCATTCAGTTGTATTCAACTCTTCACAACCCCATGGACAGGCTCCTCTGTCTGGAATCCTCCAGGTAAGAATAGTGGTATAGATAGCCATCCTTTTCTACAGCGTATCATCTCTACCCAGGGGATGGAAACTGGGTCTCCTGAATTGCAGGTGAATTCTTTACCATCTGAGCTACCAAGGAGCTTGATAAAAGGTGCAACTATCTATATTCCACTGGGAGGGAGTTTCTGATATTTGAATGTGCAAGAATCACCCTGGCAAACAATAAATGTAGATTCATAGGCTTTGCATCAAGGAATAATCACTTTTGTAAGACTTAGGCACATTTGGATGGGGAAACAGTGGAAACAGTGTCAGACTTTGTTTTTTGGGGCTCCAAAATCACTGCAGATGGTGATTGCAGACATGAAATTATAAGACACTTGGAAGGAAAGTTATGACCAACCTAGATAGCATATTAAAAAGTAGAGACATTACTTTGTCAACAAAGGTCTGTCTAGTCGAGGCTATGGTTTTTCCAGTGGTCATGTATGGATGTGAGAGTTGGACTATGAAGAAAGCTGAGCACTGAAGAACTGATGCTTTTGAACTGTGGCATTGGAGAAGACTCTAGAGTCCCTTGGACTGCAAGGAGATCCAACCAGTCTATCCTAAAGGAGATAAGTCCTGGGTGTTCATTGGAAGGACTGATGCTGAAGCTGAAACTACAGTACTTTGGCCACCTCATGCAAAGAGTTGACTCATTGGAAAAGACCCTGATGCTGGGAGGGATTGGGGGCAGGAGGAGAAGGGGACGACCGAGGATGAGATGGCTGGATGGCATCACTGACTGGATGGACATGAGTTTGGGTGAACTCCGGGCATTGGTGATAGAGAGGCCTGGAGTGCTGCGATTCATGGTGTTGCAAAGAGTCGGACACAACTGAGTGACTGAACTGAACTGAACTGAAGGCGCATTTGAGAAATCTGTATTTTTAGCAGGCACCAAAATTGATTCTGGATACAAAAGGCCCAAGGATCCTGTTTCAAGAACCCAAATTTACATCCAACACAAAAAAAGCATCCTAGGGTCCACCTTTTACCTCCACTTGTGGTACTTCTCACCAGATCACCCATTTCCTCCCATACCCTAGAGATATGCTTTCCCATCCCTCACATTTTCGCTGCATTCATACCCTGTAGCTTTCATTTCTATCACTCTTTTTAGCAATGTACTGAGTTTAACATTCTTTGCAGTCTTCAGTGTTTTGTGCACAAATCTCTTGGTCATTAAACACAATCTTAGCTTACGTTTGTATTTTTCTCCACATGTTGCCTAAGTTTACTCTCATTGATGTCCAGGGTCCCCAGGTCCTTGACAAATACTAAAAACTTCATATTCTCATTTATCTACTAAAATAGCCCATTCAAAAATCACTAATTATGTCCCTGGTCAAAATGCAATGTCCTTTTCTTGGATCTGCTGAAGCTTTGCTTATTAACCAACATCTCCTTCTCCCCTGGAAACCCTGTCCTTCTTTGGAATTCATGACACTTCTGTCCCAGGGCCCCTTCCTTCTATCTCTGATTTCTGTCTTTTCAATATCTCTTCTCTGCCTCTTTATCTCAAGTTCATGTTATGAGTCAGTGTTCTCTCTCCCATCTCAGAGACAATGGCCATTGTTATACTTTCATTCCGTAACTCTATGAATGTTAAACTCAACTTATCATTATCACTCCAGTTTCCATCTTAAGTTAAACCTCTCTAAATGTCTTTCATCTATTGATTCCGTCATCGAACAAATTCTATAAACTGCACAGAGTCTCAAGATATCACAAGGAAGATTTACCTTGCCTTCAGGAAGCTCATAGGCTGAGTGTTGGGGGACTTTGAACAGCAAATGCTTAAAGAGACAAAATGAACCATGTAAAGTGTCTATACTGAAATATATCTGGTAACGTGAAAAAGATTATCACAGGATGAAAATTATTTTATATAGACTCAAGACTCATCTAGAGAGAACTATCTAAGGATGTAACATTTACACTGAGATCTGAAGGACAACGCTGCTGCTGCTGCTGCTGCTCAGTCGCTTCAGTCATGTCCGACTCTGTGCGACCCCAGAGACGGCAGCCCACCAGAACAATAAAAGACATCAAAGTAAGGGAAGGGGAAAAAGAATGAATCCAGGAGGAAGAAGGAAAGCAAAGGCAAGGGCCCCAATGTGGACAAGGCCTGTGTGACTCATTGCATTGAGTGAAGCAGAGAACAGCATGAGATGAGGCTGAAATGGTGGCTGGAGTTGGATGATGCTGGGCCTTGGAGATGGTTATAAGAGATTCAAATGTTATTGAAAAGTCAGTGAAAACCCAAGGCCAAATCTGACACAAGGAAGTAATAATCTGATTTATAAGAGTATAGCAATGTCTAGACCACAATAGATACAGAATAAATATTTGTTGTTTGATGTGATTGACCATCTTATTTTTCCCTCTCTCTATATCAATTATGCATCAAAAATTCTCAAAAATTGAATATTTTCAATAATGTAATTCCAAATTGCCAAATTCAAAATTAAATGGACTCCAAAATCACTGCAGATGGTGACTGCAGACATGAAAATTAAAAGACACTTACTCCTTGGAAGAAAAGTTATGACCAACCTAGATAGCATATTCAAAGGCAGAGACACTACTTTGCCAACAAATGTCTGTCTAGTCAAGGCTATGGTTTTTCCAGTGGTCATGTATAGATATGAGAGTTGGACTGTGAAGAAAGCTGAGCGCTGAAGAATTGATGCTTTTAAACTGTGGTGTTGGAGAAGACTCTTGAGAGTCCCTTGGACTGCAAGGAGATCCAGCCAGTCCATTCTGAAGGAGATCAGCCCTGGGAGTTCTTTGGAAGTAATGATGCTGAAGCTGAGACTCCAGTACTTTGGCCACCTCATGCGAAGAGCTGACTTATTGGAAAAGACTCTGATGCTGGGAGGGATTGGGGGAAGGAGGAGAAGGGGACAACAGAGGATGAGATGGCTGGATGGCATCACCGACTTGATGGATGTGAGTTTGAGTGAACTCCGGCGGTTGGTGATGGATAGGGAGGCCCGGCGTGCTGCGATTCATGGGGTCGCAAAGAGTCGGACACGACTGAGCGACTGAATTGAACTTAACTGAATAATGTAATTATACATATGCTTGCAAAATTACCTATAATAGTATGCTGTGCTCTGGTAAGTGACTTCAGTCGTGTCTGACTCTTTGTGACCCTATGGACCATAGCCCACCAGGCTCCTCTGTTCATGGGATTCACCTGGCAAGAATACTGGAGTGGGTGCTGTGCCCTCCTCCAGGGTATCTTCCTGACCCAAGGACTGAACTTGTGCCTCTAAATCTCCTGTAATGGCAAGCAGGCTCTTTACCAGCACTGCCACCTGGGAAGCCCCATAATAGCATACACTTATTCAATGAACAAATAAAAATCAAGCCAATGCTAAATAGCAAAGAACATCCTCCAGTAAAAGTAAACAGCTCTAAGATCAGAAGGAAAAGATTGACAATTTATACAACTTTTCTCCCTTACCTAAGGCACATGCAACTATACTGATGTTAAATAGGATTAACTCCAAAGCATTACTTTACTCCTTCATAAGGCTATTCTCAATGTTCACCTGCTCATAAACAAAGCCAGGTGACTTAAAGATACCCTGTTTCTTTGCACACAAAATGCAATAGGATTACATTTCCCAGAGTACGAATGTTGTAAACTTTGTGCTGCTTTGCTATTAATAAAGAGGAATTGCCAATCATCAGGGCAATGTCATAATATAAAAATCACCCATGACAATGGCTAATTAAATAGTTGCAAGAATAACAGACATGGAATTTCCAAAGAAAATCATTCTGGATGGGTATTTGAAAAGCCTGGTTTTGAGCTATAACCTCATGGTCTCATACATTCAAATTTTCAGACACAGGATCATGCAGTATTACCGAAAGCATGGTCTTGACATTCATTTAATGTGACAGTCTCAAGGAGAGCATCCACTTTTATGATTTGGACTTGTGGAGAAACTCCTCTTAGGTTGTGTGGTTGGTTTCACTTCTGTCACTGATCACACTACCAAGACTTGGGGGCTTGGCTACCATGAAGATTATTTTCAGTGACCTCACAAATGCCCAGCATCAGTCAAAGGAGCCATACGATTTGTACAAAGGCCATGATCACTGTGAAGTCTTCACAGAGATCCTTGAGCCAAGCTCAGCTTAAGTGATACCTTGGTCTTGTAGCTGTTGCTCTTCTAATTCAGGAAGTCACATTATATGCCTAGCTTAAGGCTCTCCTACACTGAGTCTCAAAGTGTTAAATCCAACAAATTTGACAAGTCTTTGACATCTTAACACAGAAACTGGCCTTATCATACTCAAGTGGTCATACCCATGTTCACTCCCCTTCCTAAATCTATTTATAGTATATACCAGATAGTTACCAGAAAATCTTCTATTGCTCTCTTTCCTATGTTTTATCAGTTGATATAAGGATGATGGAAGGGCTTTGGGTAGAAACATACACAGCTGGCATCCTTCATGAGGCTGAACTCCTATTCTAGAAGAATGCTGTTAGAAACCATCACTTTCTGTGTTTAGTGATTTGTTTCAGTTGGGTTCTTCTTCAGGAGAAGAACAATTTTTTTTTATTTCTTCCCCAAATAAAAGAGATATCTAGAAAACCATTACAGTATCTGCATTATCAGTCATCTGTGGAAAATGATTATGTTTTGAGGGATGATTAAAAAACAATCAATAAACTTTCTAAAGACACATCAGTGCTATCAAGTTTCTTGAAGCTTTTTATTTGCAGCCTGTAAAATTTTATGGGCCATGATCCACTCTACGAATAGGGTAGAGACGAGGACAAGGAGGCTTTGAGAGGCATTTTATTAAGGCCTGCTTGACTCTTCCACCCACCAGGCTTCATAGTGTCTTGTTCCATAAGGGGATTTATGGGAATGCTAAAGAGTGCAATTCTCTGTACAGTCATATACCATGGGAGAAAGAAACATAGCAAAGCACAGACCTCGTAGGTGAAGGAAATCCCAATCCCAATCTATTTTTCAACAGAAAAAAAAATTGTGACCATCTACTATGTTGTCACCCTGTTTTTTTATCATGAGAAATGCCTGGCTAGATGAGTTTACAAGCTAGAAATCAAGATAGGAAAGAGAAATATTAACAACCTCAGTATGTAGATACCACTTGAATGTTATAAAGCAAAGAGGAATGAAAGAACCTCTTGATGATGGCGAAGGAGGTGGGTGAAAAAGTCAGCTTAAAACTAAATATTAAAAAAAGTAAGCCCATGGCATCCAGCCCCATCAGTTCATGGCAAATAGAAGGGAAAACTGGAAGCAGTGATGGATTTCCTCTTATTGGGCTCTAAAATCACCATGGACGATGACTGCAGCCATCAAATCAGAAGATGATTGCTTCTGGGCAAGAAAGCTATGACAAACATAAACACTGTGTTGAAAAGCAGAGACATTACTCTGCTGACAAAGGTTTGTACAGCTGTGAGAGGTGGACCGTAAAGAAGGCAGGTGTGCATGAAAAATCACTTCAGTCGTGTACGACTCTTTGTGACCCTATGGACCCCAGCCCATTCAAGCTCCTCTGTCCATTGGATTCTCCAGGCAAGAATGCTGGAGTGGGTTGCCATTTCCTTGTCCAAAAGAAGGCACTTCACCAAAGAACTGATGCCTTCACACAGTGGTGGTGAAGACTCCTGAGAGACCCTTGGACTGCAAGGAGATCAAACCACTCAATCTTAAAGGATATCAACCTTGAATACTCATTGGAAGGCCAGATGCTGAAGCTGAAGTTCCAGTATTTTGGTCACCTGATGTAAACAGCTGATTCTGTTCTTTCCTGATGCTGGGAAAATTTGAGGACAGAAGAGGGCATCAGAGGTGGAGATGGCTGGATGGCATCACTGATGCAATGGACATGAACTTGGGCAAACTCAGGGAGATGGTGAGGGACAGGGAGCCCTGGAGTTCTGTCTATGGGGTCACAAAGAGTCGGACACTGCTGGGCAACTAACAACTACGTGCCAGTTACCACAGTAGAGCCTGGCGCTATACAGGTCTCCAAAAGGATAAGTAGGGTATTTCTGTCTTTACTAAGTTTGTATTTTTAATGAGACAGATGGACAGTAAACAAGTAACTGGATAAAACCATTAGAACTAAAGTAGGTGGGAGGAAGTAAATAAGGCAGGATCCATGATAGAGAGTAGGGGGTGACCCACGCTGGTCATGGAAAGCCATCCTGTCCCACGGACAACTCAAGTGAGACCTAGAGTTAGAACAAGTTTTCTGGCAGGGGACACAAGCAAGTATCTCAGCCTTAAGAGAATCCTCAACAGAAGCAGGAAGGTCAGCAGGGTAGGCACTGATGAGCTCAGATGAAAGAATTAAGAGAGGGGTTTGCAGAGAGAGACTGCAGGTTAACTATACTCTGCTCATAGGCTATGGTAATAGTCCAGAATTAACATGGCTAGACCAATAAATACATTCAGTTATTTAGAAATGAAACGAATGATACAAACCAAGTGAGCTAGGATTAACACTGCTGCAGCATATTGGAATTTCCAGAACACGTAAAAGTAAACAGGAATTACATCACTGTTTACAACTGTAATCAGTTTATATAAATAGCAAGCATAAGCAAGTCCTCAACCAGGTTCATTACAGTTTCTAGAATTTATTGTAAATCTGAGTCATTTTGGATGATTCTGGCACATAAATAATTTTACATTAGTCATGTTAATTTTTGAGGTCTCAGATTTAAAATGATCTGCTTTCAAGGTTGTTTTCACTCAGCCATCCATATAAGGTTTTAGTCTTGGATTGCTAATGTTTGATACAGTTTTGACAATTGTAACAACACTGTACTTTTACCTTTGATATAACAATCAACATTTTTTTTCCTTGTAAAATCTGCCCAGAAAAGTGAATGTCTGTTTGTATAAAATGATCCAGGAATGGCATTTCCTATTTAAATAAATATTTGGACTAATTATAAGTTAGGTATTACATCTTTTAGTTTTTCAAGAATTTGAACATGTAAGTATTGAACAGTTTTACTGAAAAAAAAAATAATTAAACAAGTGCATGTATTTAAAAGAACTGAAGGAGATACAGGTAAAATCTCATTTTCATTTACACTTTTAGCCTTTCTCCACAGAGGCAACTATTACCAACTTCTTTCTTATTCCTATATAAATGTTCAATACACATGCAGGCTTTATGCAATATATACACTCAAAGCATACATACTCACATTTAAATTTTTCTTTTTTACAAAAAGAAGGGAATATTTTCATTCTTTACTGTTCCCAATCTAACTTGATCTACTTATATAGCTCAGGGATAGTCCAATAAAAAACACAAAAATCTGTTTTTTAAGTTGTTTAAAATTGTATGGTACATGATATTTAACTCAACCAACTTGTAGGGGTGAACACTGAGGTTGTTTCCACTAATTTTCTGATATGAATGCTTATTTAAACAAATAAACACTTACTGGGTATTACAATGCATCCTGGTCCTTACATTTTAGTGGAAGAAATGAGAAACAGACAAGCAAATATCAAACTTGCCATACTTACTCTTGGGAAAAGTCCTATGAATAAAAATGTAAAGCCAGAGAAGGGGACAAAGACTGGGGAAGTTCTTATCTGTAGGATGGTCAGGGAAGCCTCTCTGTGGTAGAAATATTTGAGGTAAAAACGTGAATAAGCAGGAGAGTAAAGCATGAGGACATTTGGCAGTGCACTCCAGTAGAGGAAACAATACTAGCAGGTGTATAGGTCCCGAGGCAAGGGCTCACTTGGCATGTTTAAGAACAGTATGGAGACATCAGGGCATACACAGGGGAGAGTGTCTGAAAGTAAGCTTGGAAGTGCAGGCAGGAGGCGTGCCCCTTGGGTCTTACGTGCCACAGTAAAAGCACAGGTATGATATTGACAGTGACAGTAACTATCAGAGAACCGAGGCATAGCAGTGATCAGATTTTCCCTTTGGAATTGTTCTCATTCTCTAAAGAACATACTGCAGGGGACAGGAATGCCAGCAGAGAAACTGGGGACTTGTGACTCCTGCAGTCACCCAAAGAGGGTGACAGGAGCTCAGATTTGGGTAGAGGCTGCATGTGAATGTGACCAGTTGCTATATTGAGAAAGTAGAGCTAAGAGATGCTGTTTCCCAAGACAGAGAGCATGTGTAAGTAAAGGACAGGAGTCAAGGAGAATGCTAGGGTTCTGGCATGAGCAGCAGGGTGAATGATAGTGCCCTTCATTAGGATGGAGAACTTTGGGAAACCTGTGGCTTGTGGGGCGGGAGGCGAATGGAGTAAAAGGAGGGGGTGGGGAGAGAGAGCTCTGTTTAGTCATGCTGATTTTGAAATGCACAGAAAAATCCATGGGGGTGGTGTTACAAAGGCACTTAGAAATGAATCTGGAATTCAGGGGGAAGACAGGGCTCAGAAATGAAATGTGTAAGTTTTCTGCATGTAAGTAAAGCCTCAGGAATGGGTTATACAGGTTTCACAGATGTCCCAACAGACCTCTCAGAGAAGACCTGAGACAATGAATTGCTAGGTTAAGGTAGGTTTGAGTGTGTGTTTGTGTTGTATAGATATTATCATCCAAGTCTTTATGCAAAGTACAAAACACCTTATATTTTAATTCAAAATTCTTATCTCTGATGAATTAGAAGATATTTCAGTATAATTATGAACATTCATTCTCACTGTCCTAGAGATTTGGATGTGTGAGGTGTCGGTTGAGGTCATTTCAGACAGAAATATCTTTGTGAAACACACATACATATTTGTACTAGGCATTATCAGATACATTAGCTCATACATTTCTGACGACACTCTAGGGGATCAATCTTATTAAAACTATTTCATATATTAAGATAATGAGGTCCTAAGGAACGATGGGATGTTCTCAAGGGCTCCTAACTAGTAAGTTGGTTAGGGTCTGGACTCAATTTCTGTGTTTCCTTCCATTAAACATAGAATGAGGCAAAAGCTTAACTTTTGCTGAACAGGATGCAAGACATTTAGAATTACACTTAGATATATTTAGCATGGGGTGTATTTAAAAAGGCATATGTGGTACTACCACCTGAGAAATCTGTGTTTTCCTTCAGGAGCTCCCATGGCACTGCTGCTGCTGCTGCTGCTAAGTCACTTCAGTCGTGTCCGACTCTGTGCGACCCCATAGACGGCAGCCCACCAGGCTCCCCCGTCCCTGGGATTCTCCAGGCAAGAACACTGGAGTGGGTTGCCATTTCCTTCTCCAATGCATGAAAGTGAAACTCAACTCATTTAGGACACATGGATGAGCAAGCCACAGATCCCTAATCTCAAGGCAGTGGCAGGAGGCCATGATGGGAGAGATAGCTAACCAACATGAAAATTATGCTTGAAACTTATTATCTAAGAGAATGGGGGCTACAGGTAAAAGATGAAAGAATAAAAAGACGGAAAAGTTCATAGATAAGCAGTGCTGGGGATGGAGAGCTGGGCAGGTTCAAATTTTAAAAGCATGAGAAAGGCTGATCTCATGGAGAAAGCAGTATCTGAGCAAAGATTTGAAGGAACCTTGACAGTCAGGGAAGATCTGGCTCTGCATACCATTCATACATCATTCTAAACATAGTCCTTGACACCGCATTGAGAACCAGGAAAGAACGTGAACTGAACACCCTAAACAGGAAAAGTAATTTCAAATACAGATAGCAAATTTAATAGTGTCATTTTCACAGGCAAAGGGCACTGCATCCACCCATTGTGGCCTCCTCTATAACCTTTTCAGCTACTCTATGGTACATAAATCCAGTGCTTCTTATACCCTCAAGGATGATTCGGATCAGAACCAGATGATGGCAACTGCAGTTGGGCCACTACAGAGCTTCTGTGACTTGGGGACCGAACTGTATAATAAAATAATGAACATGACTCAAACATGTAAGATCAAACACTGAGACACAACACTTGAAGGAAGCACAGACTATATAAAGGTCAAGTCACAAGTACAGATGAGAAAACTAGGTCCAGGGACGTGAAGCGACTTCATCAAGGTCGCAGAGTAAATTAGCCACAAGACGGCTAAATTGAAAACCAGCATGTTTCCCACAAATTTCAGGCTTTAGTCTTTTCAACTGAAGCTCCTATTTGACATCACTTTCATCAGCCAACATTCAGCTGCCTTTTGAACAATACCCCAAATCAAATGGCAACAAAACCAGGTTTCCTAACACAAAGAATACAAAACTGATGATAAGTACTTGCATAACGGTTACTGTGTACTAGACTCTGTTCTAATGCTATACTGAACCTATTTAATCTTCATAGACATATAATTACTATTCTGATTTTACAGTTAAAGCAACTGAGAAACAGAGAGGTTAAGCAACTATTTGAAGTCATTCAGCTTGTTAAAGACAGCAAAAATTTGAACCCAGAGTGAAAACTCTGTTCTAGTTCTGGTTTTAAATGCTTTCAGATATATGTGTATACTTGGTCACAAAAGTGTGATTACTAATTAAGAACATATTTTTGTAGCAGTTATAGCTAAAATTTCTCAACACAGATACTAATTTTAAGACGATTCTTCATATCTTTTTGAGTGACTACTGTAGCTCTCAGCCAGGGCACATGTTACTCTAAGTACAGGCATTGTTCACCCAGGTAATAAATTATCTTTGATATTTCTCTGAAACCCATATATTTTTACAGCATCATGAAAAACAGCTGCAACAAATTAGGCACACCCTTCTACAGTGATTCAATAGTTCCAAAAAATAAGCATTGATCCCATAGGTTATCCCTTGACAATTGTGTTTGGCAAGGATTTTGAGCTATTATCTGTGCTCTTACATACTTGCAATAAAATCTGTGGTCTGAAAAGAAAAATCTCTTCATCTCATTTTTAGCCAAGAAATAATTTTTAAAGATTATTTCTTTAAAAAATACTCAAAGTGTCCAGAAAGAAGCAGGATAACAGTAACAGCTACAAGTTATTATACACTTTGCATGCCTTCACTCATGTCTATATATACACATGCTCATGTGTATATATGTCTATTCAGGTATAACTTAAAACTAGTCAAACACACTGATATTCACTATGCAGCTTGAGTTTTTATGCTGCTGCTGCTAAGTCGCTTCAGTCGTGTCCGACTCTGTGCGACCCCATACATGGCAGCCCACTAGGCTCCCCCGTCTCTGGGGCTCTCCAGGCAAGAATACTGGAGTGGGATGCCATTTCTTTCTCCAATGCATGAAAGTGAAAAGTGAAGTTGCTCAGTCGTGTCCGACTCTTAGTGACCCCATGGACTGCAGCCCACCAGGCTCCTCCGTCCACGGGATTTTCCAGGCAAGAGTGCTGGAGTGGGGTGCCATTTGAGTTTTTATAAATCTGTATAAAAAATATTCAGTCAAGACAAGGAATCCTTCCATCACCGTAGAAAGTTCCCTTATGTTCCTTCCTCCTCAATCCTCACCCCTAGTGGCAGTGACTGTTCTGATTTCGGTCACATTTCAGATTTTTAATCCTAAGTACAATTCTATGAGGTGGTGATTCCCAAGAATGTCCAACTTTGAGACCCACGCTCTTGGCCACTATGCTGTTCTACTGTATTTCTTCCCGATCGACACTTGGCTTCAATGGTGTCCTCTGGGAGAATTAAGGCACGATGTTTTAACTTCTCTTTCAAGTATCTAGAATATACTGTAGGTACCACCCTTGAAAGAACTGAAAAAATGGTCACTTGAATGATTTTCTATATTCTGTGTTTCCAATGAGACACCCTCTTGAGAGCTTACTGATGTCAGATAAGGCAGGCAGGATCAATCAATGAAGTGGACAGGTGCCTTCTCAAAACGACAAACACTACCCATTCCCCCAACTGATGCACCGTAAGAAGTCAGGCCAGGGATGCCATTCTCCAGCTTCTTCTACATAATCCAGAGATCTAAATTTGTATATAATATCAGTATATGTAAGTGCTTTGTAACTAAGTGGATGTAAACAACAACAAAAAGCACTTCATGAGTCAAAATGTGTCCAGAGGCCAGCCCTGGATTGCCAGTTTGGGAGGTGGTGTTTGTATTCTTGGCCTACAAAACACCAGGATTAGCTTCACCAGTGACAAAAGGGAGACCACAAACCTCTGAAGGTCACCGCCAGCCTAGGAGGTAATGTTTGTCATCATGTGATAAAAATTCTGCTGTCCAGACTCTGGTCTATTGCTAACACTCCTTCCCGCTGAGGGAAGCAGATGACATTGGTAAACATCATAAACAAACAAAGGAAAAAAGAAAGAAACTGACAATGGGAAGAGGAAAGCAATAAAAACACAGAAGGAAAGAGCGAGGAGGATAGAACAGTAAAGAAGACAACTACAGGTAAGAAAAGGAAGTAAAGGACAGGCATCTCTAGGTCTGAAGCATATTCCTTCACTGACTATGCCGGCCCAGGACCACAACCCCAGTTGGAGTTGGGACAACAGGGTAGTGGGGAATGATGGAGTGGAGAAAAGAGCTCATTTTGATGTTTAGTTACTCTGAGCTTTATGAGACCAGTTTCAGTGCTCAAATATTTTGACCATGGGAAATAATGGCAGAGTTTCTAGGAATTCCAAAATATATTATTTGAAATTCAGAGAAATCATCAGAGTCTGATCCTGTCAAGTCTGATCCTGGCAAGGCTCTGTGGTCTGAACAAGAAGGGAATTTCTAATCCCCAGTGAAACAGTTTTATCAGGAAACTGTGCTTGCTGTACTAGGTGCCACTGTATTATTGGTTAAAAAGAAGAATAAAGCTACCACTTCCATATCCACCTACATACCCAGAGTTCCACTAAGACAACAACCAGCAGATTTTTGAGCAAACCAATCTCACAGGATTTATACCCTTAGTGAACCATGGTGACGCGTCCCTCCCCCAGTCCTGCAGACTTGCTCAACAGGTCACGGCTTACATGGCTTCCTTTATAGAAGACAGTTCACATTTGACAAAAGGAATTTGAAACCATAAGATAGATGATTACCTTTCTGTGTGGTAGCAAAGGTGAAAGCAAAAAGGACAGCGGAATCTTCAGAGAAATGAAGGTGACAACGAAAAAGTAACCTGGATTATTCAGCATAAAACACTCCTCTGCTGATTGTCTCAGTGCTTCATTGTATCATTTGATGCGGCTATTTCCTTCTTTGTCAGTTTGCATCATGTGGAACTAATTTGAAATATATACAGCTAACATACTTAAGTCCTTACCATGTGCAAGGCATCAAGCTAAGGACATTCTAAGAACAAGCTCACAACATACTATGAGGTGGATGCTACCCTGTTCATTTTAAAGATGATAAAATTGTGGCTCATGGACAGGATGTAACTTGCCCAAGGTCACACACCCAGGGGTCACAGTCCAGGTTTGTGTACCTCAAAACCTAGGCTCACTTCACAGTGTAACCATTCTCCCTCTGCTACAACATCATCCCCTCTTCCACTCTTCTTTCTTACTGTGCTGCTTCTTGCTTACAATAACCCTCCACTCCTTGGGTTCACAGATGTATGAAGGTGTCCTGTTCATACAATATTCCCCTGTTAGATGACTGGAATTGAGTTTAGGGAATTTTATTTTTGTCAGGGGGAGGCTGCCTAGACTGTGTTCAGAGAAAGGGTAAAGATAAGGGTGCAGAAAAGACAATGGAGCGAGAAAGATTTTAAGACATTCATAAAGAAATAGTTTGAGAATGAAAAAAAAAGTAGCATGTGAGAGAAAACACTTTACAGGCATCTGATCCCATTTTACAGTTGGAAAAACTGAGACTCAGCTCTTAGTAAACTCAGGACCTATCCCAAGACTTGTGGCCACCACTACTCTTATTCCTTCTCTTCACCTCAGTTCTGCACCAAGGCCTCCTACCACCCTCTAATGTGCCTTAGGAGTATAGCAATGGCCATGGGTTACAAAGTACAGAGATGTCAACGTGGCCCAACCTGCGGAGGCTGGAGATGATAAATAATGCCCCGAGCTGCTTTGCAGTATAGTGAGGTTCTCCATCACTGAATGAACTGGTGGCACATCTGGCTGACATCTGTCAGCAGTACTATAAATAGCACTTGTGTAGTAAACAATGATTTAGGCCCAACAGTGTAAAACAGACTCAGTTCTGAAGACCAATGTCTGGTTGGCTTCAACAGAATAACTTGAGGATTTTTTTAAAAATAGAGGGATTCCTCAACTCGAATCTCAGAAATTTTGATTCAAGAGGTTTTTAAAGACCATGGAACCAGGTGATTTCTGAGGGCCCTCCTACTACTAAGATTCTATTGTTACTTTCTCTGACATAGCTTCCAAAGTATCACCTGTCATTACTAAGCCACACACGTAACAAGTAGTTGACACTAGACTCAGAGTCAAGGGACAAGAAGCATCACCATTGTCTCCAAACACCTGTGCTCTCCCAGGAGGTAACATGTTTTCTAGTCTCAGTGCATACTTCTTTAAAATAGAAGCAAAAGACAGTTGGAAGAGTTCTAAAACTCTTGATCTGGACCTGTGGGCTCCTATTCCACACTCAGAGGGCCTCCACGCATCATAGTACTATACCTGCATGGGAACAGTAGGCACATGACCCAGTTCTGAGTATATTCTGAGACACGAGGAAGTCTGTGTGGGAGGGGATCCCTTCCTGATTAAAGAGGCAAAGGTTCGTGAGAAGTATTTTTCTTCTTCATGCTTTGCCATTTTTGTTCTGACTTGAACATGACATGTGGAGATGAAAAAAAAATGAACAGAAGGAAGCTGTGATCTTTGGAGACACTGCTCAGCTGCCACAACAGTCCTGGACTATCTAGGTGTAATATACATCACATGCACAAAAAGTGAGGTCCTACATGTTCCGACTCTATGAGCAGGGTTTCTATTTCCAGCCAAATGGAGCCTTCACTGATAGAGCACTAAAACTCTTACTTCAAATGAAATTTATTGCAAAACCCCAATATATATAAACAAATAAAAGTGGCTATACTGTTTAGAAAAATGGATGGGGTGTTTCCAGAGCCATTCCCTCTGAAATTCCTGCAGAGTTTCCTCCATGGAACCAGAATTGGTCAAAATCATTACTTCTCAAGGTAGAGTCTCCAAGACCCAGGGATTCTCAGATTTTCTCCAGACTCAGAGAGTTTTTTGCCAAATTTGTACTTGTGTTTTCCTGTCTCATTTCTTTGATGTGCTTATTTTATTTTTTTCAACTTTATCCTCGGAAATGCAGATCCAAGTCATGACCAGTGGCTACTGCTTGCGGTTTTGGTGTGTGCATTTGTATTCGGTGTACAGTCATTTGGCAACAAGTGATTTGATTCCAACTGTCGTGACTAGAGAAAGGAGTAGAGTGTGATATAACACAAAATGACATATTCCTTCAAGGGGCACATCAAAGGATATCTTGACATGCAAATGAAGGTACATTTGAAGAGAAAAAAAGTCATGGAAGAAGCAAGTACCTATCCAGGATATGAGTATGAGTGTCTGGAATTAGAATCTTTAGTTCCATGTTCATGGTGTAAACCTTATTAAATTCTAGTAAAGGATCCTCTAGGCTTCCCAGGGGACACCAGTGGAAAAGAATCTGCCTGCCAATGCAGGAGATACAAGAGATGTGGGTTCGATCCCTGGGTCAGGAAGTTTCCCTGAATAGGAAATGGCAATCCACTCCCATATTTTTGCCTGGAAAAGTCCATGGACAGAGGAGACTGGGAGGCTACAGTCCATGGTGTTGCAAAGAGTCTGATAAGACTTATGCTCACACTAAAACACCCTCTATATTAAGAAACCAATGTTGATAACCTGAATATTGTTAGATACTTTTCTCTGTATTTAATTCATATATTTATTTTAGTGTTATGGATGGTTAAAAATTATTAAAATAAAGAGGTAATATCTAAGTGAGTATTTTGGGGTTTGTACATGTTTAAATAACAGTATGATTAAAACAGTGGGAGCATGGACTTTCTCCTGCCCTGTTAAAAGGGGTCTTTATATCACTGAAGTTCAGATTCTGGACTACAGGATGTTAAGCCTTAATCCTTTCCAGATGGTCAATTCCATAATTCCATGAACTTTCTCAACTTATAGAATATTAAATACTTTCACCAACAATGTGGCACATGCCCTTGGAGATGTTTTTAAAATAAAAAAAGAGATAAAATTAAATTCACGAATTTCAGTAAAGCATATGTATCCTTCTATTAATATATTCCTTTTCAAAAGTTTGTCTTAAGGATGAAGCATCCAAGGGCAGGCCTTGAAACGAGCTCTGCCCACTGCCACCCCTCCTCCATCTCCACCTGGCCCCTTCACTCATCACTCCCAGCAGAAATATCTCTGGACGGAACAAATATAGGTTAAAAATAAGGCCTTAAGAGCCTGCTCCCTCCTCACTTAGGAAATCTGAACCCTTGGGCAATGCCATTCTTACAAAATGTGTTTTCTGATTACTTCCATAAGGCAGAGCATGGTGGACCGACCATGGGCTCTTCTACTGTGAACATGGTAAAACAATTCTGCCCACCAAGGCCATGGTTTAGCTGCACATTTCAAGCTGAACCAATCAGGGCCCACTGGGCTTTGCTGTTCTAGCATGTACGTTGCACCCCTGCACATGGATCTCCTTCCACCCAGCTGGCATTGTGGCCACTCCTCCCTCCCTGTAGTTTCTACCTCTGCCATACATTTCTTCACCTCTACCCGCTTCACCCTTCCTTTTTTTTTTTTTTTTTCCAATGTAGGGCAGCTGGATTTCCACCTCCCGTACTTCTAAAAGAGGGAAACTATAGAGTTTCTTCCAAGTTCCAGGCAATGTTGTGCTCAGCCCTGCAACGTGAAGTTGTTATTTCATGCCTGTTCAGCTCAACATGCGCTAAATTTAGAGGAGCATGACACTAGAGCTCCAGAGTCTCCTTTTTCACAGGCAGTGTGTTTGGCTGTGGTTCACATTGGTTCCCAATCTGTCTTGGCATCTTACTCGCTCCATAGGCAACCCAAGTGTAGTCACTGTCTATCCTATCTTCTTCCCCCTTTTTGGAATTATTCCAAACTCTCTTCACTCCAACCCAAGCCGAGCCAACCCAAAGATGACATCCATGAAGAAAATATTTGTGTGCCATTTCTCAGAATAAGAATTCCTGCTGCCAGTCATTTCCTAATTCCCTCCTCCATGTGCAGACTGTAGAGAAAATAACATTGCCAACTGAGAGGGCTGACTTGCCACGGACAAAACACAATGCCTGCACATGCATCCCAGGTCTTATGCAGACAGATATGAACAAGTCCAGCCCCGCACTCTTTACTCACCCACTAATCTCTCTGCTATCAGATACTTGTTGAGATACTTTAGAGTAAAAGTAAACACGAACCTTATTGAGGTCCACCCTAAGATATCTAGCTACTCTTCTGCTTTTCATAAAGCAGCCACAAATCCATTCATTCATCTATTTCTCCAACTATACTCCTGGCCAAGCCCCTTTTGGAAAACACCATTGTTGTCACTCATGGCTCTGCCAGAAATCACAGAGCTCTAGTGAGATTTGGTCCAGCTCTTTCAGAACTGAACCACTTCCTGAAATGCATTTATATTATATTTTGCATTTTCTAAATGCTAAATGTAGGATAAGGTATAGCTTTTGTGGAGGAGGGGTAAAAATCAGTTGCATTATAATTGATATCTATGAAAAATAATTATCTAAAATTTGTTATTTTTAAAAGCACTCTCTTCAGTAAGGTGCAAAATAGAATAAATTAAATAAAATTCACACGGTTACATGTCTATCTTTTAATTGATTTTGAGTAAATTACTGCCTTCTACGACTCTATAGTTATCTATACGTCATAAAATACAGAAGTATTTTTTATTGGAGTATAATTGCTTCACAACATTGTTACAGAAGTATTTTCTGAGAGAACTGCCAGATACTTCTGCAACTCAGAAAAACTGAAAATTATTATAGAAACAGAATTATACATGTTGATCCAGCCTATTTCTAAGCAAATATATCACTGAGCTCCTAATGACAGTCAAAATCCCACATGATAATAAAAGATGCCAGGATCTCATACGCACATTTTCTGTTCCTACACCCTGAAAGTGTAATCCAAAATAGAAACTTCAAACCCCGATTCCCTCTAAAATGAAAGCCATTTTCTGCTATAAATGCCCCTCTCCAAACTCTCATGAAGCGAAGAACACAGACAGTCTCATCTAAAATTATCTTCCCTGTCAGTGAACTGTCCTTTCTCGTAGAAAAGTTACAGAAGGTTGGAACAGGGTGACAACTCATGAGTTCACAGACTTTTCTTTTTCACAGTGGTGTTGCCAGTTCAATCCTAACTTTTCAAAGCGTCTCTGCCCTGCTGAAAACCACATTTTGGAAGGGCCTGGGGGAGAAGGAAAGATTACATCCCCACACCAGATGTTTAAGTGATGAAGTTCTAACTTGTTCCCACACATACACACCCCCCTCCCACCAACCACAAAAACTCCGAGTACTTCCAAACAATCAGCAGGTAAGAAAGTGAAGAGAAAGCGTGGAAATGCAAGGACCGAACAGTCCCCTACCTCTCCTCTGCTTCACAGAGCTGCTGCTGAGTCCCACACAATCCAGGCGTGTGTGGAGCGGCTGGAAGGAGGCAGCCACTCGGCCTGCCGAGGGTGAGCAGGCCCAGCCTGCGTTCAGAAGCTGCCCCAGTCAGATTTTCCAACTGCAGAATTGCAGCCAAGTCCCTGCCCATGCCTGAAGAATTTCCTGAACAGCATTCCCGTTCTTTTTCTGACTGCTTTGAAACCGTACTCTGTACTTCAATACAGCTTTGTCAGGCCAACTCCCAGCTACTGGGCTGTCTCCAGCTCTCAATGGGAAACACATGTGTCAAGCACAGACGCGCTCCCCTGCCCCAGTGCCCATGTGTCTGCTGGGCTCACACAACCACAAAGGCAAGGGCTTCTAGAGCCAATGCTGATTTCTCAGCCATTCTCCACACGGCCTCTGCTCTGGGGTGCTAGAAGCGGGAGCTGAGTCTCCTCTTGCTGCCGCCCCATGCCGCCTCTTTTCAACTTTCTCCTTCCTCTCACAATCCCCAGCTGATGACCCATGTTAGCTCCGCTAACTCCCCGACTCTTGCCAGTCCTGATTATAAGCCTATTACAACTGAGAGATGGGAATTCTGATTTGATCTCCCTACCTGCCATTGCCTCTGTCTTTGCTCAACATTTCAACTGTTGGAGGGGGAACAATATTCTTAGCATTTTCAGACTGGGTCGGTACTTCTGAGATGTTCCCTCAACCTGCTGTGTCATCTTTTACTGATGCCACTATAAATAATGCAATTATTGTTCAGGCACTCTTGTGGCTCTCTGCTCTATAAGATGCTGGTCTGAAAATGTAACATTTGCATGCTGGTTGAATAGGTGTTGTGTAATGCAGACTGTGTAATATTTTCTATAACGAAGTAGAAGGGAGAAAAAAAAATGTACCTTTTATTAGGATGTGTCCTAATTCTCTGCACCTGTGATTATTTCTGGATGGCACTCCATCAATGTCTTAGGTACATTCTCCTGGACCCTGTGGTCTACCTTTCCATAAAACACTAAAGGAAATTTCTAAAGATATGAAGAGGACACCCCTCTTCTCCCACACTGAAAACCCCTTATCTAAAAAGCCAAAGCTAATCTGTCAAAAGTAACATTGTAGAATAAGGTGATTTAAAGAGAAAGCCTCATTTATTCTGAGCTTCTTTTTCTTTTCTTTTTTTTGGGGTACGAATATTGTACTTCAAAATCATATCCCACTAGCAACTTATTTTGAAGAACTGGCTTGCCAGATTTTAAAAGTGCTGTGTGTTCCTGAGGGGCTGTTGTGAATAATAGACTTGGAGTGATCTCGGGTTTAGCATTAAACTGCAATGGGTTCTTTCAGGAGGATTCGACTTTTGCCTTGGGAAGCAGTGTCTGTGGAGGATGGGGTGGGGAAGGAGCGTGTGTACCTCTAAGGTGAATTATAGAATTATAGAATCAGAGAACTTCAGAGGAGGAGGGAACCCCAGAGATGATCTGATACAAACTGTATCAACCCTTCATTTTGCAAAGGGAGTTGGAGGTCCACATGATGAAATGACTTGTCCAGAGGTGCAAAGACTCTTAATGTTATAACTGAGGCCAGAAAGTAGGATTTGGGTGAATTTTCCATGTGTTTTCTCTATCCTAGCATCATTTGGGAAAGGCAGGATCATCTAACCTTCACAAGAGAAGGCTTATAATCTGATGGCCTGGATCTAACCTTAGCTCTGTCTCTTAAAGGCTGTGAATCCTGATTAGTTTGCTTGACTTTTCTGGGCCTCAGTTTTCTCATCTGTAAAATGGGGATAACAACAGACTCTACCTTACAGAATTATTAGAATTTGATGAGATAATTCATGCAAACTGTCTAACTTTTCCTTTTGTTGAATTGAGCAAAAACCAGACTCTTTCTCTCACTGAAAAGCAAAATTTTACTCTCACATTTAGTTTGAGTTCCTAGAATCAACTATCTGATTGGCTAATTAACTTTTCTGCCAACAACCCTTTACATAATAGGGGTCTACCACCTTAAGCATAGACAAGCGCCCTAATGCTGTACTGGAACATTAACCAACCACATGACTACTTTTCATTTATTCTCTACACATAACACTGAAGTCTTTCTTCAAGATTAACTCACAGGCAAGGTAAACAGTGAGACCAAATTTGCAGTCAGTTATACGAGGCTGAACAAAGTGCTATTTGCAGAGAACTGGACCTTCTCTCCAAACCTTAAGAGCTCAAGATTACCATTCTAAAAATAGAAGACCATTAACAATTGCAATTCCCATGTTTGGCAATGGGCAATGCTCTAAATTAACAGCAGCAACTACAAAATAAAATCCCCTAAGTCAAGGAAGAAATCCTACTGAGGAAATGGTGACTACAAATTCTGAAGTATCCAATTTCTGTCTGGGGTTCTAGAGCCTTTGTTTTGAAAGAAATCATAGCAAGTGGTTCATGAACTTATTAATCATGTCGAGGGGCCCAACTTCTTTTGGGGAAAAAAAGAGGTAGGGTAGTTCTTAATTTTAAAATAAAACAATGGCAAAACAAAAGCAAAAATCATAAAACAACTGGAAAAACCAAGGTCAGACTTCATACAAAGGCAGAAAATGATGATTTAATCCAAAGGACGCTGCTTTGAGACACACAATGTCTCTCCACAGACTAACTACCTGGCTCCTTTCAACTTGTCTATTTGAAGAGGGATAACTCACTATGAGACACCATCCATTACTACGAGCTGGAAAATTCTAAAAAGTTACTTACCTTTTCTAATGTTAAGAAAAAGTATCCAAAACTTGAATTATCAGACCAGCAAGTGGTCACATTCTGTCAAACTCATATGTGGCAGTTGTTTAACATGCCCTCTTTAATTATTTAATGGAAATGTGCTTTGTTTGATACATTGCTGACAACTGAATAAAGATCCCAAACATCACCTGAAGGGAGCTTTTAAAATAACTAGAGCTAGGAGCCATGAAATTAAAAGACACTTACTCCTTGGAAGAAAAGTTATGACCAACCTAGATAGCATATTCAAAAGCAGAGACATTACTTTGCCGACTAAGGTCCCTCTAGTCAAGGCTATGATTTTTCCAGTAGTCATGTATAAATGTGAGAGTTGGACTGTGAAGAAAGCTGAGCGCTGAAGAATTGATGCTTTTGAACTGTGGTGGTGGAGAAGACTCTTGAGGGTCCCTTGGACTGCAAGGAGATCGAACCAATCCATTCTGAAGGAGATCAGCCCTGGGATTTCTTTGGAAGGAATGATGCTAAAGCTGAGACTCCAGTACTTTGGCCACCTCATGTGAAGAGTTGACTCATTGGAAAAGACTCTGATGCTGGGAGGGATTGGGGGCAGGAGGAGAAGGGGACGACAGAGGATGAGATGGCTGGATGGCATCACGGATTCGATGGACATGAGTCTGCGTGAACTCCAGGAGTTGGTGATGGACAGGGAGGCCTGGCATGCTGCGATTCATGGGGTTGCAGAGAGTCGGACATGACTGAGCAACTGAACTGAACTGAACTGAGGAGCCCAAAATCAAATAGATTTTGATTCTATGGGAATGGGATAGGAACCAGGTAATAGTATTTTGTTTTGAGCTCCACACCACCCACAAAATGATTTGGCCAAAACCAAAATGATTTTAGTATGAGCCAGACCTAAGAATCACTAAGGTACAGTGGTAGGCTAACTTTTCCAACATAAACCTAATTGTGCCACTCTGTGCACTCAAATCCTCAGACGGCTTGCCATGGCTTGAAAGGGGAAAACGGTCGCCATCACTAAGACTTGAAAGGCCTGGCTTGATCTGGGCCCTTGTCTACATCTTCAGTCTCATCTGCTGTCAGTCTCCCTCTTCTTCCAGTGCTTCAAAGAAATCATCGATCTTTCTACTTGAAAATCTTTAAAAAAAAAAAAAAAAGCTACTCTCTCCTGAAAATACAGCTCCACTCTTATGTTTTCTTCTACTTAACTACTATTCTATCTTTAAATTCATATTCTGTTATTACTTTCTCTAGGATTCAGGTATCTGAACCCCAGAACTAAAACTCCCCTGTTATATACATCCCCAAACTTGCACTCATAGATGTGATTATGTATTTATTTGTATTTTTTTAAATCATGTCAATCTTTCCTGCTAAAAAATAAATACTCTCCTTCAGGCCTGAAACTAGCCTTGCTTTCTCTCTACTGTATCCTAGTTCTGTGCATACTGCATAGCTTTTAGGAACTGTACAATAGATATTTTCAAGTAAGTGAATGCAGTTTTTTAATCCAAATCAGGAATATGCATCTAACTCCATTGTTTTTTAAATCTCAAATTTTCAAACTTCATTTAATTCTTCTGACAGGTTAAATTATTATATTATATTGTACTCAGAATACTGAGTTTTTCTATAAGGTGTAAATATTTTTAAAAACTAATAAGCCATCCACATGTTTATCTAAAAGACTGTGAGAAATTATCAAGTCAAGTGCCTGACAAAGCCCTTAAGGCCTCAGGTACAGGTACAGTTACCATGCCCAAGCTTGTACTGCTTGCTAAATGATAGGCCAATAAAAGCAGAGATGAAGTATTAGAGAAATGAACACTGGCTTCATTCAGAAAGCCAGCATACCAAGAAGATGATGGACTAGTGTCCCAGAAAACCATCCTACCAAGAAAGTTGTGTACACATATAAAATCGAATATTACTCAGCCATAAAAAGGAATGCATTTGACTCAGTTCTAATAAGATAGATGAACCTAAAACCTATTATACAGAGTGAAGTAAGCCAGAAAGAGAGAAGCGAGTATCGTGTACAGGATATAGAAAGATGGCGCTGATGAGCCGATCTGCAGGGCAGCAGTGGAGATGCAGACAGAGAGAACAGGCTTGCGGACACAGCGGGGGAAGGAGAAGGTGGGGCGAATTGAGAGAGCAGCCTGGACACGCATGCACTACCATACGAAAAATTAGCCAGTAGAAATGTGTTGTATGGTGCAGGAAACTCAAAAACAGCCCTCTGTGACAACTTAGATGCGTGGGATGGGTGGGAGGGAGGTTTCAAGAGGAAGGGACATAACATACACCTCTGGCTGATTTCATGTTGATATATGGCAGAACCCAACACAATACTGTAAAGCAATTATCCCTCCAATTAAAAATAATTAAAAAAAAAACAGAATGTACTCCAAGGGGGAAAAAAAAAAGTAGAATTCAAACTTCCTTGACATTAAAAAGGAAGGGGGTATGGCTGGGTGTTGCAAATTTTTGGTGGCAGAATTCCTTGTGTTTGCTGCCATCCTCTTAGGTCTGGTCACATTATTCCTCCAAACCTCCTACAAGACAAAGGTTATGCCCTGTCCTACAACTTTCTGTCTCTATTGTAATGGAAAAATAATATATCTTTAAAGGTCAGAGCCTTGAAAATGGGCTCTTCTGTGTATTACAGGCTTCAGGCAACATTCTTCTACAAAGGCACAAAGCCAGCATGACGAAGCACAGGCAACAGAGCACACGTGCTAAGTCACTTCAGTCACCTCCAACCCTGTGCGACCCCATGGCCTGTAGCCCACCAGCTTCCTCTGTCCATGGGATTCTCCAGGCAAGAACACTAGAGTGGGTTGCCATTTCCTTCTCCAACAGAGCGTAAAAGTTAGAGCTAAATGAATATATACAATATGCAGTCAGGTTTGGTCTTCTCTGTTGCAGTAGCATGCTTGTGATTATTGAGTAGAGGATCTGCTGTGCCAGTTACTTGAGAGGCAGGCTGAGTGGAGATGAAGTCATATAGAGGCACAAAGTACTTAAGGCACAAGTCAGAAGAGAGGCATTGGCCAGGACCCTTTTGGTTACAGCAGTCAAATCAGCCTTTATGAAAAAAGCTGAAGTTCCCAAATCATACTACTCTAACCCCAAGTGGATCTTAAGGTGGGATGGAATGTAGCAGTTAAAATATAACCAAGGCTCTATCTTCTTGTCTGGACTTCATTCTCAGTTTTGCTTGCTCCACTGGGCAGTAGGATGTCCACAGGTGGTCCCAAACTCATCGTCACAGGGCAAATAAAAGATATTTTTCAGAAAGGATGTTAGGTATGTCAGTTTGAACCAGAAGGTTACCCCTGAACAAACCTCTATGGCAAGGGGTTTGAGACCTGGGTTGTGAAGATCCCGTGGAGGATGGCATGGCAATCCACTCTTGTATTCTTGCCTGGAGCAGCCCCATGGACAGAGGAGGGTGGTGGGCTACAGTCCATTTGGTCGCAAAGAGTGGGACACAACTGAGTGACTAAGCACAGCACAGCACTGAGACTCTGTGTGGTCCATATGTGGCTTATGTGGCAACCCTGGCAACCAAAGGGAAGGAATCAGCTCCATCGCCAACATATGAACTAGTAGGCTAGTTGGGAAAGTCAGGAAGCTCCCCTGAAGAAGGGAATGGCTAATCACTCCAGTATTCCTTTCTGAAGAATTCCATGGACAGAAGAGCCTGGAGGGCTACAGTCCGTGGGATTGCAGAGTGAGACACGACTGAACAACTACCACTTTCACTTTCACAGCAGTCAAACAAAAGTATGGTGTAAACTATGATGATATGGCACTAAAACATATTCATAATCTTGCCAAGGGAAGGTTCTTTAAGAAGGATGAAGAGGAAATATTTTAACCAAAGGACAGAAAAAGTATTTTCTATGTACAGGCCCAGAGCAGCTGAATTAGAGTTAAACTAATGGCAGACAATTGGAACAATAACATTATACCAGCCTTTCATTTAAGGGCTCACTTCACAAATAATACCTGATGGGGAATGATACTCACTCTGCTTTGGCTCTTCAAAACAGGCAGAGCAAATCCAATCCTGCTTTTCAGTGGTCAAGGGCAAAATTATCTGATTGACTTTGAAGAGACTTTTTTTCATGGAGGGAATCTGGACCAGAAAGTTTGGCTGAGAGACAAATCAGTGACCCACAGTTTTCAGAATATCTCCACTAGCCAGAGATAATGTCTAAGCTGAAGTCATTTTCTGTTTTGGAAATTCAAATGTATAGTACACAGCAAAGGATTCTCAAGTTAATCATTACTCTGAAGAGGAATTGACACATTTGGTCATTTAATGTGATGAGTAATGAAACACATTAAAATACATATTTTCTAAAGAAGTTAATTAAACAGTGAAAAGCAAATACTGGTATAGATGATTCCATTCATTCTTTCATTTTAAGCACAAAACATTGATCAAGTCTTTCAAATTTCATTTTGGTCCACAATTTCTCATTGTATTACAGCTTGTTGAAAGTAAAACTCTTGAAATATCACATTTTTATTTGGAAATAAAATTTATGGATCAATAAAAATGGGCCTGATGCCATGATATGCATTTCATGCTATGCAGAAATAAATAAAACCTGTACTTGAAAAACTGATAGCATCACTCATCTTTATTTTTACAGTCACATCAGTGCTCAATGATACAAAACATAACACTGGATTCAGGAATCCCAAACTAATTATAAGCTTTCTGAATGACTATTTCTGCTTCAAAGCAAAGGCCAAGCCTTAAAATTCAACCCCCAAAACCGGCACATGTACACACACACACACACACACACACCCCAAAAACTGCCAAGGAAAGAAAATATATTTCAAGTCATTTCCTCTTTAAAAGGAGCTCATTCATATATGTGAAAGAGATATAATTGAGCAAATCCACCAGTACCATGAGTGAGTGAAAGTCACTCAGCCATGTCCAGCTCTTTGCAACCCTATGGATTATACAGTCCATGGAATTCGCTAGGCCAGAATACTGAAGTGGGTGGCCTTTCCCTTCTCCAGGGGATCTTCCCAACCCAGGGATCAAACCCAGGTCTCCCGCATTGCAGGTGAATTCTTTACCATGTGAGACACAATGGTGTATGGCATATAATAGTTGCTTAATAAACATTTAGCATTTTATTAATAATGAACAGTGCTGTTAATAAGAAATATTTCATCATTGCCAGCCAAACAGAAGCTGAGGAAGTCTGTCACCACTGAACCTGCCTTATAAGAAATATTGGAGGTTTCTAGGTGAAATGAAAGAAGCCTACTTAAGATTAAAAATTAAAAGTATAAAAATTACTGGTAAAGATAAATATACAGTCAAATTCAGAATATTCTAATACTGAAATGGTGGTACATAAATCTTTTTAACTCTGGTTTCAAAGTTAAAATACAAATGCATTAAAAACTACAACTATAGTAATTTGTTAATGGATAAAACAATATTGAAAATGTAAAGTATGACATGAAAACAATGAAATTGGGCAAGAGAAAACTAAATGTGTAGAGTGATTTTGTATGCAATTAAAGTTAAGTAGTTATCAGCTTAAAATATTTTGCAATTGTAACATGTTTTATGTAACCTTCATGATAACCACAAAATAAAAAACATGAAGGGCTCCAGGCTGAAAGTGAAGGGATGTGAAAAGATAGTTGATGCAAATGGTAATCAAAAGACAGCTGAAGCAACTATATTCATATCAGACAAAATGGACTTTCAGTCAAAATCCATGACAGGAGACAAAAAGGTCATTGTATAATGATAAACAGGACTATTCATCAATAGGATATAACAGTTGTAAATATCTATACTCATCACTGGAATATTTAAATATACAGAGCTAGTATTAACACAACTCAACAGAGAAATAGGCAGCACTATAATAATAGGGGGCTTCAATAACCCACTTTCAACAATGACTAAATCCCTCAGACCAAAAAAAAAATTCAGCAAAAAAAAAAAGGAGTTTTGAAAAACATTACAGACCAAATGGCCCTAACAGACATACAGAGAACATTCCATACAAGAGTATCGGAATACATATATTTCTCATGTGTACACAGCACAGTGTCAGGGTAAGGCAGATATTGGGCCACAAAGCAAGTCTTAGCAAATTTAAGACTGAAACCATACCAAGGATTTTTTTTTTTTCTGAGCATAATGTTATGAAATTAAAAATCAATAATAGGAAAAAAGCTGAAAAATTCACTAATATTCTTTAATAACCAGTGGGTCAAAAAAGGAAACAAAAGGGAAATCAAAAAGCAATTTAAGACAAACAACAATGAAACACAACACACTAAAACTTATGGAATGTGGCAAGACAGCTCTAAGAGGAAAAATTACAGTGATAAAGGGAAAAAAAATCTGAAGTAAACAACCTAACTTTATACCCAAGTTACCAGAAAAAGAACAAACTAAGCCTAAAGTTAATAGAAGAAGGTAAATAAAAATGATCAGGAAAGAAATAAAGGAAAGAGAGAGCAGAAAAACAGAAAAGAACAACAAATTAAGAGTTTCTGTTTATGATAAACACAATTGACAAATCCACTGCTACACTAACAAAGAAAAAAAAAGAGACACAAATAAAATTATAAACCAAAGAGGATACAACTTATACCACAGATATACAAAGGATCAAAGGAGACTACTATGAATAATTATATGCCAAAAATTTGACAGCCTAGAAGAGATAAATAATTCCTAGAAAGATACAATCTACCAAGACTGAATCATGAAGAAAGAGGAAATCTGAACAAAATAATTACTAGTAAGAAGACTGAAGCAAGAAATCAAAAACCTTGAACAAAGGAAAGTCCAGGACCCGATGGCTTCAGGGGTGAATTCTACCAAGCAGTCAGAGAAGAATGAATGTCAGTCCTTTCCAAACAATTGAAGAGGAGGAAACAATTCCAAATGCATTTTACAAAGCTAGCATATCAAAAACAAATAAGGACACTACAGGAAAATTACAGCCCAATACCCCTGACAATGGCTTCCCAGATGGCACTAGTGGTAAAAGAACCCATCTGCCAGTGCAGGAGACATAGAGACACAGTGTCGATCCCTAGGTTGGGAAGATCCCCTGGAGGAGGACATGGCAACCCCCTGCCCTATTCTTGCCAGAGAATTCCATGGACAACGGATCCTAGTGGGCTATCCTCCAGAGGGTCACAGAGAGTCAGGCACGACTTAAAGCAACTTAGCACACACACACTCATCACTGAAAAACACAGATGTGAAAATTCTCAACAAAACACTAGCAAACTGAACTTAAGAGCACATCAAAAGGATAATACATCAGGATTAAGAAGAATTCAACAATGGATGTAAGAATACCTTGACATACGCAAATAAATGAAAGCTATGCACCACTTTAACAAAAAGAAGGGCAAAAAACATAATAATCTCAACAGATACAGGGGGAAAAAGCATTCGATGAAAATTTAACATGTTTTCATGATCAAAACTCCCAACAAACTAGGCAGAGGAGAAGGGATGTAAAGGACCTACCTCCACTTAATAAAGACCATATAAGACAAATCTTCAGGAAGCATCACACTCAACAGTGAAAAGCTAGGTTGTGCATAAGTCCACTTCAGTGTATCACTGGAAGTCCTAGTCAGAGCAATCAAGCAAGCAAGACAACCAAAAAGCATGCAGATTGGAAAGGAAGATGTTAATACAGGCATGCAGGTAATGTGATTCTATATAAAGAAAACTCTAAAGAGTTCACCAAAAATTCAGTTAAATTGCAGTATACAAAAATCAGTATATGAAGATCAATTGCATGTACAATACTCTAAAAATTTCAGGCTATGATTCATTGTATCATTTCTTCACTGACTTGGGTGACTTCTGCTGGAAATCACTTTCTGAAATGCAACTATTGTTCCACGATGCATTGTCTGGGTTATCTACTTCTCGCCTTACTTTCTCTTAAGCAATCAGGAGGTCCTTTTTCAGAACCTGTGTACATGCTAGTAAAAGCTAAATGGAAATAGATAAGGCTATTAAAAAATTAAAACATAGGTTCCAAAACAAAATATTACCATTCTAAGTTAAACTTTAATCCTGCCCTTAACAGAGCAAGAACTTATTGACTATCTACTGGAATGGATGGGAGTAGAACACGTCAGTAATTTCAGTGGATCACAGGGTTCAGTGGCAAGGCAATTTTCCCCAATGTTTCCATCTTGATCAGCATCAGGAGTCTTTTAATATCCTGATCCTCATTCTCCTGTAATTAGTGAAAACTGTTAGAACCAACAGACTCTGCGTGAGCTGGCTGAACTACATTATTATTCCATCCTAAAGCAGAATATGGATTGTTGTTCATAGAAATAGACTTCATATAAAACGTACTTAGGCTGTAGCGACATCCTTTACTGCTCACTCCCAAAATCAGGAAGCAGGGAGAAGCCTAACTATTAAATGGATGAGAACAGAAATGCAAAAGTCAGCAAAAAAAAAAGACAGATTGATTACCTGACACGTATAGTCAATTCTAACTATTGTATGTTGGCACATCTAATGAAAGAATGGAACGTATAAAACGTCCTCCATGGATGCAAAAGATGAAAGGAAAATCACAGAAAGGGAAAAAGTGGGCAACATTCACTCAGGCATTGCAAGAGGGAGTTTTAACCTTGGACTCCACTTAAGCAGCTGTTCCATGCAAGGACCAGAGAAAGATACAGTAGATACAACAGATGGGGTTCATCACTCCCAAGGCACTTATGCCCCTCACTGGGAAAACTTTGAGTATCTCTGAGATCACTGACAGGACAGTTGGGCTGACTTAGCCTGATTCTGTTAAATTATTTTTATCAAACTTTTTGTTTGGATTTCAAGTACTTTATCTTTTTCATTGCTTGTGTGCTAAGCTGCTTCAGTCCTGTCTGACTATTTGCGATGCTATGGATAGTAGCCTGCCAAGCTCCTCTGTCCATGGCATTCTCCAGGCAAGAATACTGGAGCGGGTTGCCTTGCTCTCCTCCAGGGGATCGGCCCAAACCAGGAATGGAACGCACATCCCTTACGTCTCCTGCACTGGTATGTGTGCAAGCTAAGTCACTTCAGTCCTGTCTGACTCTATGCGACCCTGTGGACTATTATAGCTTGCCAGGCTCCTCTGTCCATAGGATTCCCCAGGCAAGGATACTGGAGTGGGGTACCATGCCTTCTCCCTACACTGGCAGGCAGGTTCTCTACCACTAGTGCCACCTGGGAAACCCCACCTTTCTCACCTGTTTTTGTTGCTGTTGTTCAGTCGCTCAGTCCTGTCTCTTTGTGACCCCACGGACTGCAGCACACCAGGCTTCCCTGTCCTTCACCATCTCCCAGAGCTTGCTCAAACCCAAGTCCACTGAGTCAGTGATACCGTCCAACCATCTCACCCTCTGTCGTCCACTTCTCCTCCTGCCTTTAATCTTTCCCAGTATCAGGGTCTTTTCTAATGAGTCAGTTCTTTGCCTCAGATGGCCAAAGTACTGGAGCTACAGATTCTGTGTCAGTCCTTCCAATAAATATTCAGGACTGAGTTCCTTTTGGATTGACTGGTTGGATCTCCTTGCAGTCCAAGGGACTCTCAAAAAAAAAAAAAAACACAAAGTTAAAAAGCATCAATTCTTTGGTGCTCAGTTTTCTTTATGGTCCAACTCTCACATCCATACATTACTACTGGAAAAACCACAGATTTAACTGAATAGATCTTTTCAGCAAAGTAATGTCTCTGCTTTTTAATGCGTTGTTTAGGTTTGTCATAGCTTTTCTTCCAAGGAGCAAGCATCTTTTACTTTCATGTCTACAGTCACCGTCTGTGGTGATATTGGAGCACAAGAAAATAAAAAGTCTGTCATTGTTTCCATTGTTTCCCCATCTATTTCCCATGAAGTGATGGGACCGGATGCCATGATCTTAGTTTTCCGAATGTTGAGTTTTAAGCCAGTTTTTTTACTCTCCTCTTTCACCTTCATCAAGTCTCTTTAGTTCCTCTTCACTTTCTGCCATAAGGGTGGTGTCATCTGCATATCTGAGGTTATTGATATTTCTCCCGGCAATCTTGATTCCAGCTTGTGCTTTATCCAGCCTGGCATTCCACATGATGTACTCTGCATATAAGTTAAATAAGCAGGGACAACATATATCTTTGATATATTGCTTTCCTAATTTTAAACTAGTCTGTTGTTCTATGTCCAGTTCTAACTGTTGCTTCTTGACCTGCATATAGGTTTCTCAGGAGGCAGGTAAGGTGGTCTGGTATTCCCGTCTCTTTAAGAATGTTCCACAGTTTGTTGAGATCCACACAGTCAAAGGCTTTAGCTTAGTCAGTGAAGCAGAAGTAGATGTTTATCTGGAATCCTTTTCCTTTTCCTGTGATCCAGCAGATGTTGGCAGTTTGATCATTAGGTTCCTTCTTTGCTATGTAGATCTTCTTAAAGAGAGAGTAGATGTAGCTACCTCTATCCACCCAACACTTTTTGTCACTCTAAATTAAAAAAAAAAAAAAAAACTTATGTCTCTAATGTAGATGTGGATCTCAAGGTTAGTTAGTGTGAGTCTGCCATTGAGATATAAAACCTCTTGCTGAGCTGATATAATCACTTTTGTAGACTGACATGATGAAAGACTCTAGGGAAGGAAACTTGCCCATGAATAGTCACAATAACACCTATAAATTTCCAGACCTAGGGTGCAGAATAATACATTAGCAAGGGTTTATAGCTAGAAGAATGGGTCAATCCTTTTACCACTCCATTTAACACATTTATAAGAAATCATGTGAGCTAAGCTACTTCATTTAATCCTCTCTCACTAAGATATTATTTCACATCAATATTTTATTTTAAAGAAACTGAGATTCTATTATTATATGAGCTCCAGCAGCACTGAAGTTCAGTGTAAAGGGTGAAGTCAAACTCAAGCCTGTAGTAAAATAATCAATATCAATAACATCTCCACTTTTTAGGAGCCTGAGTCAAAATATAAAACATCTCCACATTGAATAAATGTATTGGGGATCCTGGAGATATTTTTGGAATTCACTGTATTTCAAGACTTCACATGAGTACTTTACTTGATTTTGAAATTGTAGCCTTTTAGTGTTAAGGCAGGAACTTGAAGGTATTCTTTATATCCAAGTATGGAAAGTTAAACGAGGGGAAAATTTTGTACTTGCCATTATGTTTGTGATTTGCAGGGGTTAGTATGTCTTTCCTCTGTGTTGCAACTTGACAGATTAAGATTATTATCCTGGTGCTGGTACCTCTTAGCCAGGAAAGCATACTTAAAGTCTCTTATCCTTGAGTCTATGTATGTAAAGGGGGAGAAACAGCAGCCATCTCACAAAACTGCACAAGAGTTAACATAATCTCAATGAAAGTAGTTTTAACATATACAACAGTAGCTAACATTTGCTGAGTGCTTACTAAACTCTTAGGTAGTAAATGCTCAAATATCACCAGACATTACTCAATTCTGCACAAAAAGGATTGTTTTTTTTTAGTCATCCTATCTAAAAACATTTAGAACATCTGGATTATTTGGTAGCAAAAGTCTACTGCCAGTGTGAACCAGCCTACCATTATTTTAACTATTAATAATTTCCTAGTGACTAAATTATTACAATTCCATTTCATTATGATATACTGGATACATTTATATTCTTAAGCTCATTTTTATAGCTATACGTAACAGAACAGGGTCATTCTAGCTTATATTAAGTAAGAAGGTAAATGTATAAAACAGGTAGCTAGTGGGAAGCTGCTGTATAGCACAGGGAGCTCAGCTCATTGCTGTGGTGCTCTAGAAGGATGGGATGAAGGGTGAGAGGAAGGCTTAAAAGATAGGGGATATATGTATACCGATAGCTGATTCACTTTGTTGTACAGCAGAAACCAATACAACATTGTAAAGCGGTTGTAGTCCAATAAAATTTTTTTTAAAAATAAGAAGGTAATAGAAGTAGTGAAATGAAAGTCACTCAGGCATGTCCGACTCTTTGCGACCCCATGGACTATATAGTCCATGGAATTCTCCAGGTCAGAATACTGGAGTGGGTAGCCTTTCCCTTCTCCAGGGCATCTGCCGAACCCAAAACCTAGGTCTCAAACCCATGTCTCCCACATTGCAGGCGAGTTCTTTAGGTAAAGAGCCACCAGGGAAGCCCAAGAAAGTAACATTCAATACTATTCTTCTATGTGTGTTCAGGCGCTCAGTTGTGTCTGACTCTTGTACCGTTTGGACTGTACTAGGCTCCTCTGTCCGTAGGATTTTTCAGGCAAGAATACTTGAGTAGATTGCCATTTCCTCCTCCGGGGGATCTTCCCAACCCAGGGACTGAATCTGTATTTCTTGTGCCTCCTGCATTGCAAGGGGATTCTTTACCCCCTGAGCCTTCGGGGAAGAATATTCAATACCAGTTCTTCTATAGCTCTTCCTTTAATACCAGCTGGATCCAGGACTCCAATGTCATGCAGCTGGGTTTTAGCCATCACTTTCTGTCTCTCTGCCTCCTCTTAGTCCCTCAACACAGTATTTGCCTCTGTGTTCAGATAAACTATTTAAAGCTTCCATTTCTCTTACAGATTCCTAACAGGAATTAAAAGGCACTGGATGATCTCCATCTTATACCTTCTGCATGACATTCTGGAAACAGTTTACAGGTCCCTTCTTATATGAAGAGTTCTCTTTGTCCATTTTCCTCTGGATCCAGCTCTATCTTAAGCCTTCTGTCACATGCTCCACAAAATTCTTAGAATTGTTTCTTGTCACACGACTTGCCATTTTTTATCATTACTGCTCATTCAACCTGTGAATGTTCATCTAGATTGTCAGCCCTTGAGGACAAGCATTGCGTGTCTGTTCACTCATTGTAGCCAGAGCCACGCCCCCACTTGGGGCAGAGTAGATACTACAGTCATTGCTGGACAGAGGAAGGAGGAAGATGAGAAAGGCAGTACCAAAAGTCATACCAGAAAATTCTAGTGGTAGAGACAGTACTTGTGAATTGAAGCACTTAAAACAAAACAATATTTATAATGTGGTTCACAAGTTGGATTCACAAAATTTAATCTTAAAAATGTTAACCTGTGCTCTGCTTAAATACTTAAAGTGCTTATTGACCAATGTAACTTCCATTTAAAGCTTACTCTCAGGCTTAGTCTTTGTAGACTGTTTCAGGAGATAGAAACTTTTAAACTGCTATGTTAACTAATACCTTGAATATCACATCCTAGAAGTTCAATCAAAATAAATTCCTCAAAATTAATTATCTTCCACAAGACTTAGCCTTCTGTTTGCTTAATATGTATTTTTGACTAAACTGGATTTTTTCTTAAAAACTCTTTGTTGTAACTAATTACGGGAAACTTGAGACATCACATCACTAACTCAATGATTCAGTTCAGTTCAGTTCAGTCACTCAGTCGTGTCCGACTCTTTGCGACCCCATGAATCGCAGCACGCCAGGCCTCCCTGTCCATCACCAACTCCTGGAGTTCACTCAGACTCACGTCCATGGAGTCCGTGATGCCATCCAGCCATCTCATCCTCTGTCGTCCCCTTCTCCTCCTGCCCCCAATCCCTCCCAGCATCAGAGTCTTTTCCAATGAGTCAACTCTTTGCATGAGGTGGCCAGAGTACTGGAGTTTCAGCTTTAGCACCACTCCTTCCAAAGAAATCTGAACTGCAATTTCTGGAGAGTTTCAGAAAATGTTAAATAAACTTCTCAGGATGTACAAAAAGACAATGTTAGATTAGACACCTAAATATTTAATAGAAAAATATCAGAATGCCATGGGCTGTGCTATATTTCTTGTGTACATTTTCAAAGATGCCAAATTGAACAGCATTTACAAATTCAATAAAGAGCTGTATTAGCAGAGAAAATATGCATTTGAACATGAAGTGTGCATTTAGAAATAGAAAAACTATTCTTGGGACTTATTAAATGGAGATAGCTACTACCCTCACAGTCTATGTTCCCAGTACCCTAAAATGGTATTAGCCAACTGTACTCATCACTGAAATAACAACATCCAGCAGCCCTTAAGACTCAAGTAGCTTCACTACTTCAAATCTGATTGCTCACAGCCATTCTGAGGTACTCTGAGGAACTTCAGGAAACTTGATCTTAAAGGATATTACGTTTTGTAACAAAAACTGAAGATGCTTAGAATCTTTTCATTAACATAACTTTACATATAATCCTAGCAGCCAACATTGACTGTGTCCACTGTGCACCAGGGGCTTGAATTACAGTATCTCTATCACACAAAAACCCTGTGTGGTTCGTGTTATCTCAGATTAATATCTACTTTTTTGGTAAAGAGATACTGAACATCTTAGGCTTTGTACATTGCACAGTTTGTTGCAGTTTCTCAGCTCTGTAATTTCAACTGCAAGTAGCCACAGACATAGAATGGGCATGTCTCATTCCAGTGAAACATTTTCTGAACACGGACTTGTGAACTGTATACACTTTGTGTACTTTGTGAAGTATTACCTTTCCTTTTTTTGTTTGCTTTCAATTATTTAAAAACATAAAAACCATTCTTAGCTCATGAGCCTTATTAAAATAGGTAATAGGCTAGATATGGCCCGGGGTGAGGGGCATAGTTTGTCAACCTCTGAAGTATCTAAATATTTCAAGGCAGGGAATTATTGCTCAAGGAGATAGCTCCTAGAAAGTACAGAGCCAGTTCTGACTCTAAGGCCCTTTCTCCTTTCAATTCCCATGTCTCTGTGTCATCATTGTATTCAATGTAAAGGCTAAAATCTTCCTTTTAAAAAAACTTAAAATGACTGACAAGTAGATTAGGCTTGAGTTGATGTTTCTTATTCAAGTAACACTAAATTCAACTACAGATTATTACCTTCAGTGGAGCTTTTTAGTCTCATTTGGAAGGGAAGTGGTTCTGGCAAATCAAAACTAATAAATTATGCCTGTAATTACTCACTGGTCCTTAAAATGAAAACAAGTTAGTTTTCCTATTACTGTGTTTTTAATTTTTATATTCTAGGACTGGAAAATGACTTTGTGTTGTTGTTGTTGTTGTTAAAACTAGAGACATGTTGCAGCCAGCTTCTGGAGAAAAGGTGAGAGAGAAAGGAAGAGAAGATGTAAGAAATAAAGTATAAATTATGTTCTATGTTAAAATTTTCTTTTAAATTTAAATCTTTCAAATGGTCTCACCCATTTCTTAGAAGAGATGAGGGGGACAGAAAGAAATATGAAAACAAATCCGGTTGGGAAAAAGGAGACATTGAGAGAGCTTTGTAAATAAATAAAGCTTGAAAGGAGTGAAAGAATAAAACAGTAGTTCCCTAGACAGTGTCTATGGTGGAAAGGATCTTAGAAAATCTTCTGCCAGGGCTAGTTCAATTACAATAGATAAATAAGGAAATGGTAATAATTTCAACTTGGATTCCAAAGTGGTGCTAGTGGTAAAGAACCCACCTGCCAGTGCAGGAAACCTAAGAGACTGGGGTTCTATCCCTGGGTTGGGAAAATCACCTGGAGAAGAGTTCGGCAGCCCACTCCAGTATTCTTGCCTGGAGAATTCCATGGCAGAGGAGCCTGGTGGGCTACAGTCCAAAGGATGGCAAAGGGTCAAACACACCTGAAGCAACTTAGCACAAATTAATTGCAATTATTTTTTTTAAGAGTTTACTATTCACCAGGTACTGTGCTAAGTGTTTTCCATGTATAATTTAACTTTTAGGACACCCTTATGAGTTAGGTGCTGGAATTTTCTGTTTCATAAATAAAGAAACCGAGGTACAGAGAATTTAAGTGACTGCCCCAAATCACAGTGGAGGCAATCCCAGGGATTAACTCAGTCTTGCATAAGGATAAAGTCTGTGTCCCTAACTGCTATGCTAAACTGCTTCTTGTTCCTATTAATGAATGTGAAATTAAAGTAGAGTGGTGTTATGATTTAATATTTTATATGAGTAATAGACTAATGTAATTTTAATAGTACTTTGTAATTTATAAAATGCATTTGCACACATATTGCACTTGCATTTTGCTATGTGGTAGTTTAGTATTACCTCCTTCTAAGTATATCAGTGAGGAAATTTATGTTCAAAGAAGTGATTTGTTCAAGGTCACAGAACTGGAAGCATCCGGGTAGTGGAAGAGAAAGAGCCACCTCTATCCATTTATCTGGGAACCTGGGCCTTGCCACTTACTCAAGTTTTGCACAAACTCTTTCCGACTCTAGTATCCACACCTGAAAAATAGGGGTAGCTTTAACTTTTCAGTCTCTCTCAGCATAAAACAAACTAACCTGCATGAATTTCTAAGAGAAAACATTTTTTTTTTTCTTTTCTTTGGCCTGATGCTGGAAAGCTTAAAGTGACTTAAAGGATAAAAGACTAGGAGAGCAGGGTTTCCAAACAGTTCTCATTGCAAAAAAGAATGAAGCAATAGAAAGAGGATCCTGAGAATGGTTTCCAAAGCTAGATAATTACATGGTATGAAATAAGATCCATCCGTGATGCTTGATTTTTCAGAGCTTTGCATCCAATATGTATTGTGAACCTCTAAGAGGGGACTAACAGAGAGCATTTCCTAAGCCTGTATGACCACTGCCTTTTTTAAAATGGAACATTTTACAGGATTAATGTTCCATAGAACACAATTTCAAAAATTCCACCACTGAATAAGGTTAGCTAACAAGAACTCTCCTTGTTTTAATCAGTGCAATCTCATCAACTAATTACCTGACATCAATAACGTGCCCATCTTGTGTTAGAAGGCCATAGTGACAGGCAAAAAAGAAAAAAAAAAATGTCTACAGGGCTTTTTCTGCAGGACAAAGAAATGACATGTCATGTAAAGGAATAACACTCTAAGATCAGAAAGTGGAATCCAAGGGGCCAGTTTCTAGATTCAACCAAGTTAATCAGGGAGTGACACAGAAGTGAAGGATGAAACAAATTTCCTGGAGCTGATGATAGCAACCTGAAACATATTTGAGAAAAAAAGGAGTGGGCTAGAGACATGTTTATTTCAGAACCCAAGTTTCTCTTCCACTGATGTGTGGCAAAGAACTAAAGGCATTTCTTTTCATCTTTGGTTCCATGAAATCACTAGCACAGTGACATTGCCAGTTAATTTTTTTTTTTTTTTTACTATGTTGGAGATACAGTGACTGTCATGAATAAAAAAGCCTCCTCTCTTTTCCTCTGGACAAATACTGAACATAACAGTGTTCTTCAGGGTATACCACATAGAGCTTATTGTAAAAAATAAACACTCCAAATCACCAACAAAATCCAGTGAAAAGAAAGTGAAAGTCACTCAGCTGTTTCCTTACTCTTTGCGACCCCATGGATTGTAGCCTGACAGGCTCCCCTGTCCATGGGATTTCCAGGCAAGAATACTGGAGTGAGTTGCCGTTCCTTTCTTCGGAGGATCTTCCCTATCCAGGGACTGGACCTGAGTCTCCTGCATTGCAGGCATATTCTTTATCATCTGAGTCATCAATGAAGACCAGAGAAGAATAAACCCAGAGAAGCTGCCAAATAAAGTTAATTTCAAATGGGCAAAGAATGTTTCTTCCATAGTGGAATCCAGGGGGCAATAGGAAGCAGCCCTAGAAGTGCACACAGAATCATGTAAAAACTCTTAGTTCCACTCTGTTAGATGCTTTATGCACCAAGTGGTGGCCTCCGAATTCTTGATATCCTTAGGTCTTTGACAACTACTCAGAAAAGACAGGGAGAGAGAATTCAGTGGCAGAAAAGCTCCCAAGAGTTCTTCTACCCAAATGACTATTTCCAAACTGCTTCCCATCATGACAACTTCCCTGGCATATGCCTGTATTTAAAAGATGTTCTGAGGTTCATGACTAAGTGTCAAGATCCACCTTGTATAACTTGTATGCTTTAGGTTCTCTTAGTCCTCATGTAATATTTTAACAGTTTATTCTAACTCAAACATATGCCTGCAAATCGAGACCACTACCAGCATCACACACAGGGTCTGGAGTCTAGCATATAAAATCTCTAACCTTTAGAACAATACCAACAAAGGGGATGTGTATGTGCCTGCTCTTTCTCACACACACACAGACATGGCCACTTTATCTTTGTGTGTGTGTGTGTGTGTGTGTGTAAAACTACGGTTCCAAGAAGGTAATGTGTCCAAGGTCATCTGGCTGGTAAGAACCAAAATATAGAGTCACGCTGAGATTCCGCAGACCCTACCACCTACAGTCCTTCCCCTCAGCCAGACTGCCTCAGTTTTTCAGCTTTCTGCCATAGAGATTTTAGTCTTCATTTTATTTCTCTTTGCATCCATCCTTTCAGACATTTCCACACTACCTTCTCTCTCTAGATGTATTTCTAAGCCTTCTTACTACCTTCTAGTTCATAGTTTCATAGTGAGCTCCTGACATAAAACATTAATATATGTTGAAGGGTGAAGAAAGAAGCTATAGGAAAAAACCTCAAAGAAAGCAGCATGATCATCTTTGGGGAATGGTATACTTTCCATGTTATTTATTAAATAAGTTAATACTTGTAAATTCTTAAAACAGAGATTCAACTATTTTTTTAAAAGTCTGTTTGATTTAGAACCACATTAGATCAAATGGTTAACTCCCAGGCTTCAGCCCAGACCTGATGAATAGGATATATCTGGGGATAGAGCATGAGAATCTATGTTTTGATCAAGTTAAGAGATTATTTTGCACAGCAAAGTTTGAAAACCTCTATTACAGTTATTGGGGAAAAAATAATGTGCAAATTTAAAATATTTTCTTCATACACTATGGCTGAGCCCCTCCACTTTATTTTTCTTCATTTCACTTTTTACCTGAAAATGTGCTCTGTGGTTACCCTCAGTTGTATTTTCCTTCTAGAATTTAAAGTCAATGAAGCACAGTTGTTTTTTTTTCCTCTTTTCTTCACTGCCATTTCTCTCTCTACTAGTACCTATTAAATGATCAATAAATGCTTGTTGAATAGATAAACAGAGGAAAGGGGACCATTCTACGTTAAGCCTCTCTCCCCAGCAGACATCCACTTATGGGTGTTGTGAACTTGCTAAACACTCCATTTTTTATCATCCTTCTTCTATATGATACCATAAGCTCAAAAGCAGTTCGCATCCTTTCTTGACTTTCATCCTCACAAAATGCCCTAAGAAGTTACACATGCATACATATGAATTAACAATTCAGGAAACAAAAGCTCATAATCGTTAAATTAGCAATCCATTTCCTAAATGAAAGAACCAACTGGGATAGAATGCAACAATTTTCATTCTATAGATAATGTTTTTTCCCTCACAATACCAGATTTTCATCCTCATCAACTACTACTTTGCGGTTAAGCCCTGATTCTTTAAGTAGGGTCCCTCACAATCAGCATCACTTGAGAATTTGTCAGAGAGTCAAAATCAGACACAACTACCAACCTGCTGGGTCAGAAACACTGAGGAGTGGTCCAACTATTTGTTTTAACATACTTTCAGGTGATTTTTGGTGCCAGATCAAATTAGCAAAGCACTGAGTTGGGACAGCAAACTGCTGTTAGGATGAAAAAGCTGTTTCTAAGGAAGAGCACACTGAGCAATGGTCACTGATAATGAACAGAGGGAAAGAAATTCATGAGATGAGCAGGCATCACAGTGGCAGGAGGCGATGGAGCAGCATTCTCGGCAGTCAGTCCAAAGGTGAATGTTATTTTTTAAAAAGCTGGGAAGAACGGATGCCCGAATTAGTAAGTGCCAACAAATGTTAAAGAAGAGCGCAGGAGACTGATCTGTTGATCAAGCTGAATCAGAGTAGAGCTCGATTTGTGGCCAAGAAATACAACTCAGTTTTTCAGTTTCCAAATACCACTTATGAATGAAATGCTTACATGGGTCTTTCCTCAGGACCAATACTGATTATCATCTCTTTAATGGATTACACAGTCTTGGATAAAGACTAACCATTCTCCTGAAGACCACTGAGTGTGAATTTGTTTCCAGTTATTTAAATGTCCCTAGTCTATTGGGTCGCTAAGAGTTGGACAGGACTGAGCGACTTCACTTTCACTTTTCACTTTCATGCATTGGAGAAGGAAACGGCAACCTGCTCCAGTGTTCTTGCCAGGAGAATCCCAGGGACGGGGGAGCCTGGTGGGCTGCTGTCTATGGGGTCACACAGAGTCGGACACGACTGAAGCGACTTAGCAGCAGCAACAGCAGCAGCACTGTATATAAGTTTTCTGGGGAATAATTTAAGGAAAATAGGTCTGTAGAGTCTGTTATTGGGCATAATTGGAAATGTCCTGTTTCATCTTTCCAGCAAGTCACTTAATCACCCAGAATAATTTTTGAAGTACAATATATGGGCAAAGAATATCCGATGATACCATGTACATTCATCTTCAAAAAGAATATGTTTTCTCTACTTAAGATATTTACCAGTTGGATTATCTACTTTTATTTTAAATTTTAAGTATGCAGTTGAATGTCTTGGACAGTGAAGGCAGATACAAAGCATACTAATTTCTCTCTTTAGAAAAAGGAAATTTCCTTTTCCTTTCTAAGAGAAAATAGTTTTAAGAACGCATATATATCAGACTTAAAGAATCAGAGTGGAGGATAAAAACACCCGTTGGCCTAAATCAGTAATTTTTCAATGAAGTATCTAATAGTACCCAACTATATTAAAAGGAATTAAGCCATCACTTGTTCAATCTATAAGGCAGTTAAATACATGCTGCTGCTTTACAATTTTCCCCAGTACCAATGATAAAAAACATTATTTAACGAGGGCAGCCATGATCATGTATCTAAGCCATTCATTTACTCATTTGCTCATTTAGCAAAACTTGGAGTGCTTACCACAACCCAGAGACTATGCAAGTTATGGAGAATATGATGTTCCATAAAATAAAAAAGTCCTTCTCCTTACATACAAACACTCTAGCTCTATTTTGCTGCTTCAGAAAACAAAATCACAATAAGCAAATCAAAGTATACTAGATTATGCCATACAACTATTCACCTTGCCTTCCTCTATAGAAGCATCCTCGTTTTGCTTGGAAAGTGAGCCCTTCTCTGTTTCCGGCTTACTTAGTTTGATGGCTTGACTGCACTACTTAGTGCCAGAAATGATCCCATGACCAAGGGCTAGTCTGTCAACATACTCTCCTCACTGATGATTGGTTCACATCTGAAATATGACCTGAACCATGCTAACGAAACTCACTTGTGGAATTTATATTGGAACTACGGGGAAACATGCTTTACCAGCTTAAATTGCTAGATTTTTAGATGATTTAAGCCTGGAACTCTTAGAGTTACTATAGTGAGAGCGCCTAAGGTAGAATAAGGAAATCAAGTATGGGAAAAAACAAAAATTGTGGCTGACATCACTTGATCCATTTCCTGGCTCTAGCCATGCCTGAAGCTGGACTTACCTCTAGATTTAAATTAGAAGGCACACACACACATCCCATATCATTTTTCCTGCCTTAGTATATCTTTAATCTGACATTTGATATATTTTGCATATTTATTTTCTGTTAGGACCTTCCCCTTCCCTCCCCACTCCAACAGAATAAAATGCTCATGAAGACCATTTCTGGCCCGCCCCTCGTCCTGGAGCAGTCTATTTTGTTCACTACTGCATCAATGCATCTAGATAGGACTGAATACATGACAGCCATTCAATAATTATTTTTCAAAAAATAAATAGGAACCATTTTGTTCCTAGCCTTCCTTTCTGTTATTCCCATCATCTCCTTTCCCCCACATCCACAGAGGCTATACACTCATTGATCCTGCTACTCATTGACCCCAAATCCTCTTAGGATCATCATTCCTTGTATTCAATTTATAAATTGTTTTTCACATTTTTCCCTCAATGTTAATTATCAGAAAGAGGTATAAAAATAAGTAAACAGATTTTTATTTTGCATAAATCATGAAAATCATCCTTGAAAGAGTTAAATTAATAACTCATTCCCTAAATGAATATGCTGTTGTTAGAAGATAACATTTATATTCCTAAATGTAACAGTCTCCAAAATACCAATATGTAAGTTCCTGTCCTTCTCTCTCACATCTGTTTTTCTGTCCACATCACCTAGATAGCTTCTAGAATCCCGTACATACTCAATAAATGTCTGCTGCGCACTGAATGTTGAATAGATGTAGTTAATAGGTTAAAATTTCACTTTGTAACACTATATTGAGTTTTCACTAATGCCTATGTCTTTAATTTTGGGAACTGCCTCCTAATTAAACCACCTTGCTCTATGGGTTTGCTCTAATAATGACATTTGATTCCAACTAATACAATGTACTGGGAAAACTAATTTACTGTAAAAATTCCTCCACATTAAAGGCAATAAGGGTGGAGCATCCTGGGTCGAAAAAGTTACTGGCAGGAATTGTATTCTTAATTCCTTTTTCCCTGACACTGAAATGTGGCCCCTCTGTGGATTGCCTGTGCTTGTACTAACTATGTAAATGTATCTATGATTGATTTTTAAAATAGCACACCAGGGTATATTCAGCCCCTGAACAAGAAAAATATCATCCAACTGTAAATATCCAGTGGAGCAATAAAACTGTTTCTTCTCTGCCCTGCATAATTGCAGAAGCCAAGGAGAGAAGGAATGCTTCCCCAAATCTGGCTTCCCATTAGATTGAATAAATGTCAACTTGAAAACCCGGAAACAAAACTGCCATTATGAGGTCTTCTGAAATATAAAATATTCAAAAGGCTCTGCAGCTCAGGAAGAATTCCTCAAACTGCTTGGCACTTCCCAGCTTCAATCTGCAAGTGAATGTTTTAAAAGTTTCTATTCTAATTGCACACTGTTATGTGTGTGCTCCTATTCGCAAATCAGACACTCTTTGGGTTTCCAGGGGTAATGGCATTGGATGCCCAATAATACAATGCTCTAGGAAATTCAATGTGGTGGATGAGCAGTTCTCAGCATCACAAGAGGCAAAGGAGGGGTACAGCACTGGTGCCAGTTGTCGGTGTATGTGAGTTTGTTTTTTAATTCTCATTAATACATAAACAAAAACGTGCACTGCTGAAGTGGGTACACAGTGACCAATGTTGTTCGCTGTTCAGTCGCTAAACTGTGTCTGACTCTTTGCAATCCCATGAACTGCAGCATGCCAGGCTTCCCTGTCCTTTACTATCTCCCAGAGTTTGCTCAAACTCATGTCCATCGAGTTGATGATGGCATCCAGCCATCTCATCCTCTGTCACTCCCTTCTCCTCTTGCCCTCAACCTTTCCCAGCATCAGAGTCTTTTCCAGTGAGCCAGCTCTTTGCATCAGGTGGCCAAAGTACTGCAGCTTCAGCTTATCATCAGTCCTTCCAAAGAATATCCAGGGTTGATTTCCTTTAGGAATGGCTGGTTTGATCTCCTTGCTGTCCAAGGGACTCTCAAGAGTCTTCTCCAATACCACAATTCAAATGCATCAATTCTTCAGCACTCAGCCTTCTTTATAAATTATCAGTGCAATATCTCATATTATCTGGGAGGAAGGAGAGACTGGACAATGCATTAGAGAACATTCTAGCAGTAAAATATTTTAAAAAAGGAAAAAAAAAATCCCTGTACAGTCTTCAGTAATATTCAGTATATAATGCAGGCTCCAATCACTTCACAGAGTAATAGATTCCTATGTGGATTATTTGTAGGCCAGCAATGGTGGGTGGGTTCTACATGGAGCCATTGTCTTTGAATGTACAGTTATACTCTCTTTGTAGTTTTTTGAAGATTCTCATCCAGGAGAAGTAATACAGGAGGTGCACCTTCTTCACACTTATCACTTTCTATCTCTGTTTTCCCAAATAATAAAATTACCTAGAAAAGAGCTTAGCATAGTCCTTCCTCATGAAAAATGGTCAAGGGCATTCACACTTTTCCAAGACTTTTCATAAACACTTTCTCAAAGGGGAATGGGTTCTGATGGATATGAGAAGCAAATACCAACCACAGCATCCTTTACTACTCCTTGTTTTTGCTTTTTATCAAGGTGTAGGTGGCTTCTCTGATGGCTTAGCAGGTAAAGAATCTGCCTGCAATGCAAGAGATACAGGAGGCACCAGATCAATCCCTGGGCCAAGAAGATCCCCTAGAGTAGGAAACAGTAACCCACTCCAGTATTCTTGCCTAGAGAATCATATGGACAGAGGAGCCTAGCGGGCTACAACCTAAGGGTTGCAAAGAGTCATGCACAACTGAAGGACTAAGCACACAGGTAAACTGGATACACAAAACTATTTGATTTTGCATCTTTTAAATTTTGAAGTTCTTGAATACATTTCTCATATTTTTTGTTTTTCTGTATCACTTCATTTGTGAACTGTCTATTCATTTACCTGGTCCATTTCATCACTGGATTATTTGGGGTAAGTATTTCTTATGATATCATGTTAACAAGGTAGGCAGAGTTAAGATATAATTTGGAGGAAATCCAGAGAAGTATCTGTTGGGAATATGTCCTGAGTGTTAGATTTGTTAACAATATGATCTAAAACTGAAAGAAAAACTACTAATTGAATATTTACATTTTCATCAGTATAGTCTACAGCTCTCTATTTGATTTCCTACGTGGAATTCTTTATTTCTATTGTAAAGTCTACAGAATTGAACACTCTGAACAATGTGGCAGGTTTCTGGATATTTAAAATAACTTACAACCTTTTTTGTTTCCTACTCTGCCCATACTGGACTATCACCATTGATAACAAGCTCAGCCCTCTCCAGCTACATGCAGAAGCCCAAGCCAGTAAACATCCTTCTAGCTCAGGTTTTCTCAGCCGTGGCATTATGGACATTTTGGGCTAAATAATCACTTGTTGTGGGGGTATCCTGTGTGTTGAAGGATGTTTAGCAGCATATCTGGCTCTTCCCATGAAACACCTCAGTTGTGATAACTTAACTCCAGACATTGCCAGATATCCCAAGGATAAAACTGCCTCCATTTGAAAACCACTGGTCTGATGTGTACAGAGAAGTCTTTAATAGTTTTCAAACAAAACTGCTTCCAGTTGAGAATGACTAATCTCGTTTATACATAGAAATATTTGATAGTCTGCAAGATGGAAACTCAGTCTTGTGCCAAAGCAAGCTATTTTTCCCAGGGAAAAATCAAACCAAGACAAAAACCACACAAAAAGAAATCAAAGGCGAGCAATTTGACATGGAAGGGTACACTGGAATAGAATGTTGAGTTATACCACTGATAACTTTTGAAAAGCTAACTATATTACACAGTCTGTTCTGTGGTTATACTTCTACAGAAAAATACATTAAAAACAACAACAGCAGCAACCACCTACAATTTCCAGGAAGATAGATTTGAAAGGTACTTGTGAAGCTGCCACAAAATGACTGTACCAAGAATTACTTCACTAAAATAACTGTGATTCGAGTTCCATATCCCACAAGGCCTCCCTCTTAATCACTCCTGACTTCCAATCCATCAACAAGTCTACTTAGGTTTTGCCTTAAAAAAGTATTTTGAGTTGATCCTCTTTGTTTCCGTGGCCTTCACCATCTCCCAGATGGGGCCCTCATCATTTTTTATGGGGGTGAAATCTTCCTAAGCAGTTTCCCTAAGTCCACCCATCCCATTTCTATCCATACAAGCAAGGACAGCGGAGGAAGCTTGAAAAACATGTCACTCCAATTACATCAGTCCCGTGTCTGAAACACTTTGGTAACGTCTCACTGCTTGAGCACGAACCCAGTTCCTATCATAGCTCAGAGACACTACAGATGAAGGGCTCAGCCTACACCCGGCTATGTTATTGTCTGCCACCTTTCCCCCTTGCTCACAATGCATCAACCACACTGATCTTTCTGTTCCTCTCCCACCTTAGTCTCTTCACACATACTCCTCACTCTGCCAGAATGCTCTTATTTTTATTCTCATGACCAGTTCCTTCCCATTTTAAGTTCCGGTTCCAGCATCACTCGCCCTTTTACTCTAATTTTATGTTTTCCTTTTTTTACCTCTCTTATACCAACCTATTATTTCCCTTCATAACACACATCTCAGTTCAATGCTTCATTGACTTTGTATACAACTGCATGCTTAACATCCATCTCACAAATCAAATTAAAATTCTATGAGATCAGGAGTCACGTGTGTCTTGTTTGTCTGGTGATAACACAGGGCCTCACACACAGCTCATGTGAGATACAGATAAATGGAGATGTGAGTGATCATTTGCCCCTCAATCATCCTTGCATCTGTAAGCCGGAGAGAAGGAAAAAATATTAGCTTCCCTATAAAGCTAAATATCCTCCACAGATGCTAAAACCACCTCATTATCCCAAAGGAAAGCAAAGATCCAGACTGCTATTTCTCAAGGTAGAGGCAGGGGGATAAATGAGAGCTTGATGACAAAACCACTCAGGGTTTCCCTCACCTCTTCAAAGGGCAAAACTGATCTATCATTTCTTACCCAGGTACTCTCTTTCGTCCTTTTACTCCCTGAAGTTTTATTACACCGTGGTCAATACTCGGCAGCAAATGCTGCAAAGGGGAAGAGGCCAGCTCAGAGAGCCCACAAACTTCTCTGCATTTTTATGTCTTTCATTACAACAAGTGGGCTATTTTTATACCTATTAGCTGCTAACAACTGGCAAAACCTCAAGCTTGGAATAAAATATGACAAGGGCCAAGAGAGGTAACAATAACAGTGCTTGTACTGCAGCCAGCTTGCCATTAATAATAGCAGGGAGAGGGATTAAGAGCAGAAGGAAGCCTCTTGGAACCCAGCAAAGACACCATCTTAGGGTAGATGGTTACCTGGCCCACCCAGTACTGCCACCCATCTCACTCCATCCCCTATCTCTCTGGCTTAAAATCCTTCAACACAGTGAATCTTAGAACCAGAAAAGTCTCATGGCCTGGCAGGGCTTTATACTTCCTAAGGTAAAACAACCATAAGATGTTGATTTCTTACAAATAACATAACACACCATTTTGAAACTTTACAAAGTTCTTTCAAGACAATATATTTGCACATGAGAGAAAAGGGGCATCCACAAGGATGTTCCCTGCTTTGGGGATTAATAACAAAACTGTGAAAGCAATCTACATGTTTATCATAGAGGAATGTCATATAAATTTTGGCACATTCATGCCTTGGAATGTTACTGAATGACTCTCATTCATTTTATATGTCAGTGATTGCTAGCTGACATTGCGTGTATTTTATTATTATTGATACATATCTATTATACATTGTAAGTGGATTTAAGGTCCATTTCCATTACTAAAATGCAAGACCACAGGGATATAGAATCTGTGCCCAAAACAGTTCTAGGCATATAACAGCCACACAATAAATGTTTGTTGAATGCATGAAGAATAAATTAAGACTATGTCACCACAAAAAGAGGACAGTAAATCCACACAAACTGACACAGAGAGAATTTTAAAACTCTTATTTGTTCAAAAAAACACAGGGAGTGCGTGGTACATGCCACCTCTGCAGCACTGAAGGACATACTAGAACGACAGGAAATTGATTCCCAGTACCCAGTTACCACATCTGCACAAGGTCAACTTATTTATCCTAATGAGAAGCTCAAAACCTTAGCTAAGGTTTTGAAATCCAAAGCCTCTTATAAAATAAAAGAAAAATGAAAGAAATACTGTTACAATCTTCTTGCATCATTTCGACCTGCCTTTGCATGAGTGGTTTGCCACCTAGTGATGATACCAAAGTGTCTTTTAGAATAAAATGGACAAACTCAGTAGATGCTGAGCCTCCCTGTAAACACAGAGATTCTGTATTTTCTCTCTCTCTTTCTCTGTCTGTTTCTCTTTCACACACACAGAGGGTAGGGAGCGAGGAGAGAAACAGATGAAATGAGTAAGCCTGGCACTCAGAGCTGACCAGGACACAGAAGATTATAGAATAAAATGGTCCTGAGTATAGGTTCAACATTCTGGTCAAATTAGGTAGAAACCACTTGATGTAGCTACAGGACCTTGGGTAAGGCATTTATTCCCTCTGAAGGTCAGTGTCAACATCTTAAAGAATGGGCATACTATCTCAAACTAACACAGTACCATTTTAGGGACAATTTATATAAGGAATTTAGGACAGTACCTGGCACAGGGCAAGTATTGAATATGCGACAGTTATGTAGTTGTATTTGAGGTTCTAACAAGGAGTTTCACGTTCTGAGGGTACATTTAGGATTGCTATATTTGCAAGCCATCCTCTGGACCAATATGGCACCTCAATAATGACATATTTCACAAAGAAGGGGTCAACATGGGCTGGTGAGGACAGTTCTTTCAAACTTATTTTTATTCATGATAAACAATTAAAAGCATGCCAGATAGAAGAGAATGTTTGTCTCTTCCAATCCTCACGTCCTTTCCACCCTGGCAATTCTGAAGCCAGAACAATGAAATGCGGGCTTGGATAATGCTACTGAATGAAGAAAAGGAGGCAGACACTCTTTATGGCATCATTTTGTACAAGAGCAGTAGCCATCAGGAAGCACTATGAAGATCTGATTTCATTCACTTTAGACTTTGGGTTTGTTTTATGTGTACCCACTCCAATAAAAATGTTTTAAGCATATATTCCTACTATATGAATATTTATATATTATACATACGTCCTCCGTAGTAATACAGTATATACACCTTATGTTTTTAATAGATACTTTAAATGGATGAGAGAAAGAATCCAGTAGAAATTCTGGTGCTTTATTCTGTACCAGAATAATGGGTGGCTTGTTCATATCCTGGGATGGGAGGGTCCCTCAGGGAGGAACTGTCTTTTAGATACTCCTCTCTGAGACTTTGCACCCTTAGGATGGAGTGGTTCACCCATTCCCATTCTCTTCTAAGCAGAGGTGGCTGAGCTAGGGGAGCACAGGGTTAAGACATGATGTCAAATCTGCCCTCACACACATTTTATTTGGCTCAAGTTGTTTTTTTGTTTCAGTGGGCAACATTTTATAATCAGTATATTTCTTTGACCTAAAGAATCAGGAAGCCCAGAATATTGGGTCCCTATGTCTACTGCTGTATGGTTGCACCTGAATATCAGTCGTGTGCTACCCTTTAATACAGTCTTTGACAAACCTGCAACTCTCACTTGCCAAACATGCTCTAACTCTGTAGGTATTTGAGATTGTAACAACTCGTAAGATTCTGGGAGCCTTGGGCCAAAAGAAAAAAAGGAGGAACACGTCTAAAACCAGAGAAATTTGACTCGCCAAGGCTCCACATCTGGTAGAGAAGCAGGAACATGGCAGAGATTAATCATGGGTTTTCAAGCCCCCTTGGGTTTTCAGATACTGTGCTCTATTCATTTTACTCTGCCACTGAAGCCAGATTAGAGGGCTATCTGGGCATTCTTCTTGATCTAATATTTGTGCTTGCCCAAATCAGAGCAGAACCCTTTTGCAGGACAGCATCATGCAGTGCACTGGAGCCTTAGTCTAAGAGTTCTCCTACGAACACGTCAATAGAACCTCCCATGTTTTGAACCAAGTCCAAAAAGTTAATAAAAGCTCTACACTCACACACCTACAATGACTATAAAGAGTACCATGCTGCCTAATGATGAACCATTTAGGGGGATGGGGAGGATAACACCCACTTAGACTGAGGACCACTGATAAACGGTTCTCCCACTGTCCCAGAATGCGGGGTCCTATGGCAAACAAACAATCTATCATTATTTAAAATTTTGCTATTTTGTTAACCACGAATTTTTGCATTACTCTTGAATTTTAAAAAAAATCTGGTGGGAAGGGGGAATGGGGACTTAGTGTTTAATGGGGACAGAGTTTCAGTTTAGGAAGGTGAAAAATTTAGGAGATGGATGATGGTGAGCATTGCATAATAATGTGAATGTACTTAGTGTCACTGACCTGTACAGTTAAATATGGTTAAAATAGAATGTTTTATGTGACTTTTACCACACGCACACAAAAGCATTAAAACAAAATTTGGCATTGAAATAGGATTAATCTGAATGCCATCCCTTGAAGGTTTTCGGCATCCCCTCAACTTTTGTGCTGGAGTTAATGCTTCTTTCTCTCCCTGTGGCTCTAGCTTCACCCTGGTAGCAGGTCTCCATCTCAAGCCACAGAGCTCAGTGCCAAGGTTAAATGGGTTAAGCATTTTCTTGTTGGTCTTTCACCATATTCAAGGGAGGCTCTAGCACCATCCTCATATTGAGGCCACTGCACCCCCGTGGATGCCGAGGGAGCTCCTGCAAGACATGCATGGCCCAGGGGACATGGCTTTGGAGTTACATTCAACTCCTGAGGAGAAGAGAACTGGGACTCTTCACTTACTTGCGCTCTGAATAAGAACATGACAACCTTGCAAACGCAGCAGTAGCTCTCACACTACTGATTCTGGCCAATAGGGACTTATTTTTAATTTTTTTTTAAATCAGGTTTTCTCATTCTCCTAAGATCCTGTGATAACCCCCAAATGACTCATCTCCACCTGCCAGCAGTCAGTTCTTTCCCACTTTTAAAAATTCCAAAGCCTAAGGTTCAAAGTGCCCTGTATAGCAAATATCCAAGACTCCTCTTCTCCCACAGCAGAAGGGGTGCTAAAAATTCTTTTCTTTTAGATGATGAGACTCTTTGAAAGGTCAGAGGAGAAATAAATTTAGCACAGGCAGTAAAATGGAAAGATCCCATCACAGAGTTCCAGTGGAGCCCAATTAGAAAGGTATGCTGGTGCTAAGACTGCTCTAGTGAGTCCAAGTGAGAGAGGTCACAGTGAGCAGGGAGCTGACAAGGTGCTGGGAGGGAAATTCTGGCGCTGTCACTGTCTCTCTCCCTGTCCCATTGCTTCCTATTGACATGCACCAAAAATGAGTTCAAATCAGCCTGTTTAGGTTTCTGTTCTTTTTCTTGTATCTGAGGAAAGACAGACTGTAAATAAACAAAACAAGCAAAACAATTATTTTGCATTTGCTCTTTCAAGTTAAGAGAATTCTATGGAAAGAGGAGGATCGGGACTGGTCATTATGGAGCTGGCACGTGGGTAAAAGAAGGAAATGACCCTCAATGTGTCCTGCTATCTTCTCTTGCCTCCCCACCACCCGGCTCACGGATGCCACTTCTACTGTTTCTCTCTTCTGTGCAGAGAAATCCATCCAAAGGAAGGTATAAGGAAAGTCAAGGTCCAATTTCTCCAGGGCAATTTTTCACTCTAAAGCAAAGGCCCACAAACCCTTTTTCCCAAAGCCCGGTATTAAATATCTAGAGTTTTGCAAGTCATACTTTATAAACAACTTTATAAAAACAGCCTGTAGGCCACAGTCTGCCTTCCCCTCATAATGCAAATGCCATTAAGTTCCCCTTGACTCTTGAAGATTAAAAACAAAGCAAGCAAGCAAGCAAGATGCAGAAATACAGTCTTGGGCAGGAAGCAAGACTTAGTTTTTTGTACAAACAAAAGGCAGTCCTCAGTTTCGGAACCATGTCCGTGCTCTTCTTATGGATGGTGTTTTACTGGAGACCCTATCTTTGGGTATCCACAGCACTCTTAATAGAAAGTTCTAAGACAAGTGGAATTTTGCTTCTGCTAAGAAAGGAAACCAAAAGTTTCACATGAGATTGCGTCCTTTCTCATTTAGACATGAGCTTTGTGTCAAAAGTTGCCAGAAGTCATGGTCTGTTACCAGAGTGATGGTAAGTTGCCTGGGCATGACCTAACTGGAAAAATACAGCAACCCATGGGCTTACCCACTGCATCTGTTGCAAAATTCACCTGGGCCACTGCTTCATTTAGCTAGCTAACTTCAGACTGAGAGTGAGGGGACAGGAGGAATTCATCATGTTCTCTGGGACATGCTCTTGGATCATGGTCTCCTCTCAGAAACAGCTTCCCAAGGGCTGTTCTCTGTGGCAAATAAAAAGTCACAGACATATCTCTTTTATTCTTAAGCTAAAAGATACACCAAAGCAGTCATTTTTAATACTTTCAACTCAGGGATGACTTCAAATATTTAATAAAAGCTATATACATGTCAGGAAAAACAAACACACAGAGGTTTGTTTATATGTCATTTTAAAAGGCTTTGAACACTTGCCCTCCAATCCTCCAAAGCCTATCTACAGATCCCATCATAAGAATTTCCTATCTCAGAGAGATGATATTTTTTCTTAGCATCAAGTTAAACCAGAACAAGGGTAGAGGCCAATCCACATTTTCCCCACAAGCTCCACTATCCCCACAGACAGCATGGCAGCAAGCCGATCCTTTTCCCACTTGGACAGGCCATGGAAACTCAGCCGTAAGTGCCAGAGCTTTCGCAGGAAGGTCATTCACTAAATCAAACTACTCCTGATGCTATCCAAGCACATACTAAAACTGGAAATATTTTTCACCACAGTCCCCATCCAGTGACTATTTACAGGGATGATAATAAGAGTAGTTGTTTATTTTTGTGGAGTCCCTTGAGAAGAATTGAGATGGCCTTTCTTTCTTCCAAAAAGCTACCTCCATTAGAAATTCATTATCTTATTTTAATCCATTTTATCAACGTCAGTGGTAGAGGAAACATGTTTAATCTCATTTAGTATTTGAATGTTGCTTGACTCAAATGTTGATGCTGATGTTAAAAGAATTTTTATGGTTCATGCTAAAAACAAGGCCACCCAGTGTTTATTTTTTAGATAAAAACAGTACGAAGAAAGCAGTTCAGGGTATTCTTTCCTGCCATCTATACACCCTGGACCAACACTAACAATAGCTAACATTTCTTAAGTGTTAGTTCCTTTATAAAGTGCTCTCACTGTGTGAGGTGACTTAGTCCTTTTCATAGTCATATCCATTAGGAGGTGAAGACTGATGCTTAGGGACAGGAAGGAACGTTTTTGGTAATGTATAACTATTGGTTTGGAGAAGGCAATGGCACCCCACTCCAGTACTCTTGCCTGGAAAATCCCGTGGATGCAGGAGCCTGGAAGACTGCAGTCCATGGGGTCGCTGAGGGTCGGACACGACTGAGCAACTTCAGTTTCACTTTTCTCTTTCATGCATTGGAAAAGGAAATGACAACCCATTCCAGTGTTCTTGCCTGGAGAATCCCAGGGATGGGGGAGCCTGGTGGGCTGCCGTCTATGGGGTCGCACAGAGTCAGACACGACTGAAGTGACTTAGCAACAGCAGCAGCGACTATTGGTTTGTCCACAAAGTTTGTTTGGGTTTTTCCATGAGATGTTATGTAGAAACAGGAAATTCCAGCCCTACTTTCCATAAGATGTTAAAGAGAGAACAGGAAATTCAAGCTGGGGTCCTCAGACATCAAGCTCTGAAGTCTTACCTATATTAGACACTTAACCCTACCTCCATGGGGCCACAGAGAGGTCATTCAATTTTGGGGGCTTCAGCTCTAACATTTAACATTGAAACTAGATAACTATCTCTAAGACACCTATCATCTAACTTATTTCATAAAGTATGACATTACTTTTAATAGTATCACTGTCTTGGATCACTTTGTAAAAAATTATTTATTTAAATTGGAGGCTAATTACTTTACAATATTGTAATGGTTTTTTGCCATATATTGACATGAATCAACTTTTATATCATTGTAAATTTTAATAATTTGCAAGTAAAAAGTAAAAGTGTTAGTTGCTCAGTCATGTCCAACTCTTTGCAACCCCATGGACAGTAGCCCATCAGGCCCCTCTGTCCATGGAATTCTCCAGGCAAGAATACCAGAGTGGGTTGCCATGCCCTTCCCCAGAGTATTTTTCCCACCCAGGGATCAAACCTGGGTCTCCTGCATTGCAGGCAGATTCTTTACCATCTGAGACACCTGGGAAGCCCAGATGTAAGTAAAAACAACCAAAAAAGGTTATAAGATTGAACTCTAATACTAAGTTTTAAATTTGGCTTGGTCAAATCTTTCAGATATAAATCCATTCATAGGCCATTAGGTTTTTTATTTTACTTGATGGAGACTCCTTCAGTAGACCTAAACCACTAACAACATGCAGTTATATTCTTCCCACAGTTTACCTCGGATACTATCTCTGGAGCCACCTTCATGGGGGCTTGAGAGGGTGGAGGGAAAGAGGCACCAGAATAGAAGGCATCACTGTGTAGGGAGCCCCTCTTTGTTCCCAGGGAAGGGAACTAGAGTTTTGTTTCAGGCTGGCCTCTGACAACCTGCTGCAAAACTGGAAAGAGGGTGAGGTTAGAAATATTAGGTAGAGAGGCTAATCCAGTTGACAGCGAGGTTTGTGTCTTGGTTTGCCCTGTCACTGTTGACAATTTCATACTTTTTTCCAAATAGGAGGGGGATGAAGGCTTCAGAGCAGAGAATCAATTTTAAAATGTGACATGATTAGGAAGAAAAGCCATGATCGGTTTTAAAATAAGTCAGAGTTTAGAAAGAATGGTGAGAATTCTACTATTCAACATGATGGAGACTTACAATGGAATGGAACAGAGTTACCTTTATTAAGGAAGCTATCATTTATTAAGTGATTAATCACATGCCAAACTACCTGTTACTAAATTATCTCTGCACAATGAATCAAGGAAATATGATATTTCCATCTTATTTATGAGGAAATTGAGCTTGAGAGAGTTCATGACTGGCTGAAGTTTGCACAGAGCTGGGTGTAGAATAGGGTTGATATTTAAAATAAAATGTCAAAGGAACATGATATGCAGTGTTTCATAACAATGTTTTGTGGCTTACATTGTATATTTGAATGTCCTGTACAAGTCCAGAACAATTCTGACTCTGTTTGAACTCTGCTATTTGATCCTGAGGATGTTTTGACTTCATGGTGGTGAGGACCATATTCACATTATACCAACACAGATGATTTTTTTTTAAATTTTGGAGTAAATTCCATCAAACCAATTTAATTTGTTGACCAAAATTTTATCCAAAGCTATTAAGTAGTGATTTTTTCTGACTTCTTCATTTTTATTTTGTTAAAATTATTTTCAGGTTCAAGCCTTTTCTGAGTATACTTCATGGAGGGTTTTATTCAATATTGTGACCATAGCAAGCATCAACTCAGTTTTCTTTCAATTCAAGTGTTTCTATTAAGCACAATTTTCCTCAGTCAAAATTTTAAAACATTATTATCTGACCCACAGTCTTTGTCAATTTTACTTCCTGATGACTGCATCTGTTATACAATTATTTATAAGATAAGTGTTCAAAAGTTTGCTTTTTCATATTAGCTGATTCATGAAAAACTTGAGCTATTACCGTCAGACTTTCTAGGATTTCTCTTTTGTCAAAAATTAATATATCACATCACTGGTCTAGCTGTTCTGTATATTACTAATCCCATTATGCTTATGCAGTTGGTGATTTGTGAAGCAAAGAAAAATGCTGGGGTAAAAATGGGAAGGTCAACACATTCTCATTGAGGAATGCATAATATACTATTGTAGTTAGTAATAAATTGTCTTAATTTCAGTGAAGGGGAGAAAGAAAAGTCATTTAACAGTCTGGCAATTTTTTCCACTAGTGAGCAAGCTCAAATCCCAGTTTACTTGACTCAAATAGTCAACTGGCAATTAAGTAGCAATGAAACAACTCAAATCTCAGAGATGTATAACCAATTTCATATTTCTGTAAGAAAACACATGATGAACAGGATTAATTATGCTTAATGTAGTCAGTTTCTCAAAAAACAGTAACTTCATTCTCCCTAATTAGCAATTAGGAATAACATTTTCCTATACTTTTTTCATATCCATCACCAATATTGTACTTTTGGTTTCATTTTAAACCTTTTTTCTCTCTCCTACAAAGACTAAGAGTAGAATAGAGCTATTTGGATCAGGATATATAGAATCAGACTGACCAATCTTTCTAAAAGAATTAAAGAAATTCCAATTATAACAACGGGTAAGGGCTGAGCCTGGAATTCAAAGGCTCATGAAAAGCTACTGTAACTATTTGACTTCTGTAGTAAAGTGTAAATATATTATCCAAAATCAAAAGTATTGGGGTTCAAATTCATTTCTGCTGCCCTGTCACTATGGTTATGGAAGCACACACTTCTCCCCATTTGTCTGATCTAACCCACTGAATGGCAGTAATGAAACTGAGTCCCTCTAATACTGAGTTCCTCTGCTGAGTTTGTGATTAACCTCTTTATCCAAAACTTCACTCCCTTTCTTTTCTTCACTGTCTTCCTTTCAATATTGAAGAGTATTAAAGAAAAGGGGGGAGGTTAAAACTATCTACAGCAAGTCCCCACCACACAAACATCCAAGCAGTGAACTTTCAAAATGAAAAGGTACGTTCCATCACCATCAGGAGTGAGTGAAACTGCAGCATGTCCTCCGTCTCCTATTGCTGATGCTCCATCAGATCTATCGTCCCCGCCTCCTCTCCATCTAGTCAGTCCTCTCCCTGCCTGTTCACTACATGCTGTACTGTATGTACCACTGTATTTTCCAAGTTACTGTACTATAAGATTGAAAATGCTTTCTTCATTTTTGTATTTGTTTCTTTTTATGTATTATTGGTGTGACAAGTACTATAAACCTATTACAGTAAAGAACTATACAGCCACTGTGTTAACTGGGTACCTAGGCCAACTTTGTTGAACTTAACAAACTGGACTTCTAAACATGCTCTCAGGACAGAACTCATTTGCATGTAAGGGACTTACTGTACAAACCCCTGTGACCCTTTGGTGTAAAGGCTTTTGCTTTAGTTTTCCAGGTCTCTCTTGAGTCTCTAAAGGCTAGTTCAAGAGTTAATGTAAATTGATACAGCCACTATGGAGAACAATATGGAGATTCCTTAAGAAACTAAAAACAGAGCTAACATATGATCCAGCATTCCCACACCTGGGCCTATATCCAGAGATAAACATAGTTCATAAGGATACATGCACTCCAATGTTCACTCAATGCAGTGCTGTTTACAATAGTAAAGGCATGAAAGCAGCCCAGATTTCCACTGACAGGGGAATGGTACATATATACAATGGAATGGGGCTTGTTGCTCAGTCACTAAGTCGTGTCCGACTCTTTACGACCCCATGACTACAGCATGCCAGGCTTCCCTGTCCTTCACTATCTCATCTATGAAACAGAATAAAACAATGCCATTCATAGCAACATGGATGGACCTGGAGATTATGATAATAAGTGAAGTCAGTCAGACAAATAGCATGATATAATTTAATATGTGGAAATCAAAAAAATGACACAAATGAACTTATTTATAAAATAGAAACAAACTATTTTATAGTTTCTGTTTTATTATATGAGACTGGAATAGTGAACTTATGGTTACCAGGGGAGAAGGGTGCGGAGACGAGAAATAGGTTGGGAATTTTGGATTGACATGAATACACTGCTATATTTAAGATAGATAACCAACAAGGACCTACTCTATAGCACAGTAAACTCTTCTCAATACTGTCTAACAACCTAAATGGAAAACAAATTTGAAAAAATATATACATGTGTATTACTGAAAAACTTTGCTATACACCTAAACATTTAACAGAACAACAGAACATTTAAACAACTATATTCCAATATAAACTAAAAGTTTTTAAAAATAAATTTTGAAAAATTAAAATAGTATTTTTAAAAAAGAAATAACAATCAGGCAATGTGAAGATGCAGAAACAAAGAATAGCTGTTCTGCCAGGAAACTGGTAATAATTTAGACTATAAATTCAACACAATCAGAATCACTGAATAAACAGTTCTCTAAAAGATATGCACCCTGGCTTGACACACATTCCAAAGTTGTTTTTATAGGAAGCAAACTCTCACCAGAAAAGATGACCAGGAAGTTTTCAAAACTGATGAAAAATATCAAATCACAGACCCATAAACCTCAGTGAACCCCAGGCAGGTTAAACACAAGGAAAAATACACCTAAGCCTATTTTAACAGTCAAACTGCTAAAAAAACAAACATAAGAAAAAATTTCAAAAGGAAGACATTTGGGATCACTATAATAAAATGAAAACAAGAAGATAGTAAAATGATATCTTTAAAATGTTGAGAGTGGGAAATAGAAGTGGAATTGTCAACCTATAACTCCATATGCTATAAAAATTAAACAATAAAAAAATATACTCAGACAAAAGGTGAAAAATGATCTCCAGCATACTCACTACAAGAAGTGCAGAAAGACTTTTCAGGTTGAAATTAACTAATATCAGAAGGAAACTTAGACCTTTGAAAAAAACAAAGAGTAACAAAAAATATGAGCATCTAGGTTAAATGTAAAATATATGACTCTTAGCTGCCTTTACATAGTTATTATTCTTTTTATTATTATTTTTTTTTTTTTACTTTACGATATTGTATTGGTTTTGCCACACATCAACATGAATCCGCCATGGGTGTACATGTGTTCCCAATCCCGAACCCCCCTCCCACCTACCCCCCAACACCATCCCGGGTTATCTTATTAAATTTGTTTAAAACACTACTGATTATTTAAAACAAAAATAGTAATTATTTATTTATTGGCATACATAGTGATAAAATACAAGATAATAAGAGCACAAAAGGCAAGAGGACATACTTTACTGACAAAGGTCCGGATAGTCAAAGCGATGGTTTTTCCAGTAGTCATGCATGGATGTGAGAGTTGTACCATACAGAAGGCTGAGTGCTAAAAAATTGATGCTTCTGAACTGTGGTGCTGGGACAAACTCTTGAGAGTCTCTGGAACTGCAAGGATATCCAACCAGTCAATTCAACAAGAAATCAATCCTGAATATTCATTGGAGGGACTAAGGCTGAAGTTCCAATACTTTGGCCACCTGATGTGAAGAGAACCTAATGCTGGGAAAGAGTGAAAGCAGGAAGAAAAGGGGATGACAGTGGAAGATATGGTTGGATAGCATTACCAAGTCAAGGGACATGAGTTTGAGCGTGCTCCAGGACATGGTGAAGGACAGGAGAGTCTGGCATGCTGCAGTCCATGGGGTCACAAAGATTCAGACACAACTGAGCAACCAAACAATAGCAACATAAAATTTTAACACTGGTTTTAAAATCATACACTTAAGAAATGACTAAGATAACTTGAAGATGAATATTATAAGCTTTAGAGAAATTACTAAAATTTAACATTAAAAATCAATATAGAAAATAAAATATTAAATATTTAGTATAGTTATATTTATATAATACATATATCACTCAAAGTCATTGAAAAGAATAAAGAATAAAACAAGAAAGACAAAATTAAAGAAATAATATTAAAAGATAACGTTTAAATTCAACTAATTGATGGTTAGATTAAATGAAAATAATCAAAACATGCAATGACTATAATCAAAAAGTTTACACATAATAAATGCTGGAGAGGGTGAGGAGAAAAGGAAGCTCTTTTACACTGCTGGTGAGAATGTAAGTTGGTACAGTCACCATGGAGAACAGTATGGAGACTCCTAAAAATATTAAAAATAGAGCTACAATAGGATCCAGAAATCCTACTCCTGGGCATATATCCAGAGGAAACCCTAATTTGACGCAGGCTCTTCAGTGTTCACTGAAGTATTTACAATAGCCAAGACATAGAAGCAACCTAAATGTCCATCAACTGAAGATCGGATAAAGAAGATGAGGTACATATATACAACAAAATACTATTCAGCCATAGAAAAGGAATAAAATAATTCTATTTATAGCAACATGGTTAGCCCTGGAGTTTATTATGCTAGGTAAAGTAAGTCAGACATGGAAAAAGAAATATGATCATAACTCATATGTGTAATCTAATTTAAAAAGATGATACAAATGCACTTCTTTACAAAACAGAAATATACTTATCAAAAATAAACTTATGGTTACCAAAGGGGAAACTTTTGAGAGAGGGATAAATCATGAGTTTGGGATTAATATACATACATTACTATACATTAGATAGCCAACAAAATCTACTATATTACACAGGAAACTCTACTCAATATTCTCTGATAACCTAGATGAGAAAAAATCTGAAAAAGGATTAAAATAAGTATATGTATAACTGACTCACTCTGCTGTACATTTGAAACTAATACAGCATTGTAATTCAACCATACTCCAATAATTTTTTAAAAAAACAGACTATGTAAAAGGCACAGATTGCTAAACTGGATAAAAATGTGAAATCCAAATGTTAGATGTGTATATGAAACAAAGTTTTATAATGAAGACAGATATGTACAAATGCTTAAAGAAAATGTAAAAAAATATATACCATAAAAACACTAAGCAAAGGAAAACTTGTCTTTTTATATTATTTCCAGAAAGAATAGACTGAAAACCAAGTGCTAACAGAAATAATAGAAGGATCAATTTACCAAAGAAATATAACTAAATATGTATGTATCTAAAAACAGAGGTCTCAGACTCATAAAGCAAAACATTGTTCAAGTAAAAAAATTTTTTAAAGTCAAATCTATAGCTCTGATACTAGAGAAACTTAGAAAATAAGAAAAAAAAATCCTGTTCATTTTATGAGGTCAACATAACCTTGTTAATACAACAAACCAGTAAAAATATCTTACAAGAAATGAAAATATCCCTTGTGACTGTAGACACAAAATATTTATGGAACATTTTCAAATAGAATCCAGTAATATATAAATTAGATAATATATCATGACCAAATTTATATATCTTAGGAACACAGGTTGATATAACACTGCTGCTGCTGCTGCTGCTGCTAAGTCGCTTCAGTCGTGTCTGACTCTGTGCGACCCCATAGATGGCAGCCCACCAGGCTCCCCCATCCCTGGGCTTCTCCAGGCAAGAACACTGGAGTGGGTTGCCATTTCCTTCTCCAATGCACGAAACTAGAAACTCAAAAAAACATATCACAATATAATTCAAGAGAGCGCATAATCACTTCAACAGATGTAGAAAAAGCATCTGAAAAAAATTAATACCATTCAAGACTAGAACCTCAGGAAACTAAAAATAGAAATTTCCTCATGATAAAAGACATTTAAGATAAATATGTATTTAAAATTGCATTTAATGGTGATAGATTTAACACTTCCTAAGATCGAGGAGAAAAGGTAAGGATGCTTACTTTCAATAACCCTATTCAAAGTTTTACTAGTGCTCCTAGACAGTGTAATAAAGCAAGAAAAAGAAATGAAAGAGAGAAAATTTAGTAAAGTAGTAAAAATTTTGATTTATAGACGGTGTGACTATTTATCTACCCAATATAATTTACAATCTATTTGAACAAATAAGCAAACTTAACAGTCACAGGTTATAAAATCAACATTTCCTATCAATGGGCATTAAGAAAATCAACTTAAAATATTTATAATAGTATCAAAATAATCAAATAGCTTGAAATAAATAGAAAATGTGTGAAAAGTTTATAGTAAATATAAAGTAACATTGAGTGAATTTAAAGAAGACCTAAAAATGGATATCTAAATCATGTTCATAGTTAGAAAGACTCAATATTTCTAAGATATCATTCTTAAATTGATTTATTCTTAAGTACTCTAAAATTCTGAATAAAATTTATGTAGGCTACTTGACTAAAAACTATTTGGAAGTGCAAAGAATATTGAATAACCAACAGCCTTTTAAAAAGAAATACATTCATATAACTTCAGTTCAGTTCAGTCGCTCAGTTGTGTCTGACTCTTTGTGACCCCATGGACTGCAGCACCCCAGACCTCCCTGTTCACCACCAACTCCCAGAGCTTACTCCAAATCATGTCCATTGAGTTGGTGATGCCATCCAACCATCTCATCCTCTGTCATCCCCTTCTCCCACCTTCAGTCTTTCCCAGCATCAGGGTCTTTTCAAAAGAGTCAGCTCTTTGCATCAGGTGGACAAAGGATTGGAGTTTCAGCTTCACCATCAGTCCTTCCAATGAATATTCAGGACTGATTTCCTTTAGGATAGACTGGTTGGGTCTTCTTGCAGTCCAAGGGACTCTCAAGAGTCTTCTCCAACACCACAGTTCAAAAGCATCAGTTCTTCAGCGCTCAGCTTTCTTTATAGTCCAACTCTCACATCCATACATGACTACTGGAAAAATATACAACTTAGTCTACCTGATTTCAAGACTTATTATAAAGTTACAATAAACAAGACCATGTAGCATTCATATAAAATAGATGTATATAAAAGTAAAGAATATTGGTAATTATCAGAAACTGCTATCAGTTCAATGAGAAAAGTTTCTTTCTAATCTATCATTAGATTAGAAAACAACTGGATAGCTTTAGGGAAAAAATAACGCTTGATCCTTCTCTTACTCTATACACAAAAATTAATTTGATATGGATCACAAATCTAAAGATAAAATCCAGAACAATAAAGCTTTTAGAAAAAAATAAGGGAAAATACATTTGTAAAGTCTAAGGTAGACAGAAATCATAAAGAATAAAAGATAAATTAGACAATCAAATTTAAAAATTTTGCTCTTCAAAGGTTTCATTATGGAAATGAGTAGACAAGCTATAGAGTAGGAGAAAGACCTTTATAGGATGTATCTAATGGGAAAATATATATATCCAAAATAGACAAAGAGTTCTACAAAACAATAAAAATGACGACTAATTCAATAAAACAATAGGCCACAACTAAAACACACAATCACAGAAGATAAAGGAATAGCCACTAGATATTAGAAGATATTACAGAGCAAAGCAAACTCAAACTACACTAAGGTATGACTTCACACCAATAGAATGGTTAGCTATTTTATTAAAAATAGCAAATATTTGAAATGAAATTCTTATACAATACTGGTAAAATTTTAAATGATACAGTTACATTGAAGACATTTGGTAGTGTTTTTTTTTAATGAAACTGTGGTTCTCAGACTTTTAAGTCAGAATCCCTTTACTCTCTTAATTCTTAAGAAGCCCAAGGAGATTTTGCTTTTATGGTACTTATCAATATTTACTTCCTAGAATTAAAATTGAGAAAAAGTAAAACATTTTCTTGCTAATTCATTTAAAATAATAATATATTTTAATGAGACACAACAATATTTGTCAAAACAAAACAAAAATTAGTAACAGTGGTACCGTTTCACATTAACAAAATTCTTTAAATCTGTCTTAATCGAAGACAGCTTGATTTGTATTTCCTTCTCTGCATCTCTTGATACAGTTTAGGATGAAGCATATGAAGAACGTTTTGCCTTATAGAAAAAGGTATGAAGAAAGAAAGGACTATTTTAATAGCCTTGTTCAGATAAATGGATATTTTTGTAGGTGCTAAATGAACAATTGGTGGTAATGGTATTCTTGAAAGTGAGTTGCAGTATGGAATCAAACCATATCAATAAAATTTTTTGTACTCAATTACGTTAAAATCTACTGGCCCATCTTACACTAGCAATTGAACTTTACGCCCTGCATGATTTTTATCACCAGAAAATGACCATTTGGAAAACACTGTTGTGTAGATCTTCCAAACATTGACTTATTTTACTATACAATCTTTTGATATCACATTTGGTAATATCACCACCAATGTCATTAGAAATACTACAAAGCTATTAAGCTTATGGTAGGAAATTCTAAAAGTTTGTTAGAAATTCTAAAGTTTGCTGCAAAGTTAAAATTTTATCATTGACAAAAAATATGGTTAGCTATTGTCTTTGAAGTGACAAGTTTACTTTGTTTACAAGAAAGTATCTGTCAAATATACAGATCTAAATAATCAGTTTGTCAATTAAAACAAAAACAAAAAAAAACACTCCTTGAAAAGAAGTAGCTAGTTCAGCTTGTAACTCAAAACAACTGCACAGGTGCTGTTCCTTAAGATAGCTATTACACTTTCAATATGTAGCAAAGTCCTTGTAGCAGGCAATTGAAAAGATGAGTATTCAGGAGACAGTTTTAACATAATGAATTTATTGAGTCATCAAGGACATTCTAAATTGAAACCACTGTACTGAAGATATGTGTGGAAGAGGAAAGTCATACCACAATCACTTGTAAGACTTCATTCATTTTATACCTAATGATACTTTTGCATCATTACTGTAAATGTCAACTCAGTGAAAAAGGCAAATGCCTGGTTAGTATTGCCACAAAAATGATTTTGACCTTTGGAAACCTCTGCAATGGTCTTTAGGTACCCAGAGATCTAAAGACCATATTTTGAGAATAATTGTTTAAAAGTTAAGCATATATCTACCCTACAACCCAGAAATTACATTCTAACATGATTATACAAGATAAATGAAAGTGTATGTCAGTCAAAACACTGTAAAGGAAGTTTATACCAGCCTCATTAAAAATGACTTAGAACTAGGGGAAATGAAAACAAATATCTAGCAGTAGGAAAGGAGTATACAAATTGTCATACATCTATAGAATGGAATGACTAAAATATAAAGAAAATTAAACACATGGTAGATGCAACAGCTGTATGTTTTTGTTCAAAACATTATGTTAGAGAAGTAATACATACTTGAGTATTTACTGTGCAGTTCCATTTATATGAAATTTAAATACAGGAAAGATTGATCTATGATGATGGAAACCACAGTTCCCAAGGAGATGAGACTGAAATGTGGCTAAAGGGAAATTTCTTGGGGTGGGGAGATTAATGTTTTGTACTTCTTTGTTCTTATTTGTTGGAGTAGGAAATGGTAACCTAGTTCAGTATTCTTGCCTGGAAAATTCCATTAACAGAGGAGCCTGTCGGGCTACAGTCCATGGAGTCACAAAGAGTCAGACAAGACCGAGCGACAGACCACACACATTCTTGTTTGTACTTGTAATTATTTGGAGTAAATACACTTTTAAAAACAATGAATAAAATGCTTAATATTTGTACATTTTGATGATTCTATCTCAACAAAATATAAATAACAGTTTTATATTAAATTTTGAAAAAGAGTATAACTCCTTGAGTGTTTTAGGTTACACCTTGTTCACTTGGAAAACACAGACTAGAGAAACCATGGGCAGTCTATCAGTGTCTCCTGAATGAACAGAAGCACAGAAAAAATAAAAGCATATTTAGGTGCATATGAGTAAAACTAGCATTTTCTGTGTATTGGAGATATTTTCACTACCTCATGAATTTACATTTATACAAAAAAATACTTAATAGAAAATGTCTCAATCACTAAACTAAGTGTTCAACTTATAAATTTACAAAAAATAACAAATCAGAACAAGGGAAATAGAGGTAATAAATGTTAGATTTAATAAAATTGAATACAATATAGATCAATAAAGCCAAAAGTTGATTATTTGCAAAAACTAACAAAATAAACAAACCTCTGTCAAGATTGATCAAGAAAAGAGAGAAAACACAAATTAAAACTATTATAACTGAAAACAGGACATGACAGAAAAAGGAGGGCTATTAAAGCAGCCAAAAGAACTAACAATGACTTTATGTGAACAATTCTGAAAACCTAAATAAAATACCTAGAAAAATGTTACCAAACTGACCCAAGAATCTAGCCCTTCAGTGGAAACTAGACAGTGATTTCACATTTGAGTGCTACGAAAATTTCAAGGAACACATTCAAATTTCACACATCTTTCCCCATTTAACAGAAAAGGAGACTCAGGTGCATTTTAGCCTAACACCACATCAGTTTTAGCCTGACACGAAAACAACATGTGAAAGAAAAATAAGAAGTCTACCACACTAATTAATATACAGTTTAAAATTGCTTTAAAAAACTTACCAACATGAATCCAACATATTACTATAATATATTATGATAACCATGATAAAACTGGATTTATCTCAACTATGAGAGAATGGTTTATTATCAGAAAATGCAGAACTGCTTTTCACAGTAATATCAGATTTAAAGAGAAAAATTCAATATGATTATTCCAATTGATACTTAAAAAGTGATAGAATTTAGCAAATATTTAGGGAAAAGAGAGCTTCCATGGTGGCTCGGAGGGTAAAGAGTCTGCCTGCAATGTGGGAGACCCAGGCTTGATCCCTGGGTCGGGAAGATCCTCTGAAGAAGGAAATGGCAACCTACTCTAGTATTCTTGCCTGGAGAATCCCCATGGACAGAGGAGCCTGGTAGGCTACAGTCCATAGGGTTGCAAAGAGTTGGACATGACTGAGCGACTTCAGTTTCATTTTCTTAGGGAAAAGAGTACAATTTCTTATTTCATTAGGAAGAGAATGTTGCTTAGCCTGATAAATAGTACCTCCTAAAAAAATAAACTTGGGCTTCCCTGGCACTCCAGGGGTTAGGAATCTGCCTGCCAGTGCAGGGGACACGAGTTCTGACTCCTGGTCCCGGAAGATCCAACATTCCACGCGGCAAATAAGCCTGTGTGCCACAGGTATTGGGCCCATGTGCCCTGAAGCCTGTCCCCTGCAACAAGAGAAGCCACCACAATTAGCAGCCTGTGCACTGCAGCTAGAGAAAACCTGTGCACAGCAAGGAAGACCCACCACAGCCAAACTAAAATAAATAAATGAATACTTTAAAAAATAACCATAGCAAACACAGTTATGAATGGTTAAATTTTTGAAGCCTTCTCTTTAAAGTGAGAATGAGTCACGCATGCCAACCATCACTGTTAGATTTAATGACGTTCCAAAGACCCCCAGCATCACAGATGCTGAAGCTAAAACTCCAATACTTGGCCATCTGATGTCAAGAGCTGACTCATTAGAAAAGACCCTGATGCTGCTAAAGATTGAAGGCAGGAGGAGAAGGGGATGACAGAGGACAGGATGTTTGGATGGCATCACCAACTCAATGGACATGAGTTTGAGCAAGCTATGCGAGATGGTGAAGGAAAGGAAAGCCTGGTGTGCTGCAGTCCAAGGGGTCACAAAGATTCGGATATGACTGAGCTACTGAAAAACAATAACAGCCATTACAATAGAACTAGAGATGTAAGAAATGAAAAGAAGGACATAAAACTGACATTATTTGCATATTATACTATAGTTTACATAGACATCTCCTTCCTCAAATATATAGACAGTTCCTTAAAAATGATAGAAGAGAAGGTTGTCTTTATTATTTACTCTGTAACTTCATGGATCTTGCTATATTCAGTTTAAGCATTAGTAGAAAGTTTAGATCCTCTTGGAATTTAGGGACAATATCATTTTTAACCTTGAGTAAGCTGAGTATAAGTGATAATTATTTTCAGACTTGTCCTGAACCTGTCTTTCAGCTGGAGGGCAGTTAAATCTTTTTTCCCTCTTGTTTAACTGAGGTTAACTGACTTTAGTTTCTGTTATCTGCGATACCTGAATATGAGTCAGACAATTTTTTTTAACAATAGGTCTAGACATGTTTCTGATGAGTTAATTTACTAGGCGTATACTTTACATGTGTTCAGAGCAGTATTTCAGATGATGGAAAGTTCTACAGCAATGGGAAGGCCCCTCTGGAGAGGTAAAAGGCAAGGGGCCAATTATAAGAGAATGGAGATTTGTTCATAATATGTTTCTCATCCCTGAGTTTTTTTTCTTAGTCTTGAATTCTCATCCCAACACAAGGATACCCGTGTTTGGGGACTGATTTTAGCAAACAGTCTCTTTCTTTAGAATATAATATTGGAACGGAAAATTAATAGTTTATTTTTCCTGTCCTTTGAATAGAGGACTCATTATTATAGGAGATGTGGGGAGGCCCTACATACGAGGCCATGGTCTGCAAGAGATAGAGAAGCATGGACCACACACTCAAAAGGACAGTCAAAAGAAGAAAGGAGTCAGCCCAGAGAGGCACAGAACCCAAGTCACCTGCAGAACTCTGTCCCCTTTCCTGATCACAACTTCAGCCCAACTCTACTTTCTGACACCAGTTCTGTGAGAGACCCTTGTCTCTTTTTAATCAACACTCCCACTTCAATACATATATTGTTAACAATTAAAGTTAGTCCTGTGACATATAATTTATAGGCAGAGTCTGAAAAAAAATGGTACAAATGAAACTATTTACAAAACAGCAATAGAGTCACAGATGTAGAAAATAAACTTATGGTTACCAAGGGGGAAAAGCAGAGGAGGGATAAATTAAGAGGTTGGGATTGACATATAAGCACTAAACATGAAACATGTAACTAATGAGGACAGGGGAGTTCCACTCAGTACTCTGTACTGATCTATACGGGAACAGAAAAAAAAAAAAAAAAAAGAGTGGATATATACACAAAAGATTCACTTTGTTGGACAGCAAAAACTTAACACAACATTGTAAATCAGCTATACTCCAATAAAAGCTAATTTTAAAAAAGAATAAAGTGTTTTCACCTCTTAAAAAATTAAACTAGTATTGTGAACTTCTGCTACTTTTAAGCATAGACATACGTAGAAAAATAAGGTCTTAGTGCATTACAAGGATATTTTGTTTTAGCAGAGCAGATGTTAGTGCTTTTGCCAGATACTTCTAAATGGGAGAGTCTTATAAACAGCATTTTGTGCATTTTTCTAACTAGGGCCCATGGACTCCAAGAGCGTCCAGCAGTGCACTAGTGGGCATTCAAAGGCACAGGATAAACATGCTGCATCTTCCTGCAGTGTTAAGTTTACTAGATATTATGTAATTGAAAATACTTTTTTTATTACACTAAGACTTTGCATGAATATTTAAGATAAAATACCAGACTTCAGAGAAATTTCTTACTTGTTAGCAGACTGCTTGAGGCTATGTGTGAGCCTCATGGGGTCCCCATTGCTCTCCTTTGCCATTAGGGGTTCTTCAGATGAAAAGTTTGAATGCTACTCATGCATTATAATACCAACAATCAGAAAAGTCCAGAAAGTAATTCCATTTGCCAGAATGTATAATTTAGTCTCAGATCTTCATAATTTCTCATTTAATCATTACTATTTTTTAAAAGGACAAACGTGGAGGTCTACAATAGCTGATGCACAATCCTACATTATTTAGTCACTGTGATTCCACATATTCACATTACTGGATCCAAAATACCAATATAGAAAATGAATTAAGACTTCTCTGATGGTCCAGTGGTCGAGAATCTGCCTTCCAATGCAGGGGACATGGGTTCTATTCTTGGTCCAGAAAGATCCCACATGGCACAGTCCAACTAAGCCCATGTGCCACAACCACAGAACCCACATGCCCTAGAGCCTGTCCCCTGCAACAACAGAAGCCATTTCAATGAGACACTCACATATGACAACTAGAGAGTAACCCTTGCTCACTGCAACTAGAGAAAGCCTACACACAGCAATGGAGACTCAGTGCAGCCAACATTAATTCATTAATATTAATGGAGGTAAACATATTCAACTAGAGTTATGAAAACAAGGTCACTAACTTTACATATAAACTTAAGGGAATCTTCAAATGAAGGTTTTACTTATAGGAGACATTGGCTAAACTATAGCTTCAGGGTAATGGGAGACTAAATATAGTGTTTATAGAATAAGGTAAATCTTAACAGTATATATCCAATAATAATATTGACTTTTAAAAATGAGAAATAAAAGTTACAGGATAAGTCATGTAAAATCAGTTTCTTTTCTGAAAATATAAAACACTCAATGATTCTCTATATTTCCCATGATCATTTATTTATGAGTATAAAATCTATAGCAAGAGGTCTGAAAAAACTTACTCCAAATGACTAATAGTAGTTGCCTTTGAGAGAACAGGTCTAGGTCTAGACAGCCTATTAACATCTCATTCATATCCTCTGCATGCAAACATGGTCTTCAACTCTTTATAAAAGCAATTACTTTGCAGCCACAATATTTCCAGATCTGCTTTGGGCACTAAGAGATAGAGAGAAAAATCTATAATGTTGCCTATAATGCACAAGTAAAAACTATCTACAAAATAGAAAGAAAGAAAAAAGAACAGTTGTGATATTTGGTTGTTTTTTAAAAACATGAAAATATCTGTTAATGATTTGCATTTCTAATTTCTACTAAAAGATTTCTATACTTATTAATGTAAAATGTGTTTATATTTTAATAACATCTTAAGTTTCCTAAGATAAGTGTAATTTGGTAAACCATAAAATTGAGCTAAATTCAATAAACTAAAGCAAAAAAAAAAAAAATCATTAAACTCTCTCCAGAGCAATGATTGTTTTCAAGCTCTTGGTTAAGTATCTATAAAAAGAGCAACAAGATACTTAGCTGTCTCTTTATTACCACTTCCCCCATTGACTTACTAGGTAATTTCAGATACGCTTTATTTTCAGTCTGGATTCACTTTCTATTGGCAATGACTTCAAACAAAAGAGTTTTAATTTTCTCTGATCACTAACTCCCAACTTCCAGTTCTGTGTCGAACAGTTATTAGTAATAATTTGTAAAAACATGAGAATACAGTAGCTGAGTCTTTCTTAAAGGGATTTCTGGATTTTGTTAGAGTCCTAGGGTTGGTGTATATATTAGACAGATATGAATACTGATTATACTTTTTCATTTATCTATCTTTTTATTCCCAGAAATAAAATGGAAATAAAGCAGGAGAGCCTTGTTCAGGGACTCATAGCTCATTATAGGGAGGGCAGGATCTGGACACGAATTCTCAGTCCAGGATATCCTTTCTATGCTCCCCTGACTCTGGATAAAGCAAATTTTTTGGAGTTTCATACACTGGATTTTGACATCTTTAAATTGAAGCCTCATTAAATTTCTCAGTGGTCCTTGTGGATTTCACACATGTTCCATATAGATCATAAGAAGAATAACTACCACTTCTCCATTGTATAAACATCAGATTTCATTTTGTAAAGGCACCTCGCTATCTGGGAAATTATCAGTGGTGACAAAGGTAGTCTTCAATGTTTCTTTATAAATTATGTCTGGCTTCACAGTAAATGCCAAAAAAGAGGAAATCAAAATTGACACTGCTGGTTTTCAAGAGCATAGAATATCCAAGCAGGAGAATGAATCAAAGTTTCAACGTTCAGTACAGTTATAAAATTCTATGGGAGCCCAGAGACAGTCACATCACACAGTTCTTTATCTTATCATTTTTTAATGTGTAAAATACGCAGGCCCATAATTTAAAACCTATATAAGCATTTGGCCAGGGAATTTTTCTTACCAATTTGATAGCCACATTTTTTTCAAGGGTGTATTCTTTTATATATACCATTCTTAAAAATAAAGGTTATGATTCTGATTTTCTGAGTAATAGCAGGCATTTTAGAGAATTTTCAAAATGCAGAACACTTACATGTATCTTCATTTGATTGTGTTCTATTTATGTGCCAGGCACTGAGATAATGCACATGCAATATTTTATTCTTCATAATAAACTTATGAAGTAACTTTTATTCCAATTCCAATTACAGAATTGCATAACTGAGCTGGAGGAAGGAAAAGAGAAGGCTTGTATAAGGTCATGCAGCTAATAAGCAGAAATACCAGGACTCCAAGACTTGCATTAATGTCTTCTCATATCAGATCCTAAGCTTTTTACCTTATATCATCTGTTTGTCTCAGAACTTCTAAGCCTCAGATCATAGAGGAAACCAAAGGGACTAAACATTTGCGTAATGCCAACTACAGAAGTAGGACTGTTACTATATTCTTCAATCTGGCACCCATTCTCATGAAAACTGATTTACTTTTGCTAATCTATTTTCAGTCCTCATCTTACATGACTTCCTCTCAGTAGCATTTGACACTGTTCCACCTGTCTCTCAACTGAAACACTCTCTTCTCCTTATTTCCATGACACCTCACCCTGCTTTTCACTTCCTATTTCTCTGCCCATCCACCTTTCACATCATCACAAGTTTTCCTTCCTCCATCCAGCCATGAATGCTAAAGCTCCTCAAGGCTCCGTCCCAGTATCTCCCTCCTGCCACCCCATACATTACCATTCATACTCAAAGCTTTCATTTCTACTCATCCACATGAGACAATCAAGGAGCTCTGATTGGTCCTACAAATACATATACTCAAAGGCATCTTTAAATCTTCAATCCAGCCTTTCAAAGTTACCTTAGAATGCAGTTAAATGCCACCCCCCCAAAAAAGGATGTTTCTCTCTCCAAACCCGGTGTCCTTTCAGGGTTAAATAATTTGATGAGCAACAACTTTATCCCCTTCTGTTAGACAAGATGCCTGGAATCACCGTGAACACCAGCTTGCCAAATCCCAGCCATAAAACCCCATCCATACCAATGCCTATCACAAACAGTTTCTCTCCTTCTCAACTGTTAAATGTCCTTGTCTAATCCATCTTCACCTCATGCTCAGAGACTTCCACTACCTCATGACTCATCTCCCACAAAACTCCAACCCCTTTTCCACAGTGGCCGGAGTCACCTTTTTAAACTTCAGTGGCTTTACCTTAGGGTAAAGTCCTCAATCTTTATAATTGCCTTACAAAGCCCAGGAAGAACTAGCTCCTCCTTGCCTTTTGAGGTTTCTCTTCTAGTTCTCTCCTCTCACTCTCTATATATCACTGAACTTTGTTTTAAAATCAAGAAGCCAGGCAATTTCCCAGTGGTTAAGACTTCACCTTTTAATGCAGTGAGTATGGGTTCGATCCCTGGTCTGGGAGCTAAGATCTCACATACCTCTTGGCCAAAAATAAAAAGTAACATAAAATAGAAGGAACAAATTCATTGTAACAAATTCAATAAAGACTGTTTTTAAAAGTCTGTATTAAAAAAATCTTTAAAAAAAATCTAGAATTTATACTTCCTTCGTCTACCTGGAGTATCCCATTCCTCTACATCACACTCACTAAAATTTCCTCTTTCCTGCGCATCTCACATATAAGTATACACGGTTTGGCATCCTTTATTCTCTTTCTCTCTTACCCTCCAGAATGGAGTTCAAGATGTCTTCTCAACATAAGCTTTTCTACCCCCTCCCTGATTCTGGAAGACCAGAAAACCATGTGCTGTTCCTTCAGGATATTTATTTCAGTTTACAATTAGTTTCATTAGTGTGACTGTCTGTTTAATGTCCATGAAGCAGGGACTGGATCCCTAGGCCTACTGAAGCACCAGGCATTGTATGTATTCAATAAACATGAATGAATCAATTTTTGCTTTAAAAAAGGATCCAATATGAAAACCAGAGATAATGAATAATGCGAAACTGAAAAGGTTAATTGTTTTCAAAACTATTACTTTAAACAAGTAAATACCTCCCTTGGGGTATTCTGACTGCACCAAGAGTACTGTAGTCTACTGAGCTGTCCATGTTAGAATGCTAAACATCATTTGATCCCTTCCTTCCTTCCTTTCTATCAGTTCAGCCTGTTGCATTTATCTGCAACATACACCAAGATCCCTTCATGTCTCCCCTCTCAAGCATCACTGAAACCTGTGGCTACAGGCACCATGTCTCTTGACGGGACTGCAATTACCTCTTAACTATTCTCCCTACTTTCTCCCTCATTCTCCTAAAATCATTTCTCTACTCAGAAACTAGAATTATTAATGACATTAAATAAGTTAGATCACTTCAAATCCCTATTTAAAAACCTCTATATTAGAAGTATACTCTTATCACGTCACCATTTTGTTGTTCAGTAACACATGTCTGACTCTTTGTGACCCCATGGACTGCAGCACCTCAGGCTTCCCTGTCCTTCATCATCTGTCAGAGCTTGCTAAAATTCAAGTCCATTGAGTCGGTGATGCCATCCAGTCATCTCAACCTCTGTCATCCCCTACAATCTTTCCCAGCAGCAGGGTCTTTCACAGTGAGCTGGTTCTTCATATCAGGGGGCCAAAGAATTGAAGCTTCAGCATGTCACCATTACTCTCTATCATATCATCTCTTTCTTCCTCTTATCATTACCTTAAATTGTTTATTTTCTGTAAAGTTTTGACAAGGATGTAAACTCCATGAGGGTAAGCATGTACCTACCATTCCAAGCACATAGTAGGTGCTAAAAACTACTGTTAAGTTACTGAACACATAGTGACTATAATCTATTTCACCAAAATTCTTTTATAGGAAATTTTGGAAAAGCTCACTTACTGAATAAACTCAGGGACTCATTTTACACTGAGTCTCACTGTGAGCTTGAAAAACCAGAGGAAGCTCAAGAAGGGACCAAGAAATGACTTCTAGTGATTAGGCCTCCACAGAATGCTTATTATGTCTTGAATAAAATGTACTTAACAATTCATGACTTTCAAAATTCATATGAAAGGGCCTAATGTGAGCCTCTAATTTCCTATTCTTTCCAGTCCTAACACTAAGTGTGGCTAACAGGGCAATGGGGTAATAATCTTCATTATTTCTTCCTCTTTTCAAAATTACTTATGAAGTGCTTCAGATGAAAAGGGGCCCACTGGTGCCCCAGGATAGAGAGTCTAAGCGGTAGTCCTTTTTTTGTTTATGCTAATTAAGTAGTCTGCAGACTGGTTACTTAGCAATATCCCTCATTGAGATGCACAGTGCTGGGAAGCTAATTATATGTTTGAGGCCTAAAGTGGTCATTATTAAGATGTGAGCAGGCAACATCCATGGACTGTATGCTATTTCTGAGGTCTGGCATTATGAAACTCATGGCACGTACAAAGCCATTTATGGAAAGATGTGCTGAATTACACTGTGGTATTTTATTACTGATTGGGTCACAATGAACACAAAAAAGAAAATTATTTTTTTAAACAAAAATTTTAAAGTATATTTGTACATATTTAAACATAGTAGAATATACTGATATCACATCCTTTGCTTGTGGGTTTGAAAAATTTCCCTTAGCTTTAGCATATTTCTTGTTCATGTGAAGCAGTTTCTACCTGCCTTCAACTGGTGTGAATATCAACTTCCTCAATCAATCAGCTCAGTATATGTGGAAGAACAACTCCCTTGAAAATCACATTTCTTGTGGGCTTTAATGAAACTCATCAATATTATGTGTTAGGGGGGAAAATCTATAACCCTCTTTTTTTTCCAAACAGAAAACAAACTATTGATTTTTTTCAACAGAATTTTACTGTTTTAAGTGTTCTTTTCCCACTCAAACATCAGTCTCCTGCCATTATCTGTACGGCAAAAATGAAAACGTGCTGTTTTTACGCAAGTACAGCTGACTAGAGATCGCTCCACAGAAGCAAAGCAAACACATGTGAACAACATAAAATATTTAGATCGCAGAAACATTATGGGTGATTTTGGTGATGGGCATGAATTATGGTTAGTGGACAGATCATCTACACAACAGCAAGATGCCTGTAATCCTCCAATGTTCTTACAGACAACAGAGAACAATCATAGTTGGGAATAAAAAACTAGAAACCTGGCATGTCTCAAAGGCAGTCACCATTTAAATGTATCCGATATAAACATGAACTGAATTCTGTTACTGTGGTTGCATATGTAGTTTGCATATTTTCCTCAAGCTTAATCAATATCCATTTTGTCTCACATTAACAAAGCCTTTAAATATTTAACTTGGAGAACATGTGTAGCAATTGTTTTCTGGAAAGCTGATGGAAGACACACATTTGGTTCACAACTGTATCCCCAATGAAGGTAAAAGCCAGTTGCTAATACCAGGGGTATTAGTTAATACCAGGGGTATTAGCTAATACCAGGGGTATAATACGAGGGGAAGCAGTGAGATGTTAAGCATATATAAAAGACATTCAGTATCTTTTCATAGTTGTCTCTCTGGCATTTACTTAACACTGCTTCCTGTAATACACTTTCATCAATTTAAACAATTTTCCTATCATCATATTACTTTTACAATTTTTGATGATGATCAGACACATTCCTTTTTGTATGAATGGCACCTTGGGGTAATCAAATAATTATTCAGAGAGAGTTATTCTTTAGAGACATATGCCAATAATAAATGTGTGAGAAATGACAGAATTTGAATGTCATCATTTTCCATTCCTTATTGAAACAAAAGAGCCAGGCAATAATAATCAATGGTTTATAAACCCAAAAGTCAAACACCTCACAGGACGTTTTATAATGGATGGACTGCACTGATAATACAAAAACCTGATGAGCAATCTTAACAAAAAGACAGACAAACTGACACTAGATATCTTCTAAAAGAGAGCAATAAGAAATATGTGGACCACCTTCAAAATAAGCCTCCAATTTGAACCTGAACTGATAAAGCCTCCAGTTCCAAGGGTAGTTTACATGAAATGCAGGGGATAAATGAACACATGAAATAACTCCATGTGATGTAACCCACAAAAATATGGAAGGGAGGGAGGGATAAATTGGGAGACTGGGATTGACATGCACACAGTACTGTACATAAAACAGATAACTAATAATAACCTACTGTATGGCACAAGGAACTCTACTCAATATTCTGTAATGGTGTATATGGGAAAACAACCTAAAAAAAGATTGGATATATGTGTATGTGCAACTGATTCACTTTGCTGTACAACTGAAACTAACACAACACTGTAGATCAACTACATTCCAATAATTTGTTTTTAAATCCAGAAGGCAAGAAATTCTAGAACGCAGCAAATATTTAAAAAAAAAATAGAGAAAGAAAAAGAGAAAGCTTACAGATTACTGAGACATAAGTTAAACAAATGCAGTGTGTTCAGTTCAGTTCAGTCGCTCAGTTGTGTCCAACTCTTTGCGAACAAGGCAACTGTAAAAATAATTTATGTGATAAATGAAACTTTAACACTGAATGTTTATTTGAAGAGATTGAGAAACCTTCCTCACATTTATGGTGTGATAGAAATATTGTGGTTAAGTCTGAAAAATACACAAGAGAGATTATCACACAGAGGTGTGTACCAGGCAGGGTGTTTACTGATAGTTATGATGTTTGAATTTGTTTTAAGTAACCCTTTTAGGGGGAGAATGCAAGTTGAGATGAAATGATGTTGGCTATGTTTTGAAAATTGTTGAAGCTGCATCATGGGTGCATGGAGTTCATTCTATTACTACCTGTACTTATAATTTAAATTCTCCCTTACAGTTTGAAATGAGAGATTCTGTGGCAGGTTCACAATAACAAAGCACAGATAATTTGTTTCATGCTAGTATTTATAACTCTCAATACTTAAGAAATGAGCTGTTAAAATCTTCCTAGGTTATTCCGCTTTTAAAATTTTTCTTCATTTTTATTAATATTTAAAATTCAAACAGTCCCAAATGTACAGAAAAATGCCAACAGAGAAAAAAATACCTTTAAAAAAATCCACTAAACCATTTGGCAGCAAGAGTTGCCAACCCAACATCCCATTACTATGGAGTACTTTGGTATGTATTTCCTACATCCTATTATACTACTTAAGGATATTCTGTAACAAAGCACAGATCCATCAAAGGCAGAAAATTGACACTGATGCATTACTAACATTTAATCCTGAGACTTCACTCTAGTTCCTCCAATTGTTTCAAAATATCTGTTATAGCAATAGAACCCTGATATCTTGTGTCTTTAGTATTGTTGAAACTGAAAAAGCATCTCATTTTTTTTTCCTTGACTTTCAGGATTATTTGAAGACTACATTCTTCAGGTTAGGCTTGTTTAGGTTTGTTTGCTATCGCCTCTTGATTAGACTGAGGTCTGCACATTTGGCAGTAAACATCACAAATAATGCCATTCTTATTATTGCATCCCCGTCAAATGACTCACAACTTGATTAGTCCCAATGTTTGGTCACTTGACTGACTTAAGCAGGATAGTTTATACCACTAGAAAGTAACTCTTTAAAAATCAGTAAGTACTTTAGAAGGAGACAATCTGAAGCAATGTAAATATTCTGTTCCTCATTAATCTTCATATTTGATAATTTACTCATTTATATCAGTAGGGGTGCTGATATAAATGTGTGTGCTTTTCTTTTAATACACTGTATTTTAACCCATTCCTATCATTTATTTTGTTGCTGTTATTATGCTAGATTTATTCAATATAAGGTCTTTGAGCTGGCCTCTGTGTCTTTTTCACATTTCTCTACCCTGAGCAGTTGCTTGCTTTATTTCAAAATAAGATGTTTCAGGTTCATCTTACATTTTCCTTGCTCTATCCTTACAATTAGCCATTTCTTCAAAGACCCCTAATACTTTCAGGAAAAAAAAAAGTGGTCTGCAGAAGTCTAAAACTGGGTGATATGTTTGTCTGGTGCTACTGGGGTGTCACTGTTTCAAGGGCATCTCAGTAGGCAGAGATTGAAAACACATGAATATTTGTGAGTTCTTTGATATATTTATATATATAAAACACTGCATAAATTATAACTTTACTTCTAATTCTAATCCAGCACCAATAGGTTTATTTTAGTTTACTCTTTCCATATTCTGGACTCCTGTCTCCACCAGTAAAAACAAAGATACCAAGCCCTTATTATTGTTAGCACATTCACTTCTTTGATAATTTCCCTGAATGTAACCAAACTCCCATCACTTTCACAACTGTCTCCCTCATGTAGATGGCCCGCTCACCCCACACCTGGCGGCTGCTTTCCTGACTGTCCGCCTCATCGAGTGTGTCCACCACACCACACAGAAGTCCTCCTCTCCTCATGTAATCCCTGACCCCCTAGGCATGGATAACCTTCTCAGCCTTTCTAAGCCCATTGCCTATTCCAAGCTACCTTCCCACACAGACACACCCTTCCTCTGGCTTGGGCTCCATATTTCCATGCCAGGCTGTCCTTTGGCATGGCCATAGCCACCAACCTGCTTAAGTTCTGACATCTCATGATCAGTTACTCTCTCCACCCCCCCCCCACACACACACGGGAGGTAACCGGCATGAACACCCTCCTTACCTTGCTTACCACAACAGGATGTCTCTTTATGTAGAAAACTTTTCACACTGCTTCCAGTCTGACCTTGATATCCTGGCCACCCTGTGTGCACGTCTTCCTCCTGCCTCTTAGATTCCTACATCATGTTCAGAATCACCCCTCAACCAGCCCAACATAGCCAGCTCTCACATTTCCTCAGGCTCCAACACCACATGCTAGGTGCCCTTATGAATGCCTACATTAATGCCCTCTGCTTGGCTTGCCTTTTAAAAAACTAAATGTTTTATTTTGTGGCTCTTATCAAGAAGACAAGAGACAACAAATTGTTGGCAAGGATGTAGGGAAAAGGGAACCCTAGGGCATTATTAAATGGGAATGTAGAATGCTGCAGCCACTATGGAAAACAGTGCGGAAGTTCTTCAAAAAATAGAACTACTCTATGATTCAGCAAGTCCCACTGTGGGATTATACCCAAAAGAAATGAAATAATTATCTCAGAGATATCTGCACCACATGTTCAATACAGCATTACTCATAATGTGCAAGGCACAGAAACAACCCAAGTGGCCACTGACAGATGAATGGATAAAAAAATATATAGAAAATACACAGAGGTGTCAAATAACCTTACTGTGGTAATCATTTCACTATATTTGTGTATCAAAGTATTCCATCTTTACCTTAAACTTACATGTTACATATTGGGGTGAAAAATCAGAGATTTGTTGATATGTGTTTGCTTTTTGTTTTTTCAGTCAACCGGCCACAAACACTCTTGCAAGATACACTAAATATAAATTATAAGTAAAAGAAAATTAGAAAATAAGACAAAGAGCAACAAAATGTAAGCCTGAGTTTTAAAAATTAAACAAACAAAAAAGCGCTTTGTCAAACCGGTCTGGACTTTTCTAAGTCCTCGTTCTTGGTGTCGGTCATCTCATCATGGATGAGTAACAGTGCCCTGCGGCGCCAGGCTGCAGCCCACACTTGGAGCAGCCCTGGCTGTACTGACCCAGATCACAGCTAATTGGAGCTTGGCTTCTGCTCATTGTCTAAGGCCTCAGGCACTTGCATATCTTCACAGGGACTTTCCATGCTCTCTGAGGTCAAAGACAATGTTTTCTATTTTGTTAGCATCTCCCAAAGCATTCAATCTGATAGAGCTTAATAAATTCTTATCGATCAACAGAAAACAGTTTATTCAATTCCTTTGATTCTCTTAGCTTTTCTCCCCTACTGCAATCTATGTTTAAACATAACACATTTTAAATCCTTTTTGCAAGTTGCAAACTGGTGACCTACCAGCTAAATATGGACAATAACAAACTCTGTCCCACTCAATCTAATGTAAGTCGGCCTTTAACTTACTTAAAAAACACTGGTAAACCTGGGCCCATGGCAGCAGCTTGAGGTGTTTGTGAATAGGGTGAGTCCCTCAACACCCCACAGGCCTCACTTGGTTAATCCACTTATTTAAATTACCTGTTTGGAAACTTTAGCTTTTTGAAATGACAACCACTAATGGAGACAAATAAAGTTGAGGTCAGTGGACTCCACACACACAATAAAAAGCACAAAAAAGAACCCCGAGGAACTATTGCAGGAGTGTATCTTTTCCTAAAAGTTTATAGGTTCAAAACACTTAGTTATCCCATCGAAATCCCACAAAACCACATGAGAGGGGCTGGATAGAATGTTCTCATTTATAGGCAAGTAAACTGAAGTTCAGAAGATAAGCAAGCTTTTCAGACACCACAGCAAGTAGATAAAAAGAGTTGGCCTCTGAGTCAATGTTCCCATGTAGCAGGGCAGGGTCTATATAGCATTTACTGCACATCCACAAACTAGACATAACGGTTTCATACCCAAAGTGGTTTCCATGCAGACTCCAATGAAAAATGAAATGATTTTTCCTCTAATGTACAAAATTATTTTCATATTTATCTCTTCAAACTTCACAGTGAATCTGTGATAGGAAAAATATTTTTTAGCTTGCTTTTGCCATACATTGACATGAATCCGCCATGGGTGTACATGTGTACCACTACAATATCGTAAAGTAAAATAAATAAATAAATAAAACTGAGATTAAAAAATATATTTTTAGCTTGAAACTCACCATTTTTAAAAAGCTTTTTTCTAATCTACTACTTTCTGGGCTTCCCTTGTGGCTCAGCTGGGAAAGAATCTATCTGCCTGCAATGCTGGAGACCTGGGTTTGATCTCTGGGTTGGGAAGAACCCCTGGAGATGGGAAAGTCTACCCACACCAGTATTCTGGCCTGGAGAATTCATGGACTATACAGTTCATGGTCACTAAGAGTCGGACATGACTGAGCAACTTTCACTACTTTGTACTGTACTCATCCTCCTTGAGCCAACCAAACGTGACACTATTTCTGAATCAGAGATGCTCTACTGGGCTCCAAACCAATTTGGAATGGTCCAAGAATGGATCAGGTTGTCACAGAAGACTTTGCAGCCTCACTTTTTGTTGAAAAAAGTTCCAGACTATTGTTTGGAATCCCAAAGACAAAACATCAACTTTCATCCAGGTCAAACTCCAGCATCTCACTCAGAAGCTCCAGGAGAACGCTGATGAGGAATTCTTCTGTGAGTCTTATATCACAGCAAAAGAAGCAAGGCCAAACTTCCATTAATAGCCTTCTGGAACAGACTGTAAGGCATCAATGTTTTGGGCCACAGTTGAGTACCAGCTTAAATAAGGGCCCTTGGCTTTCTGTGGTCCTGGGAGTTGTTTCAGCCTGTGAAAAACCTGGCTCCACACATTTTACCATGGAAGTCTGCTTGGTCAATAGTGTAGCCACAAGCCACATATAGCTATTTAAACTGATTAAAATTTGGTAAGATTAAAAATTCAGTTACTAGACACACTGCAAACACTTAGTGGCCATAAGGGCTGATAGAACACCAAATCCATCTTGTGCCTGAGCCACAGGGAGAGGGCTTGAGCCACAAGGACCAGGCTTCTGTATCCTTAGGGATAGTGAAGTGCAATCCCAAGAGACTGAGACAGTGATCCCGAGGCTTGGGCAGCTGTGAGGCATGGGCTAATGAAACAGCTGGGAGATGGATACCCCATCCAGTGAAGAGGATCTGGACTCCAGTAGCATCTACAGCAAAAGGCAGGGAGTTGTAATACTCCACTGAATAAAGTCTAACCAAATACAAAATGGCAAATACAAAATCGAAACAAGTAACATCATTCATTTTACTCTCTATCTGCCTTTCCTTATATCCTTAGGAGCTATAAAGTGATTTTTCACTTCTCCATCTGACTACAATCTCCTTGGGTGTAGGTGCTATGACTCTCTTTGTACACTATAGCTTTAGTACCTGGCACATCTTAGGTGTTCATAAGTATTTACTGAATAACTGTAGACTTGAACAATTATCTTTAGAGCACTACAATTAGCTTGAATACAGATCCTGTTTTATCAGATCTATTTCAGTTTATACCAGTTGCTCTAATATATTTATTAATAGAATCCTCTTTTCCTCTCAAAAGTGACCCAGATTGTTCCATAAATTATAGTCACTCCAGCTGAAAGGACATCTAGCCAAGGTGCCAGGAGAACAGTGAGAACAGAAAGAGTGACTATAGTAGAATCTTCAGCTAACTCCTTCAGTGCATCTGCAACCCTGGCATTTAATCTAACAGTATAGGTGATCCCCTTAGAGACAACACATTCAAATTTCACTTACTTTTTTTTTTTTTAAATCCTAGCTCAGATATGCATTACCCTACTGGTTATAACCTGGCTTCTTGGGTGTCAGGAGGCAAGAGAACATTAAAATAGATGAATATAAAATTGGCAGCATGTGCTGGTAACTAAGTTGTATGTATAAAATGATCTGTTGATATTCTAATCTACAGATGGTAGCAAAGTTAACTCCTGCAGACTGAGAACTTACTACAGCTGAAATTAATGTCTTTTGGCTAAAACCAAAAGGATAATGTGACAAACTAAATGAGCCTGGCCTTGAGGGTATAATTAGGCAGACACTGTACTCCTGTCTCATTCCTAAGTATGGTACAATGTTAGGAAAAAAAAAAAACATTTTGGTCAATTCATGATCTGTTCATCTCTGTGTATGCTGGACAGAGAACTTATTTCTAAAGACAGTGTCAATTAGACTTCTCTCCTTTAATCATTTTCTAAAATAATTTTTCTATAAAGGTTGTTTGGTATACTACAATAAGTATATATATTTTTTTATGAAACAGAAAAATATTACAATATACCTCTGTAATATACAATATTACAATATCCACTAAACTATGTTTATTTACTTCAAGAATCATTTGATGAAGTGGTGAGGAAGAATATATTGATTTCATGAGAAATATCTCTCCTTTCTCTAGATTTTCCAATTTCCATAATAATAGACAGGATAGACCTTTGAATTCTCAGATTTGCAGAGCATTTTGGAAAATAAATTCCTTAAAAAATAAAAAAATATTCAATTACAATGTTATTTGAAGTACATCCAGTTTTTCAATGAACTTTTATATAATAGATTCAGATTAATCAAAATCCTTGACTCTGGATAATTTAATTACAATGGTTTTAATTGGTGGATAGACCATATTGTATTTCAACCTAAATTATTGGTAATGGAGAAAAGAAGAAAAGAGCTGCCTCTTTCATTAAGAAATGAAATTAATTCATAATCAATAGAAGAAGGACTCTATCTCTTGACAAAGCTCTGAGCTATATTTGTACTCACCAAACACATATATTTACATTTGGCTTTTAGAAACCTATCAAAGCCAGCATATTTCTCTAGTTCCATTTTCTTCTTACCCTATAGAGAAGTAGCTTGTAGAAGATAAGAGCCAAATCAAAGGGGAAAATACATCTTTGAAATATTAATAATTATGTCCCCATGTTTAATCATTTCCTTTTTTTGTTTTTGTTTTTGCACTGATACAAATTATCAAAGACTCACATGTTGCAAATATGATTGATCTTTTGCCTTAGAACAAACCTGTACACCAAATGGAATTATGAAGTCCAGGTCAACCAGGTCACATCCACAATTATGCAAATCTGATTTGTAATAATGAATTCATGCTATTTAACCAAGCTTTATGCTTTATTCACTCTGTTGAGAATTCCTCCTCTTTTAAAAAGTCCTCTCTCTCTCTGTAAATCCCACTAGATAGGATTAGGATGGGAAGGACAATATGATCAGGTCACAGATTTTGATTGATGATCAAATCACAATGGTATCACAGGAAACACTCTTCAGCTCTGTAAATCTACTCTATCAGAGATGAATTATACGCTGGTGGATTACACCCACTTCCTCTTCCATCAGGACTCTTTTGGTTGCAAGTGACACAAAACCCAGGTACAGATGTTGACCCATGGGATCATATGATGATAAATAACCCTATGTGGTTCCTCCATCTCTTGGATTTGTTCCTCTTCTAGTGGCACTATACTCAGATTCTATGTGGTAGCATTTGGCTTCCAGAAGCACAATGACATTTGCCCATATCTAAATCCAGCACAAATGGATCAGTTCTTATAAGTTCTCTAGACTCTTACTCTTGACTATGAGCTTATCTATAAGCTGACCCTTGAAGCTGTGATGGTGACTGACAGACATAAGTATCATGTTCATATTAACCTCATGGACTAAGAGCAGAAACAGGAGGGTCTTACTAAGCAAAATCAGGCACTGGTACAAAACCTGAGAAATGACTGAGGAAACATTTTATAAATGTACCACACTTCAAATGCGAGAAAGTTTCCTCTTCTCTAAATTGCCTTGCCTGCCTCAGAGCCATCTTCCTTGATAATGCCAAATATCAGAAATTATTGCTTGAAAATCCCCTGTTAATTAAGATGCTGCTAACTTCTGTATTAAATGAAGATGCTCACTGGTAGGACATGTTAACTATAACTGTTTCCTTGAGTCCATTTATTAGGTCCCTGAGATCCTTCAAGAGAAACTGAGGATGTGAGAATAGAAGGAAAACACTTTAAAATAACTTTTCCTATACTGCAAAACCCCGCCCCTCTCATTCCTTAGCAATCTATAATCATAGAGCCTCTAATTTGGAAGATGTGTGAAAGCACCCTTTTTCAACTTGAACTCCTCAAAAAGATTTCTACCAAATGGACTCCCAACTTTGGCCATTTCTAGGACTCAGAATCATCTAGTACTGGGATTATCAGATAAAACATACTGCCCAGTTAAATTGGAATTTAAAATAAATAATGAAAAAAAAATTAATATATTCCAAGCATTACATGGGACATATTTATCCAAATATCCAAACAAAAATTATCATCTGTTGAATATTTGAAATCCCAATGTAATTGGGTGGCATGTATTTTAGTTGCTAAGTTGGTTACTCTATCTGCCACCCATAACCACTATTCCTTCTTTGAAGTATTCTGACAGTTGAAAAGTTCTCCCTTATCCAAAGTCTTAAACTTCCAGAGAGCAGTTAGGACTATCAAACTGAATTCCCTTCAAATATTTGATCAATCAACTGCTGCCAGCAGTATAGTTATTTGTTTTCAACTGTGTGGTACAGCCCAGTGTTCTAATGGCCTCTCTATGGAAAAGGTGGGGAAAAGTACTACTGTACTCGGCTCATGCCTTCCATCCACGCCTCTGCTTTCCTCTAGGGTATTAATGTAAACTTCAAGGTTAGAATCTACATTTTTTAATGATTGCAAAATATTAAGAGAATGAAAAGAGAAGGCACAGTCTTGAAGAAACTATTTGCCAACCATCTATTTTATAAAAAGAATTCAACAACAAAAAAGAACTCTTAAAACTCAACAAAGAGAAAACCAGTTATTATGATGATAATACTGTATTGGATATTTGAAAGTTGAAAAGAGAGTAGCTCTTTAAAGTTAAAATAACAGCAACTATATATGCTGACAGATGCTAACTAGATTTATTGTAGTGATCATTTTGTAATACATATAAATAACAAATCATTACATTTTATACCTGAAACTAAGATAATGTTATATGTCAAAGAAAACACAGAAAAGAAAATAGACAAACCAATTAAAAACTGGGAAAAAGATGTGAACAGACATCAAAGAAGACATGCAGATAGCAAACAATGACATGAAAAGATACTCAATCTCACATATCTTTAAGGAATTACAGACTGAAATAGCAATCAGATATCATTGCACATTCATCAGAAAGGCTAAAATCCAAAATACTGACAACACCAAACACTAGCAAGGATGTAGGAGCTCTCATTCAGTACTGGTGGGAGTGCAAAACGGCAAAGTCATTTCGGAAGACAGTTTCACAATTTCTTAAAACACTTTTGGAGGCAACAGACTTGTCTTTTGAAAGCTTGAGCATTTACTCTTAAACTCCTTTGAAACAGGGTATCCGTGCTCTCATCTGACTGAATCAAACCATGGCCACATGTTCCCTTCTGATAGCATGCTGACATTCTAAGATTGCACCACCTATTCCTCTCAACGTCCTGCATGTGTCAATGCTCCAACTAGCTCTAAGTTAAGTGAATGCTTAACTTAAGGTACACCAGAACACCCTCAGTTCCGTTCAGTCTCTCAGTCATGTCCAACTCTTTGTGACCCCCATGAATGGCAGCACACCAGGCCACCCTGTCCATCACCAACTCCCAGAGTTTACCCAAACTCATGTCCATCGAGTCTGTGATGCCATCCAGCCATCTCATCCTCTGTCATCCCCTTCCCCTCCTGCCCCCAATCCCTCCCAGCATCAGGGTGTTTTCCAATGAGTCAACTCTTCACATGAGGTGGCCCAAGTACTGGAGTTTCACCTCAGCATCAGTCCTTCCAATGAACACCCAGGACTGATCTCCTTTAGGATGGATTGGATCTCCTTTAGGATTGGATTGGATCTCCTTGCAGTCCAAGGGACTCTCAAGAGTCTTCTCCAACATCACAGTTCAAAAGCATCAGTTCTTCTGTGCTCAGCTTTCTTCACAGTCCTACCAACCTTTTATTTCTCTTCACCAATATTAAATGCCCTAGTCTTTAAAAGCTTGCCTCTTGAACACATTCTTGTTCACTAACAGATTTAGCGGAACTAAGTGGAAATCCATATGCAGGATAACTGACAGGTAAGCTGTGCTGAGAATATTCCAGTTATTATGTTTAATTACTGGAAGGTATAGGAGCTTTCAAACATAACATTTGTTACTGCAAACATATTGTACAAATAATTGTCTTTCTTTGGATAAAATATGAAGCAATCTTGGCATTTTGTATAGGCAACGAACGAAGCCTACATTCATTTGTCTTATGTAATATTTTTCAGTTTGGATACAAATTTCATCGTGGTTCCATTAGGATAGGCAAAATCAATTGCAATATAGCAATCTTTCTTTGTTTCCTGTTGTCAAGAAAATACATACATTATCCTCCAAGGAGGGAAAACTATGCATCAAAAAATTATTTCAGCCAATCCCAGAACAGCTCTCCATCTCCGGCTAGTGTACATCAGAGAGCAGTTAAAAGGCATTTGTTTTGGTATATACAAAGAAAATTCCTGTATTTTTGTTTCACTTCTTTTCTGATGGGATAAATGGTTCCTTTAATGGAAGGGAAAACACTGGGGAGCTAAAGGATTGTACTGGAAGAATTCCAGAATATATTACTCAATACATATACATGGAGTACATTGTGAATAATGGCAATGCAAAGCCTCAGAACTGCCTAGAATAAAATGATATGTTTATTATAGGAGATACTAATAGGCATGTTAATCTTCTCAGCTGCTGCTGCTGCTGCTAAGTCACTTCAGTCATGTCCGACTCTGTGTGACCCCATAGACGGCAGTCCACGAGGCTCCCCAGTCCCGGGGATTCTCCAGGCAAGAACACTGGAGTGGGTTGCCATTTCTTTCTCCAATGCATGAAAGTGAAAAGTAAAAGTGAAGTCGCTCAGTTGTGTCCGACTGTTCGCAACCCCATGGACTGCAGCCTACCAGGCTCCCCCGTCCATGGGATTTTCCAGGTGAGAGGACTGGAGTGGGGTGCCATTGCCTTCTCCAAATCTTCTCAGAATGGGCTACAATTCCATTAAGAAATCACAGTCTGACAAATCACTCCAAGTTTGGAATGAGGAGAGTCCCTCTTAATGATACATGTTGTATTTGTCAGTCATAATACAGCTTTTATAAGTTAAAGAAACAATTTGTTGCCATTAGTTTCTCAGAGAAGCTGAGTTAAAAGCATTAAATCACCAGATGAAACATGAAAGGCTGACCAATATAAGATGGGTCATTAGACTGTTTGTAGCCTCAAGAAAGGCAGAACAACAATCCATGGGTAAGTACATAAAGAGATGGATTTTTGCCTCAATATTAGGCAGTTGTCCAATAATTGTAACTGTTGGTTAAATAGCTCTTAGAAGTGAATATTGGAAAAGGCCAAGCAGAGACATTTAAGAATAGATTCTAAAGGATTTCATTCATTGCACAGGTCGTTTATTTAAGAGAGTTCTAACGCATGTCATCATTGATTTTTTCAAAAGCATAAACACTTAGGCTAATTGTAGCAAAACATGAGGGTGTTAAATTGAGGCTTATAGAAGTTTTAAATCTCTGAGTGCATTTCACTACTTTAGATGTAAACAGTGTTGGGTCTACTTTTGGTTTTCATTTTCCTTTACAGAATCTCTTGATTTTCTCAGCCTGTTCTTTTACTTTGAAAAAAAAAAAAGGAATTGGAGGAAAATTGTTTTACAATGTTCTCAGCCTGTTCTTATTAGCGAAGATTAGGAACCTTTTTTTTGTTTGTTTGTTTGTTTGTTTTTTGTTGCCCAAACTAATGCCCTAATGCCTACTGATATTCTGCCTCAGAGCTGACAGTGTCAGAGAAGCTATATCTCAAGCTGTCTTAGTTAATCATTCTATGTCAAGAGAAGATTGGGGTATTTCAGAGATCCCAAGAGTAGGAAAACCATGGTATGTGTGTGATCCATAAGAATTGGAATTAGGAAGAGGAAATACATCAAGTTCCAAAGCAATTTTCCCATCTTCCTGACTAGGCAGGTCTATATGGTACATGAATTCTGCTCATACCAAACAAAAGTAATTTTATAGTTTGGGTGACCTTGATACCAACTTTCTTCCCAGCTCCATATTAATCTATAGCTCTAGTAGTGTATACTGTGTTTTTAAGTTTCTAATTCTTAGTCTATATTATTAAAATAATCTGAGCAACTTATCCTGAGTCAGTTAATTCTCTGGCTCAATAAACTTTTCCAGGGTTTTTCAGTTCTACATATAAATGATACAATATGATATTTGTCTTTCTCAATCTGACTTACTTCACTCACTGACAACAAAAAACAAATAATCAATCAATAAAACGAGCAGGAGACCTAAACAGACATTTCACCAAAGAAGATATACAGATGGCTTATTTAGACATGAAAAGATGTTCAACATTGCTAGTTATCAAATAGATGCAAACCAAAACTACAATGAGGTACCACCTCACAGCCGACAGAATGACCATCATTAAAAAATCTACAAATAATAAATGCTAACTGTTCTGCACTGTTGGAGGTAATATAAACTGGACCAGCCACTAGGGAAAAAAGTATGAAGGCTCCTTAAAAAAAACTAAAGACAGAGTTACCATATGTCCCAGCAATCCCCTTCTTGGTCATATATTCAGAGAAAACTTTAATCGATAAGGATGCACACACCCCAGTGTTCACAGCAGCACTAAGTATGATATCTAAGACACTGACAGATAAATGGATAAAGAAGATATAGTACATATATACAATGGAATACTATTCAATCATAAAAGAGAATGAAATAAAGCCATTTGCAACAACATGGATAGACTAGCAACTATGCCAGCTGCTTTAAAATAGCCCTTCTTCCCCTTTAAAATAGCCCTTCTTCTGGCCCCTATTTGTTTCATCTATCCTCAATCATTTCTCTCCAAAGTCCCTATTCAGTTTACTTTCTGTTTTTCTCAACCTGTTTCAGTGTACAAAACTGATTATTTTTGTGTGATGGATACTGAGGAGCTGATTGTTACATTTAATGGTGTGCTTGTGTATCCAAATAGCCTGAATGATCATTAGCAACACTGATGACAGTCAGTAACTGTCCTGGACTTATGGAACTCACTTATTACATCACTAAGCATTTACACATACTACATGCAATGGGTAAGGCACTGGAGATAAAACAAGGGATTATTGCTGTGTATATCTTGATTCTATCACTTGTATACAAAATGATTTCAAATAAATATCTTCTATGTCCAACAGCTTCTCATTTTTGCTTATAAAAATAGAAATTATGCAACTGTGTAAATCATCATGTGGTATAAAATAGTGTTTTTCTTCTGTAAAATTAATTAAACTCTTGAGTCAAAAGATAAGGGACTATCTCCTAGATTTCTAGTTTTCATTTATCATTTGTGCTTTTTGTCTATATTTTTGAATGTAAATCAAAAATCTCTTCTGTCAGTCCCAATAGCTACTTCAGTAAACACTGATTCTCCGTTCCTTTATTCAATACGGATTTTAAAGATACTCTTTAAAGAGTCAAAAATCAAATTGGAGTTTTACAATGACAGGCAAACTTGGCATTCATTCTCTGAACAAACTATTTCTGAGCCAGCAGCAGCAGCTAGCACTTAGGATGCTGAGTAGGTGGGTCCTGGAGACAAAATCAAGAGTGGCAAGAATGGCATCCTCTGCTACTATATATTTTCCACATTAGTTTCTCAAATGGCTCTGTGAATTTTTTAACATCTTATTGGGGTAAGTGATTATAATTCTAATAATAAAAACAATAATCAGTCTTTTAAAGAGATTGTGCTTATTAAAAAGTTTTCTGTAAGTAGCCTTGTGTATTTGGCAAGTACCCTATTAATCTTCACAGTGTGCCAATTATTTTTATGTATCTTAAGAAATGAACATTTCAAGGTAGCTTGATATCTAGTTTTTTTTTTTTTTATCACTAAGGGGTATTTTCAACCAATAAGCAGATCCTGTATTGGATACTAAAGTTCAACTAACACTGAACTGTAAAACATCAAAGGGAAAATGAAAATATTCAAACTAAGGACACTTTTGACACTGGCAGAATGTTGTATTAGTTTTTAGTGGCTTTAAAATAATTGGGAAGTTGGGATTGACATACACACACTGATAAATATATATTATATATGTGTGTGTGTATATATATATAATAGATAACTAAAGGGGACCTAGAGTATAGCACAGAGAATTTTACTCAATACTCAGTAATGACCTATATGGGAAAAGAATCTTAAAAAAGAATTCACGTGTGTGTGTGTGTGTGTGTGCACGTGTGTGCGTGCGTGTGTGTGTGTGTGTAATTAGTTCCCCTTGTTGTACAACAGAAAGTAATGTTGTTGTTTACTCACTAAGTCCTGTCTCTTTGTGATGCCATGGACTGTAGCCCACCAGGCTCCTCTGTCCATGGAATTCTCCAGGCAAGAATACTAGAGTGGGTTGCCCTTCCTAATCCAGGGGAACTTCCCTACCTAAGGACTGAACCTGTGTCTCCTACGCTGGCAGGCAGATTCTTTACCACCAAGCCACTTGGGAAGCCCGGACATCTTCACCAACACTGCCCTAAAGAAGACCTGTGAAAAGGGTCTGGCATAATCTACACAGCTCCAGGGATCGAACCTGTGTCTCTTGCATGGGCAAGGGGGATTCCTTACCACTGATTCACCAGAGAAGCCTGCAGAAACTAATACAACAATCGAAATGAACTATACGCCACTAAGAAGTAATTTAAAAAATAAAGAAATGCTGATAACAACAACAACAAAAGACTTGTATTGGAGACTCATAATAAGGCAGTCTGTAAGGAAGCTATTCTATTTCAGAGATGATAAAATAGATGCAAAGAGGTTAAGCGACTTACCCACAGTAAAATCAAAGAGACTTGTTAAAATACACTTTTATCCTTATTTTCTGGTTTGACGCAAGACTCAGTAAGAGATATCAAAGCCACAGTTAATTTCTGCAAAGTGGTGAAGTCACAGGTTTTTCTTTTATCTTGGTAAAAACGCTTTCCCCATAGCTCCTCCTTCAGTTCATTTGAGATGGTCTAGTTACATCAAGACCTATTGGTTCTTATAAAATGGCCAGTTTACAAAATGAAAATATATCAATTAGGGCTTAAGCACAATCTGGAAATTAATCCCCTTGTAGTGTGGTTGTTGTCAATAATGATGACAACAGTAGTTGGTTGGGTTACTAAAAGCCTGTTAGTTTCCTTTTTGACTCAAAAATATTCCTTCTTTCCCTGGGCCACTCCCTTTCATGCTTTGTCCACTTCAAATGCTAATTGAAGAATAATGGTTTTTCCTCCAGGGTAGGTCATGATCTGAAAGTTAATTATGAAGGAGGCTGCCAAATTCTTAAGAGAATGGGTCTGGGTCTGAGAGATGGAGATTGAATCCTGGCTCTACCATTTACTGGCTGTATAATTTTGGACAAGAGTCTCTACCTTTCTAAACATCAATGTTTATATATAAACACCCTCTAATACAGGGGGTGAAAGCTGCACATATACAGACTAATTAAAATGATGCATATAAAATACTTAACACAATGCATGTTATACAGTAAGCCAGCAATGGACAAATGAGAATTGCTGCTATGTTTATACAAATTCATAACTACTCTATGTTGACATTTATTATGAAAGTCAAGCAAAAGTCAAAGAAGATATAGATTATAATTGGATTCATTAACTTATGAATCATTTTTAATTTTACCTTCATTGGATACATACCTTGTCACATATGTTGATTTATCTAGAAACACATGGCCTGTTGTGATTACTCTTCCATCTGTAGTTGTCCTTGGACAAAAAGCAATTGTCACACAATCTATCCTGCTGTTTTGTTGTCACAGTGGTCACAAGCCAGTAATGTCATTTAGGTCCCCCCTCTGCATTCAATCTGTCACTATATCTTGTTTAATCTTCCATGGCATCACTAATGTCAGCCTTATGCTCTCCATTCTTACCAACAGACCATTCAAGCCCCTGTAGTCACAAATTTAAGCCAAGTCCAACCTATTTCCCATGAAATTTGCATGAAGTGTTTCCTTAAGAAATCAATGGGACCAATGTCTTGCCCAATTTTCTAAGTCCCGCCCTAAGAACTAACAACACAAACCACAAGCAATAAAACATATGTGCTCACTTCTCCTACAGGTCTCATTTTGGAATTCTGCCTTGTTCTCTCTTGTTATAGCACATCAGTGTAACTCAGTTTGCTTACATCTTAGCAGGCTTCTTTATTTGAAGGGGGAAATTTACACACTATATGATTAATCTCTCATAGCATCTGATTTCTAGACACACCTATTACAGACCCAGCTGTCTCAACTAATCACTTAAGAGAATTTCTTCAGTCCATCTGTGCAAGTGGCCCTGAGTTTTTATAATCCTATATCATGAATTCAATTATTTTTAATTTAAAGAGTAAAAATTCCTTTCTTTATCAAATTTTTCTCCTTCAGCTGATAAACTACTACATTCAAGCTAGGAAGAAACTGCTCACTGCCAACTCTCCTTTACATTCATCTAAATGTAGGCCTCTCAATTCAGTCACTCAGTCTTGTCTGGACTCTGTGACCCCATGGACTGCAACATGCCAGGCTTCCCTGTCCATCACCAACTCCCGGAGCTTGCTCAAACTCATGTCCATTGAGTTGGTGATGCAAACCATCTCATCCTCTGCTGTCCTCTTCTCCTTCTAATCTTGTCCAGCATCAGGGTCTTTTCAAATGAGTCAGTTTGCTGCATCAGGTGGCCAAAGTACTGGAGCTTCTGCTTCAGTCCTTCCAATGAATCTTCAGGACTGATTTCCTTTAGGATGGAATGGTTTGATCTCCTTGCAGTCCAAGGGACTCTCAAGAGTCTTCTCCAACACCATAGTTCAAAAGCATCAATTCTTCAGCACTCAGCTTTCTTTATAGTCCAATACTCACATCCATACAAAACGACTGGAAAAACCATAGCTTTGACCAGACGGATTTTCATCGGCAAAGTAATGTCTCTCCTTTTTACTATGCTTCTAGGTTGGCCATAGCTTTTCTTTCAAGGAGCAAGGGTCTTTTAATTTTATGGCTACAGTCACCATCTGCAGTGATTTTGGAGCACAAGAAAATAAAGTCTCTCACTGTTTCCATTGTTTCCCCATCTATTTGCCATGAAATGATGGGACCGGATGCCATGATCTTCGTTTTCTGAATGTTGAGTTTTAAGCCAGCTTTTTCACTCTCCTCTTTCACTTTCATCAAGAGACACTGCAGTTCCTTTTCACTTTCTGCCGTAAGAGTGGTGTCATCTGCATATCTGAGGTTATTCATGTTTCTCCTGGCAGTCTTGATTCCAGCTTGTGCTTCATGCAGCCTTGCATTTCGCATGATGTACTCTGCATATAAGTTAAATAAACAGGGTGACAATATACAGCCGTGACATACTGCTTTTCCAGTTTGGAACCAGTCTGTTGTTCCATGTCCAGTTCTAACTGTTGCTTCTTGACCTGCAGACAGATTTCTCAGGAGGCAGGTAAGGTGGTTTGCTATTCTCACCTCTTTAAGAATTTTCCACAGGTTGTTGTGATCCACACAGTCAAAGGCTTTGGCATAGTCAATAAAGCAGAAATATATGTTTTTCTGGAACTCTCTTGCCTTTTTGATGATCCAACAGATGTTAGCAATTTGATCTCTGGTTCTTCTGCCTTTTCTAAGTCCAGCTTGAATATCTGGAAATTCATAGTTCACTTCTGGTGAAGCCTGGCTTAGAGAATTTTGAACATCGCTTTGCTAGTGTTTGAGATGAGTGCAATTGTGCGGTAGTTTGAGCATTCTTTGGCATTGCCTTTCTATGGGATTGGAATGAAAACACCTTTTCCAGCCCTGTGACCACTGCTGAGTTTTCCAAATTTGCTGGCAGATTGAGTGTAGCACTTTCACAGCATCATCTTTTAGGATTTGAAATAGCTCAGGTGGAATTCCATCACCTCCACTAGCTTTGTTCGTAGTGATGCTTTCTAAGGCCCAGTTGATTTCTGTCTCTAGGATGTCTGGCTTTAGATGAGTGATCACACCATTGTGGTTATCTGGGTCATTAAGATCTTTCTTATATAGTTCTGTGTATTTCTTGTCATCTTTTCTTAATATCTTCTGCTTCTGTTAGGTCCATACCATTTCTGTCCTTTATTGTGCCCATCTTTGCATTAAATGTCCCCTTGGTATCTCTAATTTTCTTGAAGAGATCTCTTGTCTTTCCCATTCTATTGTTTTCCTCTATTTCTTTGCAATTGATCACTGAGGAAGGCTTTCTTATCTCTACTTGTTATTCTTTGGAACTCTGCTTTCAGATCTGATGGTATATCCTTCCTTTTCTCCTTTGCCTTTCATTTCTCTTCTTTTCTCAGCTATTGGTAAGGCCTATTTTCATATATATATATATATATATATATAATTATTTGTTCATATAAAGAGCAGTGAATCTCAGTACAAGTACATGGGGGACAGGGGAATAGAGGAGGTCACTATGGAGGCATATTAGAATTATCAAGATGGAGGAAATTCACTTAAAAACAAGCAAATAAAACATAATTGACAACAAAGGTAGCCTGAGTGGTGCTTCACCTCTCACATTATATTTGCAACAAGCAGACAGGCCCAACAACTGCCAATGAAATAATCTAAAATTATTTTAAACCATTTTTCTTTAAAAAGTCAAAGAACTGTATCTCCTTCTTGCTTTTAGCATGTATTTTAAAATGTATTATTTAGTTTGAGATTCCAAATAATATTAAAAACACTGCATTCTTATGCACCCCTAGTAGATGTAGAATTTTTAAGTTCACCATGAATCTGAGAGAGTAGCATTGAAACATATACATACATTCAGTTCAATTCAGTCACTTAGTCACGTCCAACTCTGCAACCCCATGGACTGCAGACCACCAGGGTTCCCTGTCCAACACCAACTCCCAGAGCTTGCTCAAACTCATGTCCATCAAGTCAGTGATGCCATCCAACCATCTTATCCTCTGTCATCCCTTTCTCCTCCTGCCTTCAACCTTTCCAAGCATCAAGGTCTTTTCCAATGAGTCAGTTCTTCGCATCAGGTGGCCAAAGTATTGGACTTTCAGCTTCAGCATCCGTCCTTTCAATGAATGTTCAGGACTGATTTCCGTTAGGATGGACTGGTTTGATCTCTTAGCAGTCCAAGGGACTCTCAAGAGTCTTCTCCAACACCACAGTTCAAAAGCATCAATTCTGCATTGCTTAGGTTTCTTTATAGTCCAACTCTCACATTCATACATGACTACTGGAAAAACCATAGCTTTAACTATATGGACATTTGTTGGCAAGGTAATGTCTCTGTTTTTTTATTACCATATGTAAAATATATAGATACCCAGTGGGAACTTGCTATATGGGACAGGGAGTTCAACTTGGTGCTCTGTGTCATCCTAGAAGTGGGATGGGGTGGGTGTGGGAGAGAGTTCAAAAGGGAAGGGGCGTTATGTATACCTATGGTTGATTCATGTTGATGTATGGCAGAAACCAACAAAACATTGTAAAACAATTTTCATCCAATTAAAAATAATAATACAAAAAAACTAAAATAATAATAATAATAATACCACTTAACTTGCTTCAAGAATTCTTTCAAGTAACAACTTCTACCTGAAATTTTCTTTCACTATGAATACAAATTTACCTAACTAACCACATTATAATCTCCAGTAACAGCTCTTTAAAGAAGCTGAGTGTAAGAATTTGTCAAAACATGTCAGTCCATTACCCTCCAAAAGAAATTAACACACTCAACAGAGTAGCTAGCATAAAGTGAAATCTTGGTATGTAGTAACCTCAAAATGTAGTAATTATGGATGTTTTCTACTTTGCCTCCCCAATTAACACTTGCTAAATAGTTAAAACCTAAATAGAATCTTTAGCAGTAGACAGAATCTAGCCCATTTTTTCTGTCCTCCATGAGGAACTCTTCTACTTGAATTTTGTCTGAAGCTTGAGGTCAATAATTTCCAAGGACAGGGTACTCATTCCTTCTAGAAGATTTTATTTTACCTTTTTTTTTAATAAAAAGAAAATAAATTTTTACATTTGCAACAGGTACTCCTTGGTTCCAGTTATGTCATATGGAGCCACCCACAATAAGCTTAACCATTTCAACATGATAGATCCTCAAATATTTCCATTTCACACAAACTTCAAAGTCTTCCATTATCAAAGCCACCAGTTGCTCCAGTTATGCTTCTTAAAAAACTGAGGCCAATTAAAACCATGAGCTTGAGAATCAGACTGATCTTTTAATAGTTCTCAGGACTAGTTTTGTCCTGCATTAGTTGCAGGTCCTTGGACAAGTGATTTACCCTCTGAAATCTAGGTTTTTAACTGTGAATAACAGTATCCAGTTCACAATTTCGTTATGATAATTGGCACACACTGTATGTAACTTGCTTAAAGTACACATAAAAACTTTCAAAAAAAGCTTTGCTGTTATCATCATAATGCTTTGGTTCTACCTCTGTCACCAATCATTGCCAATAATCTGACAAGTCTCTAAATATAAGAATGAGAATATTAAACATAAGGGAATGACTATTATTATCAATGATTACAGTTACCATGTCATTGAATCTAACTGGTATATCCAGTCTACCATTCAAACCATTGCTTATTAATGCTTTCTTTAAAGATACAATTATGTTTTCTGATTATTTCAATAGCTATTTCATGCTTGTACCTGACATTTTTTATTTATATTAATAAAGTTTTTTTTAAAAAGCTGGTCTACTTAATAGACTTTTTCAGATACATGGGTGAATTCTTCATAGCAACAGGACATGTTAAGATTTAAGCATGTGCACAAACATACAATAAAAATGGAACAAACTCCCATATCTTGCTAGTACTCTGAAGTGTGAATCGAAAGCCCTAGGAACAGCAGTTCTATAGAGATAAAACTCCAGACATATGTACTCAAAAAGGCTGAGTTTTGCAAAGTAAATAACAAATGAAACTGGAAGTGTTTCTTCCCCAAACCTTGAATCACTATGACAGTTCCAGTATGTATGAATTCTCAGATACTTATCAAAATGATACCTGATTTTTAACTGAAAGCAGCAATGTGTGGATATGTATTTTGCCCTATATCCTGCCTCTAGCACTCATCAACATCTACAGAGGGGTTGAACTAGTCTAAAATCTCAGTTATGGAACCTTTATCCCTGGGAATTTAAATGCAGAGATCATATTCTAAATTGGCACTGTTGCTACCATTGCAAAATATGCCTTAGCTGCCAGGGTGTTTTTGTGAATTGTATCTCTGCATGTTTTAATCTAAAATATTTCTATCACAGAGCGCCCAGACTCTGAAAGCTATAGAAACAGAGCAAGATTATCAACCATTTCCACCATAACTAAATCTAACAGCTGGCTTCAACTGTCATTGAATCAACTAAATGCCTAGATGGCAGAAAAGCTATGTGTAGCTATGTCACTGAGAGTTATCAATATACTAAAGCTTTGGCTTCTATTTTTAGTCTGACCTCAATAAAGTATTGTAAAATTTAACTACTTCTCAATGAAGATTGAGCTATTCAAATCACAAGGTCTCATTCAGCAGAGTCAATGAAATACTCAAGCATGTGAAATACTTTTTCTCAATGCAAGAATTATGTTAAAAAAAATCAGATTTAAGATGCTTTCACAACACAGTAAGTCAGTATAATTTATGGTCAGACTACCAGTTTGGAAATTATCTCAAAGATATATATACATGCACACATGCAATATAGGAAAAGATCACACACACATACACACATATGTATATGTGCATTTGTGTATAATGTATATGTTCAATGTGTTTATTCTTTCAATTTTACCCAATTAAATTTTTTTTTAATTTACTTTTCTACAACATTTTAAAACTCTTTCCTCATTTTATTCATATACTTACTCTTCTTATAGGGAAAGTTGAACAGATGTGTCCTTTTAAAGATGAAGAAACTGCAGGAGATAAGGTTCTAATAAATTTAACAAGGTCAAAAAAACAAGAATCGAGGGCTCTTGATCTACAGCTTTGGAAATCTCAACTAAATGGTGTTATAAAAAGAGAGTAAGAAAACTACCCAGAAACATTTATATGCTTAAAGTACATTTCTTGCTTATGAATATATCTTATCTTTTGGTGAAATATCTATTATTAGGCTAATTACACACAGAATGGTGAGTAAGAGAGTGGGTAAGTGGATGGGTAAGTTTGCTACATGGAAACAGTCTGCTTGGTCCTGTGGAACAGGGATGAAAATGAGAGAGGGTTAATTTCCTTCTCCAGGGGATCTTCCTGACCCATGGGTCAAATCAAGGTCTCCTGAATTGAAGTAGATTCTTTACTGTCTGAGCCACCAGTGGATCCCTAATTACAAAGAGAACACAGCATTTGCGACAATAGAGACGGACCTTCAGAGTATCACCCTAATGAAATAAGTCAGAGAAGACAAATACTATATCACATAGTGTACAGAGTCTTAAAAAGCTGTTTCTCACAGAAACAGAGAGTAGAGTGGTGGTTGCCAGGGTATGAGGGTTCGGGGGGAAATGGGGACATGATGGTCAAAGAATACAAACTTCCAGTTATAAGATAAAAAACTGTGGGAGGACCTAATGGACAGCATGACAATTATAATTAATAATACTACATTATATATTTGAAAGAGAACAGATCTTAAATTTTCTTACCACAAATAAGAAACAGTAATTATGTGATGAGATGCACATGTTAGCTAATGCTATGATGGTAATCTTTTCTTGCAATACATATGTAAGAAATCAACATTCTGTATGCTTTAAATGTATACAGTGCTAAAGGTCAATCAGAAATCAATAAAACTAAAATAAAACAGGCATGGTTCTCCTGGCCCCCCAGGAAATTTACTCTCTAACAGGGATAAGCATGAAAACTATAAAATATGCTATTACATTCACTATTTATATTGCCCATATGGATGTATACAAAATATATGCACAGAGAATGGGGACTAAGCATTCTTTTACCCACTGGTAGACAGAGCTTTAGAGACTGCAAAGAAATAGCTGTGGTTAGTTATATTAACAGTGACCAAAACATAGAGTAAAAATTGCATCCAACTCATGACTCTGGCCTTTCCCAGAAGATTCAGGTCAGTCTCACCAAGACCTCAGAAGAGGGTTCTGGAGTCAGCTGCCGTTTTGGCAAAATCCCAATTTAGGAAACAGAGGTAGGTAAAATTAAGTTTTGTCAAATATAAACTTTTGGCCTTAATATTGTTCTATCCAGGCTCAAAATCTGATGTGAGTAAAGTCTATTAAACCCTGCCATCTGAAAAAATAGATGCCAGTGAATCTATGGCAATTTTCCTTTCAGCCAGCCTTAATATGTGGCTTCCCTGGTGGCTCAGTGGTAAAAAAATTAACTTGCCAATGCAGGAGATATGGGTTCAATCCCTGGGTTGGGAAGAGCCCCTGGAAAAGGAAACGGCAACCTTGCCTGGGAGATCCTATGGACAGAGGGACCATAGGGTCACAAAAGAGTTGGACGAGACTCAGCAACTAAAGAAGGACAAAAGCAAAAGTAAATGTCAGTCATCTTGTCTCTTATCTTCTTTTCTCCCCCGAGTCAGTGATCTGTGTAATGTCTTAATGTTTTAAATGACAATGTCAAAACATTATTTTAACAACTATAACATTGTTATTGATGTTAACATTATAGAACAGATTTTTTTTTAAACAGATTGTTTAAAAAACAGATTGTTTCATGATTAAGCTAATCATTATACTATTTCAGCCATAATTTTATGATGAACATATAAAATATATTTTAAAAGTAAAGAAATTAAAAACTTCTCTCATACACAGACTCACCTATTCTTACAATCTTAAGGTAGCTATTGCTCTATTACTCTCTCTGTGATTCAAAATGGATAGGTCAAAAGATTAACATCTGTTCTTTTAAATTTCTTTCTGTCCTGCTTCATTAAAAAAATTTGAGGTAGTGAAAATTTTTAACATAGTTCAAAATGTCAAGCATCTCTAAGTTAAGCCTTTCTTAGCTGTTACTAAGGAAAAAGAGATGAAGTAGAACTGATTTGTGTGCAAAAATAATACAATTTAAAGTAAAAATTAACAGAATTTAAACCTGTTGTAAGGTTACCCTACATCAATTCCCTATACCAAGAATTCATTAGAAGGAAAACCAAAAGAAAAAGAAATTAATAAGTTTATGGTTAGCTTAGAAAACCAGTGGCTAATATTATTCCTTGTTGATGTGTGAAGGCATGATTACACTTTTTAAAAAGATTAGGGTGTGATTTTTAGATTATCTTTAGAACTGAACTATGTTTCACTATTAAGAACACAAAATTTTACATGATCTTATGTAAATTAATATCTAGCATCAAGATGCTTAACAGAAAGATATTTATAATAACATGCCAGTTGCAGAGATGCCATTGTTTAAAGAACCATGCCATGCATTCTCTTTTCAATCAAGCTTACACATTTTGGCCATAGAACCCTTAATATTAACATTTACATTCATTTGCTTAAACTTTTTTTTTTTTTTTCAGAACACATGTCATTGAGGTATTCTTTTTCCCCGGAATTCCTCAAAATATTTTCGTCTTATACCCACAACAAAATGTTTTTAAAGGCCTGAAGATGATTATAATAGAATACACATTACAAAATAGCAACAAATGCATATCTCCATTTGCTTCTGAAAAAGTTCATATTTAACGATGCTAAGCATGCTGTAGGAGACTCCTACGTGTTACCATAAAAGGGAACTTAGAACAAAATAAGCATTTTCCTGGAATTATAAAAAATGCTTACATAAAGAAACCCATCTAGTATTACAAATTATGGTTTATCTTTACAGAAGTACAAGCACCGGGACAGAAGAATATATGTACAAAGATGCCTAATGAAAAAACACTTCTAAGGGCAAAAGCAATGAGTGTACTATTTATTAATAGAGAAACTGTTAAATATTTCCTGTAAAATATGAGCTGTTTCCTCTTTATTTCAAGTGTAGCCTGTATTAGTATCTGTTGCTTCCAAGTGAAGAACCTTAACTCTCGCTAGTCTAAAGGAATATAATAAGTCATATAGTAGCTCTCAGAAACCAAGGCTTTTGAAGGAAAATGTTCAGGCACATCTATGGTTGTTGGGTGAAGAGGGCCAAATGAGACTATCCTTCAAGAAGCCCAAATAATATTTTCAATGGAACCAGAAAACCCCAAATCCTCTGAATGGCTGATAGGTACTTAACTCACAGTCAATGATAGCTCTCCAAGGTGCTGAAATTTAAGTGCCTAAACATTCTTAGGACTAGTCACAAAAATGGCTATTGTGACTAGTAGCCAACTCCAAAAGGCTTAACTTGCCAAGAACTCACAGGAGTTTCAGAGCCACTTAGTACAAATGACTTATTTTGAGTACTTTAATCCCTTCTCATGGTTTATTTTTCACAGTATCTAACTCATATACACTTCTGGTTAAGTGCAAAGATGTCTTCTATTTAGTTTAGCAAAAATTTAACTCTAAAATGCTGCAAAACACCCTTTAAGATGCTCATCTTACATTAATTAAAATATACTATATTTTTTTACCTATAAAACTATATATATATATATATATATATATTTTTTTTTACCTATAAAACTGAACACATTTAAGATTCTAACCAAAACTGTGTTACTGAGGCTACAGAGAAACCAATAGTATCATATACCATTAAGTGTAGTTGGATGATTCAAACTCTATAGAGAATTTTGTAATTACTAACAAAACTCTATATGCATTTACTCTCTGACCAAGTAATCTAGGTATTGACCCATGAGAATTAAAAAAAAAATACGTTCACAACTTTGTAGCATATTTTTGGTGGCATTAAATATGACAGCAAAATATTGGGAAAAATTGAAATGCCTAGGCATACAAGACTGTTTGACTATATAATAATATGACATTGTGGAGTATTATATAGCCCTATAAAAATAAAATCTTTATGAACAAATATGGAGTGATTTGTAACATACACTTTCAGGTAAAAATATCAAGGTGTGAAAGAATATCTATCATGCCTACATTTTGAGTAAAAAATATGGGTAAATATGAGTAAAATATGTATAAAGTGAAAGTGAAGTCGCTCAGTCATGTCTGACTCTTTGCGATCCCATGGACTGCAGCCTACCAGGCTCCTCCGTCCATGGGATTTTCCAGGCAAGAGTACTGGAGTGGGGTGCCATCACCTTCTCCATACATATATATAAATTTCACATATATACATAAATCTATGTGTATGTATGCAAAGAAATATATATATGTGCATAGATACATATGTTTGAACATAACCACTATGATAAAATAGAAAATAATAAAATGTTTACAAATGGGAATGCAGGAACAAAGTAATAAAGATAGAATTGAGACTTTTCTGAGGACACCTCTGCATACAGTTTAAATTCTAAACATATAAACATTTTATATTTTCAAAAACTAAATTAAAATGGATAAAACTGATGTCTAACATAAAAGACAAAGGGCAAATGAACTTAAAACTAAGCCATGCTGATTATATAAGCACATATAACAGTAGGTAACCCAAGTATCTTTCTTGGTCAGAAACACTCTAAAGATGAAAGGAACTGCAAAGAAACATGAAACTTCACTTAGTGTGTATCATAAAAAATAAAATCATAATACCCATCTCATAGTTCTGCTCTTAAAACTGCATTAACAATACACTCACAAAATAATGGGAACTGCACATAGGGTATATGGTAATTCTATTTAATATCTTCACAATTTTCCTATAAATCTAAAATAATAAGGTTAAGGGGAAATATATATATACAACACTAAATATAACGCCTCTACATAGAAGACTTAATTGATTTGAAAAAAAAAATCAACAAGTATCTCAGAAACAGTGAGCACTCACTGAACATTAGATGTTGGCATTGTTTTATTGTGGTATTCTGGTAGAAAATTTTACTGAAACTAAAATTTGAATAATATACCACATTCAACAATTTCTGATCAACAAGACAATTCAGCCACACTGAGGAATCTAAATTACCTTATAATTATACTATCTATAGGGTATTATATTTATACATATGCACACAAATATCTATACAGAGAAAAGTAACTCTTCAGGTTTTTAGGGGAGTTTTACACACTACCTTACATAAGCCTCATAATGACTTATCAAGATAGAGCAAGGCAGCTTGAACAAGATAGAACAAACTCCCTTGAACAAATGAGAAAACCTGTGTAGAGATGTTCAAAGACTTGTTCTTGTTCACACAGGTAAACAGCTTATCTGTGATGGAGCTAGCACTAGAATTCCACTGACTCCTGGTCCATTATTTTCCTTCACATATGATACATCCTTACTAAAAATCGGGGGATTAGGATCCTTCGAAATTAATAAGGTACTGATATTTCAAAAATGTTGAAATTTGATGCGCTTCATTTAGGGTGGAGGTGACTATCCTGTCCCTTTACAGAAAAGTATATTCAAGTTACAGTCTCAGAAGGTATAATTTATTATATGGAATCTAGGACATCCTGTATGCTAGTTAGGAAACTCACAAACACTGGGGGTGGGGGTGTAAAATGTATAGACATTTACTCTCTCAGTAGGTTTCTGACATTACAGTACAGTACTGTTTTATACAATGGAGGCTGTGTGGTTATCTTCCAAAGTCTTAAGCAGTCTAGCTCCATCCAGCCTTTTAAACGTTGCCTTCTAATGCTCTTCAGCATAAACTCTATCCTTTATTAGCCCAGTTTACTCATGGTAACATTTCATTTCTTTGCTTTTAAGCTATTTCCTCTTTATTTCAAGTGTAACCTGGATTAGTTTCTGTTGCTTCCAAGTGAAGAAGCTTCTCTCGCTAGTATAAAAGAATATGATAATAAGTCATCAAGTAGCTCTCAGAAACCAAAGCTTTTGAGAGAAAATAACCAGGGTGTCTGGGGGAGTTCTGGAAGATCTGAACCATCTATTCTGATTATACACTCTGAGTCTTTGCTTTATGTCCTGCTATGATTGTGGATGAACAGTTGACCACAGTAAAAAATCTATGTATAATTACTGGAAGATAGGAAATGGATGATACTTAGGTGAAAGAGACATGTGTGGAGCCATTATCTTAAGCTAAATCATCCCTGTACATTTTAGGGATTTTTCTCTGGTCTTTTGAGAACACGGTGCTAAAATGCTTATTTCCACATCTACAGCATTCATTGTCAAATGATACATCTGATACAAGCTTGCAATTTAGTTATAAATCTCCTCCACTGACCTTCAAGTGGTACTTAAACCATATCTTGCCATCTCACTGAGATCCTGCATAACTGTAAGCTTCTTTGGAGAGAAAGGAAAAGCAGACCACAGTTTGACACCAATTACCTAGAGTCATGCACAACCACTTGTATAACTGCACTTATTCCTTCAATGATTCCATGAGGCAGTTACTGTTATCATTCAATTTTCTCAGATGAAGAAACTGAGGTTTAGCGGAGTGAACTTGCTAAGATAACATGTGCTGATATGCACACAGGAGGTTTTAATAATAAAAGACACTAACGGATTTACTGTCCACATGATCCACTTGGCATGTAATCACGGTTTATCAATCCAAACAACAGTCTAAATCTAGTTCATGTCATATTGTAAATGCGTGTTACCTCCTTGGTTAAATTTTAACCTCATATTATATACATAATACCTTATATTATGAACATATTTATGTCACCCACTTGCTTAGCATACTGTCATAACACTGTAAGCCCTTAAGAAGTGATTCAGACTGGCTAATACATAATTCTCAAGAGCCATAAAGTCATCATCATAAGCACCTTTTGTGGATGGTATTTTTACTCTGACAACAAAAAACTACCCTCTCAAACTTCAGTGTGTTTATCTCCTTGAAATGTAGACCTAGTCACAAATGTTAGGAAGTGATAATCCTCCTCATTGTCCAGGACCCAGAACCAAAAGACACAATGGGATGCCAACTTTCCCCAAAACACACTTTTTGCTTTTATTGGTAATTCCAATTAGCCATCAATGCAGTCATGAGATTAAATAAAGTCTAGTTTTAAGCAATATGGACACATTTAGAATGTAAGCTCAATAGCGACAGTCTTCAAAACACTAAACAGTATTTAGCACATGGTAAGCAAGCAATAAATATTCACTGGATTAATAAAATCATATATGGGATCTTTCTCAGTATTTTTCCAACTTGGAAGAAATTTCTGACTTTAGTCATATAAAGTTAATCATTAATTAAAAAATACTTCATACCTGGATGGCATCACCGACTTGATGGACGCGAGTTTGAGTGAACTCCGGGAGTTGGTGATGGACAGGGAGGCCTGGTGTGCTGCAATTCATGGGGTCACAAAGACTCCCACATGACTGACTAAACTGAACTGATATTACAATATTAGACCACTAGATGGAGCACTGAATTCCACCCAAATATTTGGGTACCATTTTCTACACTGCCTCTTGTTAACTGTGATATCAAGCAAGTTATTTCATTACTTGGACTTTTGGTATTCTAATGGACAAAACTGACATTTACACAAAAAAATTGGAAAGCTGACTTCTGGCTGGAAGTCTTCCTGAACTCTATATATTATTTTATATAGTTTAAGAATCAGATGGGATCAGAGATTATGTTTTATTCATCTTCATTCCCTAATATAAAGCATAATGCCTGGAAAATAAAATACATCCAATACATGTATGATGACAAAAGAAGTTAATATTAATAAATAGTTGGGATATATAACCATTAAAGACCTTTACTATTCAATGAATTTATACCTGTATGGTCAGCTTCCCTGGTGGCTCAGATGGTAAAGCGTCTGCCTACAATGTGGGAGACCCAGGTTCAATCCCTGGGTTGGGAAGCTCTCCAGGAGAAGGAAATGGCACCCCACTCCAGTACTCTTGCCTGGAAAATCCCATGGACGGAGGAGCCTGGTAGGCTACAGTCCATGGGGTTGCAAAGAGTCGGACACGACTGAGTGACTTCACTTTCATTTTCACTTTCAGTCTCACAAATAAGCAAATCTCAAAAATCTTTCCTTTTGATGCTACCCTTTATCAGTGTTAAATGTCAAGCTACTTCCTTATTTATGTAGTCAGCAGAAGGAGATGGTTACATTGTGGTCCAAATTATCTTAGTGATAGAAAATAATTTAAATTCTAAGTATCAACAATCTACATGTGATCTCCAAATAGAGATTTTTATTGGATAGACATAACGTAATAGAATAAAATGGAAGAGAGAATGTCATAGAAAATACAGAAACTAATAAAAGGTATATGTGAATTGACAATCAAAATTAGATTATTATTTCCCCAAGTGGCTTCTATAAAACACTAATACTGAAAAATCCCCATAAAAGTTTCTATGATCGAAATCTCTGGGCTAGGATATATTCTTTGATCCCTTAGTAGAGCTTCCAAAGTATGCAAGTGTATCAAAACTTTGAGATATCTGAATTCGTTAAATACATTTCTCAAACTTGCTTGACCACAGAATCCACTTTTTATGGAAGACATCAATTAAGACACTTATCACCAGTGCTAAATAAAACATACTGTGGAAACACTGTTACTGAGCATGGTACCTAGAAAAAGCAAGCAGAGCACATTCTTGCCCATGCCCAGTGGCATTAAAGTCAATCACTTTCAAACTAAGGTCTTTAAAAATTAAAAACAAACCAACAAAATTGACCTCTATTATTCCACTGTGTTATTCATGAATTTATCTAGTATCCTCATTGTATCTGGATTCTGATTCTTCTGGGAGACCTTACAAGAAGCAGAAAGCTCATCTGCATTTCGAAACCTGGGAGGCATAACCTTACTATTTGGAACCACAAACATCTTTAGAAGAGACTTTGAAGGGCTCTTCCAATATTAATGTTTCTCTGTGGCCTTAGTTTGATCAATGAGGGTCAAGGAATTTCAGTGCTAAAAGCAACTGCAACAGTTTATCGTTAGCCTCGTACCATTCAATTGACATTCACATGCTCCTCGTAAGAAAAGCTATGACCAACCTAGACAGCGTATTAAAAAAGAGACATTAATTTGCCAACAAAGGTCCACCTAGTCAAAGCTATGATTTCTCATGTGAGAATTGGACCATAAAGAAGGCTAAGTGCTGAAGAATTGATGCTTTTGAATTGCAGTATTGGAGAAGACTCTTGAGAGTCCCTTGAACTGCAAGGAGATCCAACCAGTCCATTCTAAAGATCAGTCCTGAGTGTACACTGGATACTTTGGCCACCTGATGCAAGGAACTGACTCATTGGAAAAGACCCTGATGCTGGGCAACATTGAAAGCAGGAGAAGGGGATGACAGAGGATGAGATGGTTGGATGGCATCACTGATTCACTGACTCACTCACTGGCGTGAGTTTGAGCAAACTCCCAGAGTTGGTGATGGACAGGGAAGCCTGGTGTGATGCAGTCCATGGGGTCACAAAGAGTTGGATACTACTGAGCTGAACTTAAAAAAAGCCAAAAGATGGCAGTCAGACTTGCCACTGTAGAGAGCCCAGACCCCAGTTCAGTGCTCTTTACTTCTTTTACTGCTCCTCTCCTGATACCATTACTAAAGATGGGTGTTGAGGTGGGTGACACACAACTCGCCTCACAGTTGCCACTTCCTAAAAGTCAAGCTAATGTGGCATATTCACAATGTGCCCACCTCATTTAATTTATCCCTTCTGAAATCTTTAAGGCAAATATTTTGTCCTAGACTCAAGGACTGACAGAAGGCTGGTTCTGAGTTGATTGCCAAAGTAACCAAGTCAAAAATCTCATGGAGCCTCAACTTGCTCTTTTTCTGTGACAGTGATCAGACCAGATAAGGAAAGGCAAGTCACCATTCTCTCAAACTATTGATCCACTCAAGTAGCAGCGTTCTCTAACACTACATATTGAAAAGCCTTCAAAGGCTTTTCTAGTCCTATAGGCAGAATGTCCTAGGTTGTTTTTTTTTTTTCCCCACTAAGGCAAAACAGTGTGTCTGTGCTGTGGCAATGGGATTACTGCATACACATCACCTTTTCCTCAGGCCAAGTAGACCATTATTAAAACACCCATTCACTACAAAGTCCTGATGCTAAGCGCATTTGCCCTATTCAATGTATCTCAAGTCCATAACTTCCTCAAAGTTGAAGCACAAAAGATGATTGTCACACCTCAAATTAAAAAAAAAAAAACAAAAGGATATTGACAGATTTCCTACTGATGTCCATTAAAATCCCAGTAAGAATCCTTTGTGCCATTTAAATCCTCAACAAAGCACCAAAAAAGAAATCATTAGTTCTTTCACATCTAAAGGGTGAGTCCAGAGACAGCCATTTCTTGAAGGCAGTAAAAGGTGAGAGTGGAGACACTAGAGGCAGAATCTCGGGGCAACCATCTACACACAGTTACCAACCATGAGCCTCAGGTCCATTGTCAACACAGTGGGGAACATAATAGTACCCATTCCATAAGACTGCTGGGAAAAACAAATGAAGTAATTAGCGCAACATCCCTAGTACAGTGTCTCACAATGCAAGGACTCGAAATTATTATTATTGAATGAAGAAAACATTAAGCTTATTTCTAATGAGATACAAAAAAGAGCCACCTATACACAATTACCACAAGGCCAGGTTTCTACTTGGATGTGCTCCAACTAGTCTAGTGGTTCCTAGACTATTTATCTACCATCTGCATCTGTCCTTACCAGTAAAGATCATTGTTTATGCTTCCTTTGTTTCTCCCACACATTTACAGTGTCTCTAAAGTTAACAAAAGGATGAACACGGTTCTGAGCAGAAAAGAACAGATGTTGGTGTTCTTAACATAGAAAGTACCTCCCTGAATTTTAATACTTCTATTATATTTACACAGATTTTAAGAGGGAATGAAGTTAGGGGCTGAATAGAGAGATGAGGAGGGAAGAAGTGAGAGCCAGCATGTTTGGAGTCAAAAAAGAGGATAGGCTTTTCTGTGTTTCCTCCCTAACTCTCTCCCTCCCTTTCCTAACTCTCTCCTTCCCTCCCTTCTCTGATCTGAACCCCTTCCAAATTCACATGTTGAAATCCGAGCCCAGAAGGCACCAGCTATGAACCAGGGAATGATGCTAAAGCTGAAGCTCCAGTACTTTTGCCACCTCATACGAAGAGCTGACTCAGTGGAAAAGACCCTGATGCTGGGAGGGATTGGGGGCACGAGGAGAAGGGGACAACAGAGGATGAGGTGGCTGGATGGCATCACCGACTCGATGGACATGAGTCTGAGTGAACTCCGGGAGTTGGTGATGGACAGGGAGGCCTGGTGTGCTGCAATTCATGGGGTCGCAAGGAATCGGACACGACTGAGCGACTGAACTGACTGACTGATGAACCAGGAAGAGGGATCTCACCAGTAACCAAACCATGCTGGTGTCTTGATCTTGGACTTCTAGACTCCACATATAAACTGTACCATATAAATGTTGTTTACAAGCTATCCACTCTGTGGTATTCTGCTAGAGCAGCCCACTCAATAGACTATGGTGCCCCCCCCCCCAACTTCTTACTCCCCTCTTTTTTTGGCTGGGGCTTGGGAGTAATCTAGAATCATTATTTAAGAGAAAAACAAAACAGAAAGAGAAGCTAGGAGAGATGGAGAGATCAGAACCAACATGCCCCAAAAGGCATGCATATATATATATATATATATATATATATATATATCAATGCATATATATATAAGATTTACAAGAAAGAGAAAACTATAAAATATAATATCTTTTACTCTTTGTCTTAACATTCATAGAACAATATGGTGTTTCATCCTTTGACCTAGCCTTTATTTTGTACTCTCCCTTTCTTATTAATCACTTTTACTCCTTTGGCTCTTTTTCAGTCATAAAAGTCAAGCAATGTATAGAAAAAAGGAAAGAAGAAAGAAAGAAAGAAATGAAATCAATTCAATTTTTAAAAATTAATGAGATTTTACCATGTGGGAAAAAATGGTAATTCAATAGATGATTTAAAAAAAATATTAACCAAGACAGTGCTATGAATTGGGTAAGAAAAAGATTTTAAACTTTATGTGGTGTTGTTTCAAATTAAATAGTGACAGTTGGAAATGCATGCCCTCATTCATTATTAGTGGAAATGTCATGGAAACACCATTTCTGTTGGGAATTTGGCGGTGTACATAAGAAGGCTACAAAAAGGTCTATATAGTTTGACCTCTCAATTGCACTCTTAGGGCAAATTTTCTAAAGAAATCATTAAGATTTTATGCAAATACTTATCTACAGGGCAGTTTAAAAGGCTTTACTTTTATATTGAAAAATTATAAACTATAAATAACTGACAATGAGGGATTATTTAAATAAATGGTTACCAAAAATAATTTGTTGAGAGTGATTAATGACATATGAAGATGTTCATAATAGATTAAGTAAAAACAAAGATTATAAAGCATTGCATAGTCCATATATCAGTCTAAAAAAATAATATCTGTGTAAAGTTCCTTGTTTGATAAATAGTGAATGTGTGTATGAGAAACTATTTTGCCATAGTTAGGCATACTGTGGCTAGTTTTAGTCCCATAGAAGCAAAATAGTCTTGCAGACATCATCCATTACAATATATTTCTAGCTTTTAAGATACATTACTAACTTTTGTTCTTTTCTCTCATAATACAACGCAAGTGTTGACTGGCTTAAGCCCAAGTATCCACTAGCAGTAACTCCAACTTTTCCCCAAATTATATTCAATTCATGTCCAATAGTGTATATGTTCAGTATCAACACTCATTTTTCTTTCCTTCATTTATATAGAATGAAAACTTAATGCCTATAATATTAAACAGCTGTAGAAATTACGATGTGCAAAGATTGTGATACTGAAAAGACTCACCAGTTGGCTGATAGGCAGCATCATAATACTACTGTTCAAAATGTCTGTACTGGCAGATACATAAAGTCTGCATTTGGGAAAGGTAGTCTTACAAGTAATTTTCAAGAAGAGGATGAAAACCAGATGAAAAGCTGAGACTGAACTCTATATTGAACACCAATCAGGATCCATTCATTCTTTTAACGCACAGAATTTAACATATAGTAATAGTTTAAGAGATATAGGAGCATTAGAAAGGCAAAGGAAGCATCTAGGCATTAAAATGATAATAACCACACTAAACAGCAACAGCCCCTGGAGCTGGGGTAACAAAGAAATGAAATGACAATGATCAGAAGTGAGAAGCTCCAAGGGATCCAGGACCTAGAATTCTGAGAAAGGGCCCTCCTGGTCTATTGCTGGTGCTTTCAGAGCTAAGAGGAAGGCTCCAAAAATCTGAAACCTGTTGCATGCAAGAAAGAGTGCATAGATTTCATTCTGGGAGTATGGGAATAATGTGGAGTTTAACACCAACTGATATAGAGTTCAACTGCTGCCTTAGTAGAGCTCTGAGTAAAATGTAGTTAGTAGAACAATGAGGAAAGAGAAGCAATTCCTTTTACCAGCCTACGATCTTCCAACTTTTTTCTTAGTCTTCCAGTTGGCAGGACCTGCCAGGAAACAACAGCAAAGAAAGTTTATGGTTGCCCAGTTTGTCACAGCATCAAAAAGCAAAGCTGAAGAGTAGGTTTGGTGTGAGTGACAAGACCTTAATAAAAAATATATGTATATATACTAAAGGAAAAAAACAATACTGAATGCATCAACACGTTAACAGTGGTTATTACTGAATGACCTGAGAAGATGATGAATGATTTAATTCTATTGACACTTTCCTTCATTTTCTAATTCTTCTACAAAAAAAAGTCATAACAGTTTTCTAATATTATACAAAAAAGCTGACTTCTGATTAAAAGGATGTTAAATGATATCACATCACATTTGGATGTAAAAGTCTTTGGTATATTTGAGAGCTTTTTAAAAGAAAATTTCTCATTTACACTAATTTCCCTAATGACATCAAGAATAAAATGCAAACTCTGTGTTTACCCAGCTAAACAATGATTAATGTTAAGCATCTGGAAGCATACGGCAAGACTAATGAATAGTTTTCTCTGTTTGAATATGGTAATGGTTTTGTGAAATTGCTAGCCTGGGGTTTAAATGAGGTTACTAGATCAAAACCAAATATTAATAATCTAGTTAATAATTTTGGAAACACCATTTACAATGAAAATGGGGTAAATTATTATTAGAGAAATAAATATTCCCTAAAGAACATTAAAATTTGGCAATAATGGACATTATCTTAATTTGTTGCTGCAGCTTGTTTCAATTTTCCCTGCAGTTTGACTGGAGTCACCATCATTACCAAAACCACTTTTACCACCACCACTGTTATTATGCAATTATCAATATGTGTTATACAATTATCTGCTTTTACTCCTCACAATAAGCTTATGGAATTTGTGCTATCACTTCCACTTTGGGGTTCAGGAAATTGAGCTATGTGTTCAAGGAATATGTGTTAGTAAATTTAAGAAGACTGAATTCATATCAAGCACCTTTTTTCCATCACAATGGTATACCAGAAATCAAAAACAGGAACAAAATTGAAAAATCTACAACTACATAGAGATTACACAATGCATGCCTGAATTATCAATAAGTCAAAGAAGAAATCAAGTGAGAAATCAAAATAATATCCTAAAATAAAAATGAATATACAATTTACAAAATGTGTGAATATGTAACACGCCAAAATTGCAGCAAAAGTAATTTTAAGAGGGTATTTCAGAGGGATAAATGACTAATGAAAAAATGATCTCAAACTAACTTTATACCTTGAAGACTAGAAAAAAGAACAATACAGAAATACAAAAGACCAAAAAGACTATTATGTACAATTATATGCAAAAAACTAGTCAATGTCTAGTCCAGATGATTTTCAACGTATACGGAATGGATAAATTCCTAGAAACATACAACCTAGCAGGACTGAATATGAATAAAAAGTCTGAAAAGATCTACTACTAGTAAGAACATTGAGTAAGTTGTTGAGGTCCTTTAATGGACTGGAACCTGGTGTTCTGGAGTCGATGATAAGAAAGTAAAGGCAAGAAAAAGGCTGGTATTCCTTGGTTTACACAGAAAGCCAAAAAAGCCCCTGGCACAGGGCTTGCTCTGTTCACGGAGGCCTCAGGCGCCCTCTCGATGGGTTGAAGGCGCAGAGTGCCTTCTCAAGAGGGTCTTAGAAGCCTAGGCTGGAAAGTGAACTCAGAGGGCCTCTGTGTTCCAAAGAAATAGCCTGAGAGAGAGAGAGAGAGAAAGAGAAAGAAAGACACGGGGACCAGAGCTCTGATGGAGCAAAGGTGTTTTAATCAACATGGTGTGGGCATATATACTATCTTACAAGGTAGTTATTCTCAGCAAAGATAAAGATTAAAATTCCAGACTTATAAAACATAGGCGATCCATATTAAAGAGAGAGAGAGTTGTAAACAGTCACTTTTACCGTCTGGTTCACAAGAAGGAAGAGGGTACTTATTACTGTATAGAAAAACTAATGGAGGAAATGCCTGGATTCTTCAGCCCCCGAGAGAGGCTTGCCTCTCCTCTTAATTCCTGAGTATTCAGGAATTAATAAGGAGCAGAGAATTCCATCTATGGGGTCGCACAGAGTCGGACACGACTGAAGTGACTTAGCAGCAGCAGCAGCAGAGAATTCCTGACAGATCCAAAACAGCAGACAGGAAGCCTCCTATTAAATGTTTCCTACAGTAGGTATGCAAAACCTCTCTCAAAAATTAAAGTTCAGGTTTCACTGATGAATTCTGACAAACACTGAAAAGAATTAACTCTGAAAAAAAGAGGAAGAAACACTTCCACTTCCCATGAAACCAGCATTACACTGATGCCAAAATCACACTACTAAAAAAACAAAAACAAAGATGAAAATTACAGGTTATTATCCCTGAAGAACACAAATGCCAAAATCCTTAACAAAATTAACAAATGAAATTTAACAGTAAAAAGCTCATATATCATGATCAATTGGGATTAATTCTGAGGATGCAGGAATGCTTCAACATCTGCAAATCACTCAGTATAGTACAACACATTAACAAAATGAAGGGTAAAAATTATACGATCATCTCGTTAAATGCAGAAAAAGAATGAGAAAATTCAATAGTCACTTATGATAAAAAAATACTCAACAAAGTAGATATAGAGGGGAACATACCTCAACACAATAAAGGTCATGTATGACTAGCACACAATTAATATTACACTTAACAGTGAAAAGTTAAAAGCTTTACCTCTATAATCAGGAGCAAGACAGGGATGTCTATTCTTATCACTTTTATTTAACACTGTACTGGAAGTCCTAGCCAGAGAAATTAGGTTAAAAAAAGAAGTTAAATGCATCCAAATCAGGATGGAAGAAGTAAAACTGTCATTATTGGCAGATGACATAATACTATATGTAGAGAACCCTAAAGATTCCTTCAAACCATTGTTAGAACTAATAAACGATGAATGGTGGTAAGGTTGCAAGACACAAAATCAATATACAAAATTATTTGCATTTCTAACACTAGTAATTACTATCAGAGATTGAAATCAAGAAAAAAATCATATTTATAATTGCATAAAGTAATAAAGTACTTAGAAACACTGATAAACACCAAGAGGGTAAAAGACTTATACACTAAAAACTATAAGCATTAATTTAAAAAATCAAAGATAACACATATAAATGGAAAAATATTCTGTGCTCAATGATTAGAAAAAATTGTTAAAATGTACATACTACTCAAAGAAATCTGCAAATTCAGTACAGTATCTAACACAGTTTCAATGGTATTTATTGTATTAATGGAACAAATAATTTTAAAATTCCTGTGAAACCACAAAAGACCCCAAATAGCTAAAGCAACCTTGATAAAGAATAATAAAGCTGGAGGCCCATACTTTCTGATTTTAAACTACATTATGAAGCCATATTAATCAAAACAGTTTTATATTGGTAGAAAAACAGACACACAGATCAATGTAAGAAATAGAGAACCCCCCAACAAACCAATGCACATATGGTCAATGGATTTAAAAATAAACAATCCAAGAGTATGCTATGGGTAAAGGATAGTCTTTTCTATCAGTGGTGCTGGGAAACCTGGACAGCCATGTGCAGAAGGATGCAACTTGACCACTACCATACAGCCTACTCAAAAATCAACTAAAATGCATTAAATACTTGAATCTAACATCCAAAATCATAAAATTCCCAGGAAAAAAAAAAAACACAACACACAGGTGAATTACTTGACATCAGCCTTGGTGATGACTTGTTGATCTGACATCAAACATAAAAAACTACAAAAGCAAACATAAATAAGGGCAACTACATCAAACTAAGAAACATTTCCACAGTAAAGAAAACTACCAACGAAATAAAAAACAGCTTATGGAATGGGAGAAAGTATTTGCAAACCACGTATCACATAAGAGGTTAATATCTAAAATGTGCAAGAATTCATACAACTCAATAGCACAAAACCAAATAACCCAATTAAAAAACATGCATAACCTCTGAACAGACATTTTTGAAAAGCTAACAGAAATGATCAAAATGTACATGAAGAGGTGTTCAACCTCACTGTCACCAGGGAAATGCAAATCCCAACAAAAATGAGATAGCACCTCATAACTGTTAAGGTATCTTGTATCAAAGAGACAAAAGTTAAAAATGCTTGGTAGAATGTGGAAAAAAGGAAACATTTGTATACTGTTGGTGGGAATGTAAATTGGTACATCACTAGGGAAAACAGTATGGATGTTCCTCCGTAAATTAAAATTAGAACTACCATATGTTCCAGCAGTCCCACTTCCGGATATATACCCTAAGGAAACAAAATCACTACCTCCAAGAAAGAACTATTTTCTCACATTCATTTCAATATCATTCATAATAGCCAACTTATGGAAATAAACTTAGTGTCTGTTGATTATTGGAAAAGAAATGTGACGTATATGTACATGCATATGTATATGTCATATGTATATGATATATGTATCATATATACACACAATAGAGTATTATTTAATCTTAAAGAAGAAAAGCCTGACATTTGCCATTGTGACAATATGGATAGACCTGGAAGCCATTACACTAAGTGAAATAAGCCAGAGAAAGATAAATAGAACATACCACTAATATGTGGAACCTAAAAAAAATAAAACGTTAAATGCATAGAATCAGAGTAGAATGCTGGTTGCCTAGGGTTGGTGGGTGAAGGAAACAGGGACAGGCTAGGGAACAGTGCAAAGTTTCAGTTATAAGTTGAATAAGGCCTGAGCATCTAACATAAAGCATGGTAGACTATAATGTAGAAAAATGAAACTAAGAATGTAGAAATTAAATACTGTCACGAAAAATGTGTTAGTTAATTTGATGTTGGGAATCCTTTCACAATGTATACATGTATCAAATCACTACATGTACTCTAAATATATTACAATTGCATTTGTCAATTAAAACTCAGTAAAGATGAAAAAAAATCATAAAGTCAGTATGCAATACATAGTTCTAGAAAAGCACTCTTGATTAAGCACAAAAGATGCAACTTGTTAACATCAAATAAGAACAAGGTCCCTTTTCTGTGGGCAAATTGGTCTCCTCTTAAGGGAGTGGACATTCCGGCGTATCTTCGATTAAATAAAGGGGGGTCCTGTGACAAGGTGAGGAAATTCAGCCTTATACTGGTAGTCAAAGGAAGACACCTTCCTCTCTCTCTGAGCCATCCTCTAATATGTCTGGCCTCCAAGGTGGCTAGACATCTGGGACATACTGGGTGAGCAGGACTGTGATTTTTTGCCATACTGAGCAAGAAGGGAGCTAACTATGCAGTATGTGGATGTCACTAAATGGAAGACACATATACTAGCTTGTGAGTCAGAGTATTCATTTTTACAAAATAACCTACAAAACTGGAGAAGAGAATCAAGTCTAGCTTAATTGTTCAAATGTGGACTAAGCTACGTCACAGGGCAAGCATGGAAAAGCCACATGTTCTTGAATGACTAGGGTAATGAGATATTGGTGATAATGGTGACCTGAGAAAGTCCTTGGAAAAATAATCTTGAAGAACAAAACTCCAGCTGTCCGTCTCTATACATACTCAAAGAACTAGGGTTTGATAACATTAAGAAAACAAGTTCATTGTGTTGATTAGATTGTGTGAGACAAGGATCAGCAAACTATTGCCTAAGAGCTAAGAATAGACTTATTTTTAAATTGGTTAACATATCCAAATGATGGAGAATATTTCCTGCCATGGTGATTACATGAAAATAAGATTTCAGTATCCATTAATCACATTTTACTGGAATACAGTCACTGTATTTTTCATGTAGTCTATAGTCATTTTTACAATGACAGTATAGTTGTAATGGAGACCACATGGCCAGAGTCTAAAGTATGTACTATTGGGTCTATTACAGAAGAAGTTTGTCAGTCCCTATTAAGAAAGATAAAATAAATAAAACAACCAGATAACCAATAGGGCGCCTTAAGGGTGTGTGCTCACTGTTAGAGTTTTCTGATTGAGTGTGCTAAAATCTCACGGGCTTCCAGGGGGTGCAGTGGTAAAGAATCATCCTGCCAATTCAGGAGACACAAGAGATGCAGATTCAATCCCCGGTTCTAGAAGATCCCCTAGAGGAAAAAATGGCAACCCAGTACTCTTGCCTGGAAAACTCCATGGACAGAGGAGCCTGGCGGACCACAGTCTATGGGTCTGTGGGATCACAAAGAGTGGACACTACTGAGCACAGACGCACGCAAAAATCTCAGAAATATATCCCTTATAGCATATCTGTTAAGTATCTGAATATATCACCACCAGATTTTAAGATCATTCCATTATGGAGAAACTGCCCCAAAGTGATAAAATGTGGGTGGGCCCTTACCATCTCTTAAATTCCCTCTTTATTACAGAACAGGAACCAAATTCTGAAAAAGGAAGAAAAGAGAAGATGGCCACCATTTTTTCATCCCCGATCATTAAAAATAACTTTCTATAATGTGTGTAATCTGACAACTACCTCAGTCATTACAATTCATCTTTGAATTGTACTAAGGCATATAATTTTGCTTATTTTAACAGTTTTCTGAAGGAGAGAAGATGGAACTTAACCAGGGAATCCCAAAACCCCTAGGTTGGGTGCTGATTGCCAGTCAGGCTCTCCTGCAGCTGAGCTGTGAAAGTGACTGGCTGGTGCCCACTGAGCCTCAAGACCCATTGGTTGCTTCCTACTGAGCTGTGACCCTGACTGACAGCTTCACCGCCTCTCTCCTGTGAGAGAGCTTTGCCTGTGATTTCTTGCTGTTAGCAGTGTACTTGTACAGCCACTAAGAGTGAAAACGAGAGAGCCATGACCTGTAACTCAAGTTTTGTTTCCTTTGTGTTCTCTTAACAAAAAAGGTAGAAGAAAGGAGGGGACTCTAGCAATAAGGAAAGGAGAGAACTAGACATGTAAATCAACTTACTGGACATATAAAATTGATGTCCTACAAACCATGGGTTTTAGATCCAACTCAATAACATACCTAGTTTAAACCATAACTTAGAGTCTCAGAAAGTGGATGTCCTTGACTCTAGATACATGTATTCTAGAAACTGAAAATATGCATTTATATGACTGATGAATTAATAAAATGTAAATCCTATTAATTCACATTTTGTGACTTTGATATGGGTAGATGCATGTCTCAGTGCTCAATCAGTCACTGGACTAAGTGATGGAAATCTAGAATCTAGTCTCAGGAAACTGGAATTATACCCGAGTGTCTTTAAGATCCCAACTGTGGGATCATCATTTCACACCCTGATCTTTCCTTTTGTCATCTCTATAAGATAAAACTTTACAAAAATGACAAAAATCTCTTTATAGAGATTGGACTATGAATCAGGTGATGGTAAGTTATTGCCTTGAACATCATTTACTCAATAAAAACAAGATCCCTCCCCTTAGCTCCCATCTGTTAAATAAAAATGAATTCACCTTACTTAACCAAAGCGGTAAAAGGCTTGTACAATGAAAACTACACACCATTACAGAAAGAAGTTAAAGAAAACTTAAATAAATGGAAACAAACTCATGTTAACAGAGTTGATGACTTAATAATGTAAAGATATTAACACTACTTAAAAGTCTATTGTATTTCCTTTCAATATCCTGTTGACATTTTTTACAGAAATATAAAAAAAAAACTCAAAATTCATATGAAATCTCAAATGACTCCAAATAGCCAAAAAAAAAAAACAACTTTAAAAAGGAAGAGCAAAGAAGAAAACTCACATTTCCTGATTTCAAAACTACTACATAGTTACAGTAATTAAAACACTGAGGCACTAGAATAAAAACAGACATTTAGTCCAATGGAATATAATAAAGAGCTCAGAAATAAACCCTCTCACTTAAAGTCAAATGATTTTTGACAAGGGTGCCATGAACATTCAATGGAGACAGGACAGTCTTTTTAGCAAATGGTGCTGGAAAAAAACTATATATTCATATAAAAAATAAAAAAGTTGGATTAATAATTTACACCATATACATTAACTCAAAACGGATCAAAGACACAAGATTTAAGATCATAAATTGTAAAATTCTTAGACAGGAAAAAATAAAGGCTTCACAACATTAGATTTGGCAATGATTTCTTAGATATGACCTCTAGACCACAGATAAGAAAATTTTTTAAATGGTCTTTATGAAAATTAAAAATTTAGTGCAGAAACACTAGCAACAGAATAAAAAGTAAACCATGGAGTGGAAGAAAATATTTGCAAGTAATATATTTGTTAAGGGATTAGTATCTAGAATATATAGATGACTTCTAAAACTCAGCAATGAAAACACTCAAGCAAACATGAGTTCAAAAATGGGCAAAGGATTTCAATAGACTTTTTTTCCAAAGAAGTTATACAAATGGCCAATGTGCACATGAAAAGATGCCTAACATCACTATTCATTAGGGAAATACAAAGCAAAACTACAGTGAGATATGATATCATACTATTGGGAGAGCTATGAACCAAAAAGAAAAAAAAAAAAAAACAGAAAATAGAAGTGTGGGAGATGAGGTGGAGAAATTGAAAAACATATGCACTGTTTGGAATGTAAAATTCTATGTACACTGAGGACAATAGTATGATGTGTTCCTCAAAAAAAAAAAAAAATAGAATTACCGTGTGATCCAGAAATTCTGCCTCTGGGTGTACACCTAAAATTATTTGAAAGTGGGGCTGCAAAGAAATCTTTGTACATCCAAGCTGACAGCAGTATTACTCACAGTAATGAAACATAGAGGTGAACCAAGTGTCCATTCACAGATGAATGGATAATCAATGTGATATATATGTATGAAGGAGGATTATTCAGCTTTAAAAAGAAACAGATTCTAAGATATACTACAACATAGATGAATCTGTGGACATTTTGCTAAGTGAAATAAACCAGTAACAAACAAATACAATGTTATTCCAGTTATTTGAGGTATTTAGAATAGTCAAAATGATAGAGACAGAAAGCAGAATGGTGGTTGCAAGGATTGGGGGAGAAGGAGAACGGGAAGTTATGACTTAATGAGTACAGAGTTCAGTTTTACAAGGTGAAAGAGTTCTGGAGATACAAAGTACTTATGGGTGCACACCACTGTGAATGTATTTAATACCACTGAACTGTACACTTAGAAGCAATTAAGATGGTAAACTTTGTGTTATGTATATTTTGCCATGATTTTAAAAATGAATTCACCTTTGGACATGCCCTCTAATTCACAGAACTATTTCAAAAATGGCAATCCCTTATTTTGTACTTCTGAAAAGGATAAAAGTCATACGTATCCAAAGTGGTTTTTCCGTGTATGTAAAGAAACATTTTTCAGAAGCTAATTATATTAGGTTTCAAATTTTAAAGAAGGTATTATTAGATAACCACTCCTGATGGATTTGAGTTGATACGACAAATACTTAGAGCTGGCCTGGGCAGCTACTCCTTTAAAACAGGGCATCTAGATGTGTGAACTACTACTTTTACCCTGTGTTACCTTTTTTCCCCTCATAGTACATATCACCTTCTAACATGATGTATAATTTACTTAGTAATTACATTATTTTTTGTTCTGTCAAGCTCCACAAGAGTCGTTATTGGTCTACTGTGTTCACTGATACACGCCATGTGCCTGGAATAATGCAGTCACATAGGGACTACAACAGCAGATATTGATTTGGGCAATTTTTATCCACCCCAAGTATATGCCAGTAAGTTTCAGAGGGCAAAACATAAAAGTTTCGCTTCATGCAAAACCCCAGAATCCTATTTCCTTCCAAAGGAGTTATCTCCAGGCAGATGGTCTGCATGGATCTGTCTGAAATATATGGTAGATTGGTCACCAGTTCGTATTTAACACATATTTCTTAAACACCTACTAAGTGTTAGGCCCTCTTCTAGGTACTTCTTTTATATCCTTTCTGTTATGTCATTTACTGTGGCTGAGTCCGAGTGTGGACTCACAGGTTCCTACAACTAATAGAGTGGATTTACAGCCCCAGGTTCCTGTTACCCTTTGGAAAAGATGGCCTGAACTAGTCACGCCACAGAGTGCTGCCTAAGCCCCATTCCACTCCAGGTAACAGAATGTAGCAAAAAGTCTGAATGCAGGTCATAAATAAAAGAGAAAACCAACCATTCTGAGGCTTACCTATTGTGACTATTTTTCAAAAGAAACCTAGTTGCTCCTTAATGAATAACCACTGACTGAATGAAAAAAGTCTATCCTCTAATGTTTCTCCCCAATGCTCTCTACCACAAAATCAATGGCCTTTCATGGTATCTCATTTGCTTAATACAGCATTCAAAGAAATTGCTCTCAAAATAAGCTGCAGCATACTCTGTCCTCCATAGCACGCTCTCTGTTTGTATGTTAGCAATGACATGAAACCAAACCTAACAAACTTCAAAACTCTAGTGCTTTCTGTCTCCTTTTTATTTGTTTTTTTGGGCCTCATTTACTTTCCTGATTTATTCTTGTCCTTTGCTGCCCTTAGTCCCCTCCACTTTCTGTCTTCAAATGTCTAATTGCCATATGTTCTGATGGATAAGCTCTTGGCCCTAGTTTCCTGATTTTCACAATCAAAGCTCTCTCTCTCTTTATCACTCTTTTTACAAAGGAGGTTTTCCTAATGAAACGATGTTTGCATTCATCACTTCTAACTCTCATTTCATATCTGCTTTGCTAGATGCTCAGCAAGGTCCCCTTCCATTTCTAAAATTCTATGACATTTCTGCATGATAAATACTAAGGAGATCATAGAATTCATCACTCCTCTCTAAATTTTTAGCATTACAGCCTGCTTTTTCATTTCAATGATATTTTACAGTCAATTTGCCTTTAGACTTTCCTCAGAGAATCACTTCCAGTGACTGGAGGTTTCTGAGCGTCCAAAAAACAGAACATCTGTGTCACTGGCAAGTACACGCCATAACCGTCTTAATGGTGGGTGCTGAAAGAGCTAAAACTTTTGGTATATCATATGCTAGAGAAGGCAAATTGATGGAAATGATAGCCCTCTTCTTCCTGGCTGAACCCATGGCAGATGGGACCAGTGGCTCCTGGAACGCCTTTCTGCTGTGGGAAGGAGTCATTTCCAAATACTTTTTAATCTAGCAGGCTTTCGATGGATCTGCATATGTTCTGCAAACTGAATCTTAGAACTGGCCTCAACTCTCCCTTTAAAACAGAGTATTTCCAGGTACGAGTTACCGCCTTTATATGCTTCACCTACATCTTATTTCATAGAACATACCACATTCTAACATAATAAACAATTTACTTAGTAGGTCTATTGTTTTTGTCTCTCTCTCCTGCTAAAATATAAGCTTCATAAGAGCAGAGATCTCTGTTTACTGTGTTCAACTCATGAGTGCCAAGCATGTGGAATCACGCCAAGCATGCACATGTGCTAAGTCACTTCAGTCATGTCCAATTATGTGTGACCCTATGGGCTGTATCCCACCAGACTCCTATGTCCATGGGATTCTCTAGGCAAGAATACTGGAATGGGATGCCATGCCCTCCTCCAGGGAGTCATCTAAACCCACAGACTCTACCTGCATCTCTTATATCTCCTGCATTCACAGGTGGGTTCTTTACCACTAGTGCCACCAGGGAAGCAGGTACTGCAGAAAGAAGCCTCATTATGAAAATAATCATTTCTTTCTCCTTCAGCATCAGAATCTCAGGGCCCAAGCCAGAGTACCGTTAATGAAGCCTCAACAATGTACTAACACAATCATAAGAAGGCAAGTGTGTGTGTGTGTGAACATGTGTGTGTGTGCACGTGCGTGTGTGCGTGTGTGTGCATGTGTGTGCATGTGACAGTGTGTGTGCATGCTTGCATCTGTGCATGTGTGTGCGTGTGCGCACGTGTATGCGTGCGTGTGTGCATACGTGCGCGTGTGTGCGTGCGTGTGTGCGTGCGTGTGTGTGTGTGTGTTCAGTCCTTCAGTCCTGTCTGGCCTATCCCGATCCGGCCTATTTTCCAGATGAGAATACAGGAGTGCGGTGCCGTTCCATGCTCCAGGAGACCTTCCCAATGCAGGGACTGAACCTGTGTCTCTTCCATATTCTACATTGGCAGGTGGACTCTTTAGCACCACCTGGGAAACTCAAGGAGGCAAGGGGACTCCTTAAAGTTTGCACCCTAGGTATCTCACTTGCCTCATTCAAAAACCTGCTCTGAGACTCAGCATTGTTCAAATAGCAGATGTCTCATTGCACCCTGTCTCCACTGAATCAGGATCACTCCCGGGAGATGGCAGCCTGGGAATTTAATTTCTAAGGAGCGACTTCCTTATTCTTACATACAGTTTTACTTGAAAATCGTTTTTAATTTAAGCAGTGTTGCCAAGATGGATTATTCACTAAACTGTCTCTGGCCAGTTCCTTCATCTCATTCAAGGCCCTTCATGACCTTTCTGTAGCTTAGCTTTCCGTGACAAAATTCTAATAGTAGCCAACCCACAATGTTATCTAACCCCCAGGCACTGTTCTACGAACTTCACTGTATATGATACACCTAACGGTCATTTAACACCATGTGGGAGGTACTATCATTATTTTCATTTACATGTAAGGAATGAAATGGCACAGAAAGTTAAATAACTCACTTGCAGTCACACAGTGATAGGAGCAGATTCAGGATCCAAACTCACATAGACTTGTCCTAGAAACTATGTTCTAGACAGAATGCTTTCAACATTCTACCTCAAAGGAAACTGCTATCATGCAAGTCCTAGATCCTCTCAAATTTCATCCCTTTATTTAGTTACTCTCTTTACTAAGAAAGCTTTTCCAGTCACTCCTCTCCCAAAATCCTTCCTGTTGGAATCATACCCATGATCCAAGGAAAGTTCCATTTACTCCATGAAGCCATCTTCAAACACCCATGTGTGAACTATCCTCCCCTCCACTGTGGTCACTTGTCTTGGTTTCCTACTGTGCTGTCTACATCAGGCTTGGGTGCAGAACTAACCAGACAGGACTAAATATTTTGAAATACTAATTCTTATTAAGCCATATCTCCCTTTATCCACTGACCCCTTCCCTCATTAAAGCACTGGCCAAATCATCCTGTAACCTAGGCTTCTGGAGAAAGATAAAACGTCATGAAGGGAAAAAAGAAATTATTGGCTTTTGAGTTTCAAAAGCCTAGCACATTCTCCGCAGAGAAGAGAACTTACTCTTAAGCAAAGGCCATTGATTTGGAAAAATTTTTGATAGGAAAAGGCCAGAGGTATCTGACTGACTTTCATTTCCACACACCAATTTAGATAAAAGTTCCCAGCTGGGATGAGGAGGAGATGGAAGGGAAGAAGTGAACAGAGATTTAGGTCATGAAAAAGGGGAGTTCTTCAACTGCAGATGTGACAAAATCAGTGTAGGGAGACAAGAGAGTGCCTATATATCAATTGCAGGGTAGAGCCCAATAAAGCAGAACTCTAGAGAAAACCTGGTTTCGCTCTACATAGGCAGAGAGGGCATTATGCAGCCAAAGTATGACTTCAGAGCAACAAAACAACTGATGTGCCTAAAGCAGCCCCAAACCTGATGTAGTCTTAGCACCACAGAGACTTCCTTAGCCTACGGCTACATTTAAGCAGCAGGGTGCTCACAGGTCCCAAAGCAGTGAGGGAAGATCTGAGAGAAAGCTGTACTTGAACTGTAAGTATAAAGGGTGATTCAGCAGTATCTTGAATGGACAACAGAATGTTTAGCACAAGAGTTTCATGCATATATTATCATAGACAGACACTGACCAGTCCATTTTCTTCACCTGCCCTCCATCAATTGCGATTCCAGGATGTTAGGATTCTGACAGTCATCACCTATTTCTGTTTTACCTTCACTTTGCATGAAAATATTTCTCTTCATTATGATCAACCCCTCAAGTCCTGGCAAATAAGGGGCTTAATTGATATTTGTAAATGAATAAATGAAGTTGAATAAATCTCACAAATTTGGAAATCGGTATTTTTGCCAGGGAAACCTTCCAAAGGTACCAGTAGTCACCAGAGTGGCGTTAGAAGAATTTAGAAGCTGATGTTTCTATCATAGCTTGTTATCCCCTGTCTAATCACAGATGTTTGGTGCAAATGAAAAACATTCCCAAGTCCTGAGTGAGTCCTAAACGTAGCAGTCATGAACACAGAAAAGAAGCACACAGGAGATATGGCCATTTTATCTTAGTTCACAAAAATCACAGTCCACTGAATTCTTAAAGACTCACAAAAGAGGTGACATTTGCTGAGGTCCCGCCTGAGAGGGCCTTTATGAAATTTGTTAAAAATGAATCATATTGTTTCTAGAAAGTTTTCCTTGGGGGAAAGTTAGATGCTGGATTACCCTTAACTTCAAGTTAAATTGTACGTATCAGACAACTATAGGCCTTTATTTTTGATCAAGGGAAATAAAGGATATCAATGCATACATTCTTTTTTAATGGGAATACACAGCTCAAGAGTGAGGACAGGAAAAAAATGAAAAGCAGAAAACAATAAAGCAAGTCATTTTACGGTCAGACCACTACCACTAGGGGAGCTTTTTGAGGCAACAAATTTATATTTCAATTATTTTACATATAATACAATTTAGAGACTAATTTAAAAGGAAAGATAGGGGGAAAGTGAGCATCCAGAGGAATAATTACTCATTGAATGAGTGTTTGAAGGCTTATAATAAGATATAGGAATACTGAATATTATAAAATCATCTTAAATCTAGTTAACTTTGTGAATTCATTGTTTTTATGATCAGTCCTTCAAAAAAAAAATAACATTAAGAGTACTTTTGACAAAACAGGTTTCATTATAGGCTGGTGATCCTCATATCACCTGTGTCCTTATTCTGGTGGTCTGGTCTTTGGCTTAGAGACATAACTAACGGCTGCAGCAAACCAGCAGGGATAGATGGACTCAAGTGATGCGAAAAACACAGTCTTCACAACCAGTCATGTCTTTTTCACGTGTACTGAACCAAGTTAAGCCTAAGGCATGTCAAGTAAAAACACGCTACATTTCTGTTTTAGCATATCCCTTGAATTTTAGATAGGGAAGGAAAATGGAAAGCAATAAAAATGTGAGAATGCATGACAATATCAGGGGTTACATGAAGGGTAGACTGGGATAGCTTCTAAGTCAAACAACTTAAAATGTTTTACTAAAGTACTCCGAGTACATCAGCTTCCCAGTTGGCGCCAGTGGTAAAGAACCCGCCTGAAAATCCAGGAGACTTAAGAGATGTGGGTTCGATCCTGGATCGGGAAGATCCCCTAGATGAGGGCATGGGAACCTATTCCAGTATTCTTGCCTGGAGAATCCCATGGACATAGGAGCTGGTGGGCTAAAGTCCATACAGAGGCACAGAGTTGGACATGACTGAGGCAACTCAGCACAATGATGTTAATACCTCATTTAACAATCAACTAACAAGATGACTTAAAATGCAAAACTTCTGTCCCCTCAATCTCCTTTCCCAGCCTTCCACACCCAAGAGATAACATCTTCAACCCTTTTCGTTCTTCCTTCTAGTATTAGCTTTCATGTTTCCAATTAAAGCAATTATATATTCCAAAAGTATTGATTTTTCCTTATTTAGCTATTACTGATTAGCAACTAAGATGATAACTCCTATGTCAACAGTCACCCCACCACCTCCACCCCCACTGCCTTCCCCTACTTCTACTTGATATTAGCTTCATCAGTTTTAATTAAATCCATATGTGGTTTCTAAAATCATTATTATGACTATGGAGAAGGCAATGGCACCCCACTCCAGTACTCTTGCCTGGAAAATCCCATGCACGGAGGAGCCTGGTAGGCTGCAGTCCATGGGGTCATGAAGAGTCGGACACAACTGAGCGACTTCCCTTTCACGTTTCACTTTCATGCATTGGAGAAGGAAATGGCAACCTACTCCAGTGTTCTTGCCTGGAGAATCCCAGGGACGGGGGAATCTGGTAGGCTTCCGTCTATGGGGTCACACAGAGTCGGACACGACTGACGCAACTTAGCATAGCATAGCATAGCATAGCATAGCATTATGACTATGTAAATACAGTTCATTACTAAGCTAAGCGAAGTATTATTTCAATTTCATTGTATTTCAACTTTTAATTTTCCTGGAATTAATTGCCTCTTTTATTCTTTAAATATTTGCCTTTCTTTGAAATTTGGCTCTTTCCAGACACTCTGGCGTTCCATCTCTAGGGTGATGACCTCAGCTGGGACACTGTAGTGACATGGCTCTGCTCCATTGTGGCTTCCTCCAGGATGCTAGCTGGTTGAATGATGGCCATCATGATGGCCAAGAGAGAAAGGCAGGAAGCAGAAATGTGCAGGCATTTCTTCTAGCTTCTTCATATGTTACATTTGCTAACATCTCACTGGCCAAGCAAAGGTCACATGATCAAACTCAGAATCAAGGGGCAAGGAACTAGACTCTGATACTCAGATTCTTTGGTAGGAGAAACTGCAAAGAAGTACAGATAAAGGAAGGGATGAAGAATCAAGAGCATTCATTTAATCAGTCTATCACAGTCATTAATTAGGTGACCACAGTTCTGTTTCTAGGTTCTTTAGCTTGATCTCTTTACTTATTTGTTCTACTCATGGGCCAGTATAACAATATCTTTGTTGCTATAGCTTTATAATAGGTTTTGAAATCTCGTAATGCTAAGTCTTCAGATTTATTGTTGCTCACAAATGTCTATTTTTGGTTCTTTGTATTTCCATATAAATTCTAGAATCCACTTGTCCATTTCCACAAAAGATCTGAAGAGATTTTGATTGGGACTGCAACGAACTGATAGTACTGATCTTTACCTAAGCCATGCTGCTGTTGTTGCTGCTAAGTCGCTTCAGTCGTGTCCGACTCTGTGCAACCCCAGAGACAGCAGCCCACCAGGCTCCCCCGTCCTTGGGATTCTCCAGGCAAGAACACTGGAGCGGGTTGCCATTTCCTTCTCCGATGCATGAAAGTGAAAAGTGAAAGTGAAGTCACTGAGTCGTGTCCAGCTCTCAGCGACCCCATGGACTGCAGTCTACCAGGCTCCTCCGTGCATGGGATTTTCCAGTCAAGAGTACTGGAGTGGGGTGTCGTTGCCTTCTCAGACCTAAGCCATAGGCTCCTGTAAAATGAGAAAAGTCAAGAAATCTCCTCCAACCTTGTGTGTTCCAGGAAAGAGCTTCCTGCAAAGAACTACCCTTCATTACATGACTTAATGATTCACAGGTAGCCATATTTATCTATGACAAACCCAGATATAGATATCCCAAACTGCCATTAGTTGCTTCAGAAATGATTTGCCGATCTCTTTGTGTTAACTGCTCAGTCATATCTGACTCTTTGTGACCCCATAGACTGTAGCCCAACAGGCTACTCTGTCCTGGAATTCTACAGGCAAGAAAACTAGAGTGGGTAAGCCATTCCTTTGTCCAGGGGATCTTTCCAACCCTGGGATCAAACCCAGTTATCCTGAATTGCAGGCAGATTCTATACCCTCTGCCACCAGGGAAACCCTAGTATCTTTACCCTCATTGACTAATCTAGACAAAATGCCTGCCTGCTAATTTGACTGAACTATACTTTAGTCAAGCTTCTCTCCTCCCCACAAACTCCTGAATTTTGACTTGTCCCTTGGCTAAGCAAACATTTGAGTGCAGAACAAAGGGTCCCTTTTCCAAGAATCAACTGTTTACACAGAAAATCCTTCCCTGAACAACTATCTGAGGATGCTACTTTGCTCACCTTATCTGCCTGCCCCACTCCCCCACACCAGCTCCTTTCTAGTCTTGTCTACAAAAAAGAAGAAAAGCATTTTCCTGCCTGACTTTTCAGACACATGTAGATATTGTGGTCAAGGTGATGTCCTGCTTGCAACAGTATCCCTTTCCTTACTACAATAGTTTTCCATTCATGTTAATGACCCCTTTGAATAAAATATCTCTTTACCCAAATCTAGATTTTTTTTTTTTTAACTATGATGAACCAGAGATCAAATTGCCAACATCCACTGGATCATGGAAAAAGAAAGAGAGTTCCAGAAAAACATCTATTTCTGCTTTCTTGACTATGCCAAAGCCTTTGACTGTGTGGATCACAATAAACTGTGGAAAATTCTGAAAGAGATGGGAATACCAGACCACCTAACCTGCCTCTTGAGAAATCTGTACGCAGGTCAGGAAGCAACAGTTAGAAATGGACATGGAACAACAGGCTGGTTCCAAATAGGAAAAAGAGTGTGTCAAGGCTATATATTGTCACCCTGCTTATTTAACTTATATGCAGAGTACATCATGAGAAACACTGGGCTGGAAGAAACACAAGCTGGAATCAAGATTGCTGGGAGAAATATCAATAACCTCAGATATGCAGATGACACCACCCTTATGGCACAAAGTGAAGAGCTAAAAAGCCTCTTGATGAAAGTGAAAGAGGAGAGTGAAAAAGTTAGCTTAAAGCTCAACATTCAGAAAATGAAGATCATGGCATCTGGTCCCATCACTTCATGGAAAATAGATGGAGAAACAGTGGAAACAGTGTCAGACTTTATTTTTGGGGGCTCCAAAATCACTGCAGATCATGACTGCAGCCATGAAATTAAAAGACGCTTACTCCTTGGAAGAAAAGTTATGACCAACCTAGATAGCATATTCAAAAGCAGAGACATTACTTTGCTGACTAAGGTCCATCTAGTCCAGGCTATGGTTTTTCCAGTGGTCATGTATGGATGTGAAAGTTGGACTGTGAAGAAGGCTGAGCACCGAAGAACTGATGCTTTTGAACTGTGGTGTTGGAGAAGACTCTTGAGAGTCCCTTGAACTGCAAGGAGATCCAACCAGTCCATTCTGAAGGAGATCAGCCCTGGGTGTTCTTTGGAAGGAATGATGCTAAAGCTGAAGCTCCAGTACTTTGGCCACCTCATGTGAAGAGTTGACTCACTGGAGAAGACTCTGATGCTAGGAGGGATTGGGGGCAGGAGGAGAAGGGGACGACCGAGGATGAGGTGGCTGGATGGCATCACTGACTCGATGGACGTGAGTCTGAGTGAACTCTGGGAGATGGTGATGGACAGGGAGGCCTGGCGTGCTGTGATTCATGGGGTCGCAAAGAGTTGGACACAACTGAGTGACTGAACTGAACTGAACTGATGGGGCAACTTGAGAATTAATATCTTTACAATATCAAATTTTCCAGTCCATGAACAAGGTATAGTCCTCTAGTTACAGCTTCCTTAATGTTTCCAAGTAACATTTCATACTTTTTAGCAATGAGATCATGTATTTCTTTCCTTAGCTTTATTCCTAATTACGTTTTTTTTTTTTTCTGGTATCATCCTAGTGGTATTTTTAAAATTATTTTTCTAAATGTGTGTTATGAGTGTAAATATTGATCACATACCTAGTAATCTCACTAAATTGCTTACTAATTTAACAGTTTGTCTATGGATTCTTTTTTGATTTTTTTCAAATCCACAATCATGCTGTGAATGGAGACAAGTTTATCTTTTGTTTTCCAGTCCTTATGTTTTCTATTTTGAAGCATTGTTTCATTGCTCTGGCTAGGACCAACAGCACAATATTTAAACAAAACAGTGATAGTTAGCATGCTTACCTCATTCCCTATCTTAAGTAAAAGCTTTCAATAGTTTACCATTAAATATTACATTTGTGGCAGTTTGTTTATAGTTTTTCTATATATTTTTAATAATATTAACAAAAATCTCTTTGTAGTTTAAGAGTTTGTACCCATCACTAGCAAATACTTTTTTAGAAGAGGAGTTGGAATATAACTTTTTTAGGACAGGAGCTGGAATATATTCATAGAGGTGAAAACTGAGGAACATTATATTTAATAGACTCTTTAAAGATCATATGGCAAGAAAATTGCTTCACTTTCAACCCAAATATCTGGATATCTCTTTTACTATCCTCTCAAAAAGAATATACCCTCTCATGTTTTTTTTACTATGTTTGCATATAGTAAATGAAGAATCAAGTGAAAGAGCTGGAAAATCAGTAATTTACTAATACATATCCACTAGGGTAGAGAGGAGAGAATAACTTTCACAATCGTTACGGAGGGCAATTTCTGAACACTCATTAAAACTCTTATCAAAGGCACATCATTTGACTGCAAGATAATTTTTAGAAATGATGTTTTTAGGTATCAGATACAATAAGCAAACAATGATGTATGTACAATAAGATTTATTGAAGCACTGCTCTTAACAGTTAAAAAGGAGAAATAATATAATACCTAGCAATAGAGGAATGGATAAATACAACTATTTTAATTGGCAACTATGGTAACAGTACATTAAGTTTAAAATAAAGAAAAAAAAAAAAGATGGCCCAAATGGGAAAATATCCTTTTTGTTCAAAAACCTATATGTATATACATGCATATTTAAAGTGCAAAATTAAATATTAAAACATTAGTAGTTAACATTTTACAAACCACACAAAGTGTATATAGTACATATGCTTCTGCCTATGCTAAAAATAATATCAGAAGGATGATGGCAGTGGGAAATGATATTATTAGTCACATGCAAACAAATTTTTTGCTATTTTGATTCTGAAATTTTGTTGTCAGCCTTAGACTGAGCTTTGGCCTTAAATTATTCATTTCTGAAAATAGTGATTGAGCATTGGACCTTTTGGGAAACAGTATGAAGTTTTAGACACTGCTAGAAACTCAAACAGCATATGGATATTGACAATCACTAATAAGTTCAATTATGTGTGGGTTCTGAACTCTGCTAATACCACCAAACTGTCATAAAAATGATTACCATTTATTAAACATGTATATGACTTGTCATTTGCTAAGTATTTTGCACATATTAGCTGTCCCCAGCATGCTGTAGAAGAGGAAAACTAAGGCTTTGATGGGCAACATTTATCAGACTGCAGCCATGAAATTAAAAGATGTTTACTCCTTGGAAGAAAAGTTATGACCAACCTAGATAGTATATTCAAAAGCAGCGACATTACTTTGCTGACTAAGGTCCATCTAGTCAAGGCTATGGTTTTTCCTGTGGTCATGTATGGATGTGAGAGTTGGACTGTGAAGAAGGCTGAGCACCGAAGAATTGATGCTTTTGAACTGTGGTGTTGGAGAAGACTCTTGAGAGTCCCTTGGACTGCAAGGAGATCCAACCAGTCCATTCTGAAGGAGATCAGCCCTGGGATTTCTTTGGAAGGAATGATGCTAAAGCTGAAGCTCCAGTATTTTGGCCACCTCATGCGAAGAGTTGACTCATTGGAAAAGACTCTGATGCTGGGAGGGATTGGGGGCAGGAGGAGAAGGGGACGACCGAGGATGAGATGGCTGGATGTCATCACGGACTCAATGGATGTGAGTCTGAGTGAACTCCGGGAGATGGTGATGGACAGGGAGGCCTGGCGTGCTACGATTCATGGGGTCGCAAAGAGTCGGACACGACTGAGCGACTGAACCGACTGAACCGAACCGATGGATATAGAAGCATTTCCATTGTTTCAGTACATGTGCTAAGCCCTCCCCACCCTTAATGCCATTCCTTTTCTCTACATTTTGTCAAATTAGTCAACATCCTCCACTGAGTATGTCTTTTAAGCATACTTAAAAGGCTACACCTTTTGTTATTTCATAGATATTATATAAATAGAATTATAAAGAATGTTTGAGGAACAGCTTTTTTTTTCACTTAGCATGACTCTTTGAAAATTCATCCAAGATGTTGCATGTATATAAGTTATTCCTTTTTGTTCCTTTTTTTAAACTTTTTATGTTGGAGTATGCTAAGTTGCGTCAGTCATGTCTGACTCTTTATTATAGCCCACCAGGCTCCTCTGTCCATGGGTTTCTCCAGGTAAGAATACTGGAGTGGGTTGCCATGCCCTCCTCCAGGGGATCTTCCAGACCCACGGATCAAACCCCCATCTCTTACATTGACTTCATTGGCAGATGTGTTCTTTATCACTAGCATTCTTGCCTTGAGAAGCCCAAGCAACAGACTGAAAAGGCAAAAGATGTGATACTGAAAGATGAACCCCTCAGGTTGGTAAGTGCTCAATATGCTAATGGAGTAAAGCAGAGAAATAGCTCCAGAAGGAATGAAGAGGCTGAGCCAAAGAGTAAATGACACCCAGTCGTGGATGTGTCTAGTGGCAAAAGTAAAGTCTGATGCTGTAAAGAACAATATTACATAGGAATTTGGAATGTTAGGTTCAGGAACTAAGGCAAATTGGAAGTGGTCAAACACGAGATGGCAAGAGTGAACATCGACATATTGGAAATCAGTGAACTAAAATGGACAGTAATAGGCAAATTTAATTCAGATAACCATTATATCTACTACTGGGGGCAGGAATCCCTTAGAAGGAATGGAGTAGCCCTCAAAGTCCAAGTCTATGCCCCAACCAGTAATGCTGAAGAAGCTGAAGTTGAATAGTTCTATGCCGACCTACAAGACCTTCTAGAACTAACACCCAAAAAAGATGTCCTTTTCACTGCAGAGAACTGGAATGCAAAAGTAGGAAGTTAAGAGATACCTGGAGTAACAGGCCAGTTTGGCCTTGGTGTACAAAATCAAGCAGGTAAAGGCTAAGAGAGTATTGCCAACAGAATGCACTGGTCATAGCAAACACCCTCTTCCCACAACACAAGAGGACTCTACACATGGACATCATCAGATGGTCAATACCGAAATCAGATTGATTATATTCTTTGCAGCCAAAGATGGAGAAACTCTATACAGTCAGCAAAAACAAGACCGGGAGCTGACTGTGGCTCAGATCATGAACTCCTTATTGCCAAATTCAGACTTAAATTGAAGAAAGTAGGGAAAACCACTAGACCATTCAGGTATGACTTAAATCCCTTAAAATTATACAATGGGAGTGACAAATAGATTCAAGGAATTAGATCTGATAGACAGAGTGCCTGAAGAATTATGGATGGAAGTTCATGACATTGTATAGGAGGCAGAAATCAAAACCATCACCAAGAAAAAGAAATGCAAAAAGGGAAAATGTTGTCTGAGGAGACCTTACAAATAGTGAGAAGAGAAGTGAAAGGCAAAGGAGAAAAGGAAAGATAAACTCATCTGAATGCCAAGATCCAAAGAACAGCAAGGAGAGATAAGAAAGCCTTCCTCATTGATCAATGCAAAGAAATAGAGGAAAACAACAGAATGGGAAGACTAGAGATCTCTTCAAGAAAACTAGAGATACCAAGAGGATATTTCATGCAAAGATGAGCACAATAAAGGACAGAAATGGTATGGACCTAACAGAAGCAGAAGAGATAAAGAAGACGTGGCAAGAATAAACAGAAGAACTATACAAAAAAATTTTAATGACTCAGATGACCACAATAGTGTGATCACTCACCACGAATGAGATATCAAGTCTGGGATGTGAAGCCAAGTGTGCCTTAGGAAGCATCACTATGAAAGCTAGTGGAGGTGATGGAATTCCAGTTGAGCTATTTCAAATCCTGAAAGATGATGCTGTCAAAGTGATGCACTCAATATGCCAGCAAATTTGGAAGACTCAAAAGTGGCCACAGGACTGGAAAAGGTCAGTTTTCATTCCAATCACAAAGAAAGGCAAAGCCAAAGAATGCTCAGACTCCCACACAATTGCACTCATTTCACATGCTAGCAAAGTAATGTTCAATATTCTCCAAGCTAGGCTTCAACAGTATGGGGACCGAGATGTACAAGCCGGATTTAGATAAGCCAGAGGAATGAGAGATAAAATTGCCAACACACATTGCATCTTAGAAAAAGCAAGAGAATTCAAAAAAAAAAAATCTACTTCTGCTTCATTGACTATACTTAAGCCTTTGACTATGTGGATCACAAGAAACTTTTGAAAATTCTTAAAAGATAGGATACCAGATCACCTTACCGGTTTCCTGAGAAACATGTATGCAGGTAAAGAAGCAACAGTTAGGAATCGGACACAAAACAACAGACTGGTTCAAAATTGGGAAAGAAGTGAATATTGTCAAGGCTGAATATTGTCACCCTGATTCTTTAACTTATACACAGAGCACATCATGTGAAAAGCTGGACTGGATGAAGCACAGGCCAAAATCAAGATTACTGAGAGAAACATCAAAAATCTCAGACATGTAGGTGACGCCATCATTGTGGCAGAAAGTGAAGATGAGCTAAGGAGCCTCTTGATGAAAGTGAATGAGGAGAGTGTAAAAGTTGCTTAAAACTCAAGATTCAAAAACCAAAGATCATGGCATCCAGTCCCATCAATTCATGGCAAATAGATGGGAAAACAATCGATACAGTGACAGACTATTTATTTGGGCTCCAAAATCACTGCAGATGGTGACTGCAGCCATGAAATTAAAAGACGCTGCTCCTTCAAAGAAAAGCTATGACTAACCTAAAAATCATATTAAAAAGGAGAGACATTATTTTGCCAACAAATATCCATATAGTCAAAGCTATGGTTTTTCTAGTAGTCATGTAGAGATGTGAGAGCTGGACCATAAAGAAGGCTAAGAGTCAAATAATTGATGCTTTTAAACTGTGGTGTTGGAGAAGACTCCCGAGAGTCCCTTGGATTGTGAGGAGATCAAACCAGTCAGTCCTAAAGGAAATCAATCCTGAATATTCATTGGAAGGCCAGCAGCTGAAAGTGAAGCTCCAGTACTTTGGCCATTTGATGCAAAGTGCCGACTCACTGGAAAAGACCCCGATAACGGGGAAGACTGAAAGCAGGAGGGGAAGGTGACGACAAAGGATGAGATGGTTTAACGACATAACCAACTCAATGGGACATGAGTTTTTGCAAACTCCAGGAGATGGTGAAGGACAGGGAAGCCTGCCTGGCCTGCTGCAGTCCAAGAGGTCATAAAGAGTTGGACATGATTGAAGGACTGAACAACAAATTGGAGTATAGTTGATTAACAATGTTGTATTAGTTTCCGTTGTATAGCAAAGTGTTTCAGTTATGCATATACATCTATCTTTTTCTAATTCTTTTCCCATTTAGGTTGTTACATAACATGAAGCAGGACTGTGGTTTTCAGAGTTAAGTAGAGAATGGGGGCAGGAGCGAAGTGGCCATGGCTATAAAAGGGCAACAGGAGGGATTCTTGTCATTCCAGTGCTCTGTATCCTTACTCTTTCAACGTTGCTGTTGTTCAGTTGCTAAGTTGGGTTGACTCTTTGCGACTGCATGAATGGCAGCAGGCCAGACTTTCCTATCTTTCATGATCTCCCAGAGTTTGCTCAAACTCTTGTCCATTGAATCAGTGGTGCTATCTAACCATCTCATTGTCTGCCACCTTCTGCTCCCATGGCTCTAAATCTTTCTCAACATCAAGGTTTTTTCCAATGAGTTTGCTCTTCACATCAGGTGGCCAAAATATTGGAGCTTGTTTGTGATGTTGTATTACAGTCTGGCAAGATATCACCATCATAGGAAATGGGTTTAAAAGTATGTGGACTGTCTCAGTATTATTTCTTATAATTGCATGTATATCTACAATTATTTCAAAATGAAAAGTTTAATTTAAAAAAGATTACTGTGTCCAACTAAGCTATTATATACAAAGAGGAAAAGCAGATCACTGGTGCCTATGACTGGAAGGGACCTTTGGGGGAGAGGAATAGCCTACAAAACAGCTTGAGAAAATTTGCTGGGAGGGAAATTTTGTTGATGTTGATAGTGGTCATTTCACTGATAGTGGTCATTTCATTTACACATACATCTGTCAAAATTTAACTATACATTTAAAATGGAAGCAGTGCATTCTACATAAATTATACCTTCATAAATTTGATTCAAGAAACTCCCTGGATAACTGGTATATCATTACCCTCAGGAGAACTTAATGATCGAGCAGCAATTCTCTTTCTGTGTTTTCTGAAGTTTACACTGGCAATTTCTCTTACCTCAATTAGATCACAAGGCCACCTTGCAGACAATCAAGGTATATTTCATTAAAAATATTTCCACAAGTTAAAAGATTTTTAGGATCCATTCCTTTTTGTTTGTTTCAGAGTTGACATTCAAACATCTATTTGTAGCATGTATCAATGTTTATAGGAAGATATTAGAGGTCCCACTATCTTTTTTTTTAGCCTCATCCCTGATAATATGTCACCTTGTAATTATCTCAAGCTGAGAGCAAACAAAGAGAAAAGGAAACTTAAGAAGAAATAATGTTTTGTGGTTTTTTTTGAAGATAGACATATTTAGACTAGTAAAACACCACAATCAACATTTTTCATATATAATTATAAAATATATTGCTAGCATCTTTTGCAACCTAAAATATAGAATGAAGAAAGCCCCCAGATTTTTTAAATCTTTATGAAATCAGTCACAATAAGCATGACTTTTATGGCATGTAAGGTATTTTTGAGTCTTGAAGGATAAACACATGCAGCTACCCTCCCCCACCAAAGTTAACAAAAATAACACACATCATTTCTTAAACACACACACACACACACAACTAAAACTTTAGAAGTAGTTTGAAATTAGGATTTCAAAAATGGAACACAGCTTGCTGTAGTATAGAAAGAAATTGTCTTTTTATGTCTGAAACATTCTTTATCTCTTGGCACTTAAAAAAATAGCATAACATTTTCATTGGATATGTTCTTAACCTATTTTTCTTTCCATTCTTCATATCCACAGTATATTGCTATTTGAACAAAGGCTACATAAGTAAATAACTCTGTGCCCTTTGTCCATAAAATAATTTCAGCTTATTAAAATATTAGTTTTGCCTAGCTGGAGTTGATAAAATAGGAGAGTGCACAATGACTTCCCCAGTCCATAAATTCAGTAGATCCAGCCATGCTGCTACCAAATGCTGGCCGAGCTGACAGCCACCACCCACCCAATGCAAGGTTACTAAGTGAAATGTCTCCTCCAGCACACTAAGTTAAAACCAACACACATTGAAAAGACTTGGACCAGCTTTCAGAAAGTGGTTCATTTCGCACTCTACAGCAACTTTGTTTATACTATGCCAGTAAGTAACTTTTTAAAAAAAATAACACAAACGATTCACTAAAAAATAGCTACCCTAAGTGTTTGTTTAGGTAAAGATATGTCTATCTGAAATGAACACAAATCTTTGCTCTTCAAAGTGAGAGCACAGTCATTTTGTATCCTTAACATATAATTTAATTTACTTTCCTCATTATTGATTACCATCATCAAAATTATATTAATTGAAATTCATAGGGAGTCTAAATAAACAGCCTATCTTTCTGAGCCCATGATTTCCAAGTAAATTTACTTGGAGCATATTTCCATTTTTCTTTTCTGCACAAGTAGTTTCTGACTCCCTATCTATTTTTCAAAAGATAAATTAAAACCAGAAACTCCTTGCTGTTCTTTACTTTCCACCAAGTCACAGCCTCTCAGAGTGGTACATTTTCCTATGTTAATTATTGTATCTTTGGATAATATCCTTTGCAGGAGGACAGGGAGATGATTGATCAAGACTGGCTTTGTGTGAAGAGAAAGAAAACTATATGGGTAGTAAAAAACTAGTATAGTTGCTGATATTAAAATATACAAAATATTTTTTTTCTGAACAGAATACCCTCAAAAAATAAGAGCCACCATAGGGAACTATATTCAATACCATGCAATAACCTATAATGGAAACAAATATAAAAAATATATATATATGAGTGTATGTGTATGTATATATGTGTATATGCATACACATCTATGCATACATATATATAAATATGTATTTTTATACATACATATAAATGTGTGTGTGTATATATATATATGTATGTATTTTGGTGTTGTTGTATTGCTCAGTTTTGATCAATTATTTGTGACCCCATGGACTATAGCCCTGCCAGGTTTCTCTGTCCATGGGGTTTCCCAGGCAGGAATACTGGTGGGTTTCCTTCTCCAGAGGATCTTCCCCATCCAGGGATCAAACTTGAATCTCCTGCAAGTCTCTTGCATTACAGCCAGATTTTTTAGCACTGAGCCACCAGGAAATACCATATATAGAAAAGTATATACAGATATATATCTGAATCACTTTGCGGTATAGCTGAAACTAACACAGCATTGTATTTCTTGTTAGAATAACTATTTTCATTTGCTTATTTATATTTTTAAAAAAGTCATCTTTATCTCTGCTACAGTAATTCTCAGCTTTTGCTAGAAGTGATAAATAAGCAAAAAAATCCTAAATCAATTACATTCAAAAAAAAAAAAAGAGCCAGATGCACTTGTTTTTTGCTCTGCTTCTTCAGTTGATTTTTTATATTTAATTTACTATTATTTTTATGTACATTCAGAACTGGCATGAATAGTAATCCCTTAAAAGAGTAACTACTTACTAGAAAAAAGTTAGGATTTTATACTTAATACTTAGTCATTTAACCTAAATACAATTTGTTTTCAATATTCTTAGCTCTTTTATAATGTCTTTCCTTTACTCACGCATCTTCCACTCTAGATGTCCAATTATGTTGGTATCACTGAAAGGTATGGATCTCTCATCATCCACTTTTCTACTGTTGCTTCATTTCATACATCTTCTCATCACTAAATCTTACTCTTGCCCTGGACTCACTTCTCTCTCCCAGTAGGTTTACTGTTCTTGCTCACCTAATCACTTTTGGATTTTTCCAACTCTTATTCTCAAATCCCTGACAACAGACATTTCATAAGAGTCAATCATCAGCTGTCACTTAATTCTTTGTCTACATTCCTTCTCCATGAAAGCTGTTCTATTCTTAACAACCTCAACAATTATCAATGCCCTTCTGGAACCTTCTGATGAAAAGCCATGAAGTTTTTTACTTCTTCATGCCACACACATATGCAATTGCCAATATTATGACGTCCTGAGTGATAGTGTTTGACGATCATGTCTTTATATTGTTTCATATTATCTCTTTGTTCAGACTGATATCTATGCTGCCAACCCAGAACCATTCTAACCCCTCTGCTATGCCCACCCTAGTCAGCTACTTTTATTCGTTCCTCCATTCACAAGAAATGCCTTTTCTCACCACCTGATAAATCAAGTAGGACACAGCCCTTGACCTTGAGAGACACGGTTGTATGTAGCTGGCAAAATAAGTTAACTGAATAACAAGGGTATTTTGATTGTTATGACATGAGATCTCAGAAACATAGAGAAACAGTGTTTTGAGAGAAGAGAGAACATTCACAAATCATTCTAGGTGGAGGAAAGAATGTATGCAGAAGTGTGGGGGAAGGTGAGATGGACAGAGTATGCAGTTTACAGATGAGCAGAATGATCCCACACGGAACATTTAGCGGTCTGTGGCAATGAATCTGAAGGCAAATGAAGGAAAAAGGAATTGCCTTGTGTTTTACGCAAAAACATTCAGACTTTCATTAGTAATGGGAAAATACAGAAGGATTTTCAGTAACTGGGGGTGGGGTGAGCATGGATGAAAGGAGAAAGCAATGGCATGATATGATCTGATTCTAGAAGACACACGGTAAAGTGCAACTCCAGAGTGTGTTTCATTACCCAGGAGAGAAATGACGACAGCTTGGACCAAAAATACCGGCAGTGCAAAGGAAGACAGTAGGATAGATCGAGAGATGTTTGGGAGCTACAAAGAGCAATTGGGATCACCCATTAACAATGAATTATGAGAAGAATCAGGAAGACATCACATATTTGTCTTCCAATATTTCTACTTTCATCTACAGATCCTACCTCTAACTTTGTGGCCACTGTGAAAGAAAATGCTAACAAAGTAATTCTTTAACAATCCAAGAGAGCCAATTGCGTCAGAGGAATAATCTCTCTGAACTTTGCTTTGGGGAACTTTTATGGAACAACTGCAATTCTTAATCATAAAGCATATCTAATATTCCAGAAGAGTATGGTATAGATGGCCCCATATGATCTGCCCCCTGTCTGTGTCTCTCTCCATCTTTTTTCTCTCTTCCTCAAAGTTCATCATGCTCTATATACAGGGACCTTCCAGCTGGTTGTTCCTTCAATGTAGCTTGTTCCTCCTTTGGAATGTTCCTCCCTTAGATTCCCTTTGCTGTGACTCTTAACTCACAAGCTACTTTCTCAAAGAGTCTTTCTGCAATCAAAGTCAAATCATCTTATTTGACTTTTCATTGGTTACCTTATCCAATTAAAATTTCAACCCCTCGAATACAGATTTTTTTTTTTTTTGGTGTGCCTTGCTCATGGAGGCACCATGAACTCAGCACCTAGCACACTGTCTAAGCACTCAATAAAAAATGAATGACTGAACTATTTTAACTACCAAAATGCAGCTCTGTACAATTCTCAATGGGCATTCTAATCCATTAAGCCTCTGACATAAACCAAGAAAAAATAATTAGGCTTCTTGTATGCACAAAAAACTGCAACTCAACAAGGTTTCCTGACTTAGCAAAGTCACAGAATTAGTAATTGCAGGTGCAATACAGAGAACTTAATTTTCCATATGATTGATTACCATTAAAAAATTAGACAATGTTTTCATAAAACTCACTATGAAAAGGATAATAACTAAAGGTCAAGTTCACTATAAAAGAAGGTATTATTTCATTATTCTAAAGTAAAGCAAATATATTTATATATTTAACATGGTATGGGAAATTTTAGGACTTCACTAAGATTTTTCTGCATCAAGAGTAGTTAAAAGGGTACCAGAATGCAAGGAATCAAAATGATTTTATTCATGAAAGCAATAACATAGAAAGACGTCGATTTAATCTTGTGTACTGAAACAAATGAAATGCTTATATAGTTAAAGAGTTTATCCACTTTCTTTTTCCTGACTATAACAGCATTTAGCAAAATGACAATTATTTTCCCTTTGAGGTTTATTCGTTTCAGTTGTATAACTGCTTATTTGCTTCTTTTATTTTTGTCAAGAAAAGAAATGAACTTAATTTGTGTATTTGTGTGCACACCAATACACTGAAGTACTATAGCTATCGTCAATATCTTGCAAAGAAGGTTAGTAAAAGCCATTTAAAAATAAATTTCTTACACTACATACCAGGAAATGATATTTTAGCCAGGTAGACATGATTCTTTTGTGTCCTTTTATTTTGGTTAAATATTATAAAGTGAGTTATAATGAAGCAATATATGTTGCTTCAAAATGTTGAATTTTTAAACATCTATTCACATTGGCTAAATTTCTTCTGAGGTTCAGAAACTTACATTTTTATTTCTAACTTTTTCTATTTGGCTTAATGTTGAATTACCTATGTCAGATATTTTTAAAAAGAGCTCATTTTATTTAAGTTATGTTTAAAATTAAATAAACACTATTAAATTCATATTAATTCATGAATTAGAAATTATTTTATTAATCATACAATATTTGGTAATAGTGGTTTTATGCTTATAAACCAACCTATGATAGGAAACAAATTTCAGAATAGCTTACCACTCTCTTCATTTCTGTACTGTTAATAATATGTATTAAGATAAAAATAAACATATACATGGGGTCAGAGTCAGACAATTAGTGTATGAACAACAACAAAACATATACAAATCTCTGTTAAAAGACACTATTATTTATGGTAAGATTTCTCTTACAAGCGTTCATACTTCGTAGGGTTGGTAAATGTTTAGCCAGAGAAGGAGGATTAGAAAAGGAGATGAGAATAACAGAACAGCTTACCTGCCTGCTGAAAAATCTGTATGCAGGTCAAGAAGCAACAGTTAGAACTGGACATGGAACAACAGACTGGTTCCAAATTGGGAAAAGAGTACATCAAGGCTCAATATCAAGTACATATTGTCACCCTGCTTATTTAACTTATATGCAGAGTACATCATGTGAAATGCTAGGCTGGATGAAGCACAAGCTGGAATCAAGGTTGCCAGGAGAAATATCAATAACCTCAGATACGCAGACGACATCACCCTTATGGCAGAAAGTGGAAGAACTAAACAGCCTGTTGATGAAAGTTAAAGAAGAGAACAAAAAAGTTGGCTTAAAACTCAACATTCAAAAAACAAATATCATGGCATCTGGTCCTGTCACTTTATGGCAAATAGATGGGGAAACAATGAAAACAGTGAGAGACTTTATTTTCTTTGTTTCCAAAATCACTGCAGATGGTGATTGCAGCCATGGAATTAAAAGACGCTTGCTTCTTGGAAGAAAAACTATGACAAACCTAATCAGTATATTAAAAAACAGAGACATTACTTTGCCAACAAAAGTCATTCTTAGTCAAACTATTGTTTTTCCAGGAGTCATGTATGGATGTGAGAACTGGACTATAAAGAAAGCTGAGTGCCGAAAAATTGATGCTTTTGAATCTTGCTGTTGGAGAAGACTCTTGAGAGTCCCTTGGACTGCAAGGAGATCCAACCAGTCCATTCTAAAGGAAATCAGTCCTGGGTGTTCACTGGAAGGACTGATGCTAAAGCTGAAACTCCAGTACTTTGGCCACCTGATGTGAAGAGCTGACTCATTTGAAAAGACCCTGATGCTGGGAAAGACTGAAGGCAGGAGGAGAAGGGAATGACAGAGGATGAGATGTTTGAACAGCATCACCAACTTGATAGACAGGAGTTGAGCATGCTCTGAAATTTGGTGATGCACAAGGAAGTCTGGCTTGCTGCAATCCAAGGGATCACAAAGAGGCAGATACAACTGAGCAACTGAACTGAACTGAAGGAGGAGTACTCAGAGTAAGAAGGGAATGTGGATGAGAACTTAAATGAAACATAAGCACCCTTTCAAACCAAAGGGCAATTTTCCCTAAATCTTGAAAAGATTCCACTGGATAGAAAAGTTGAATGGTAAGATTTCAATTAAAACTAACTTTATGTTTCGGTCACCAAGTCAGAGTATTTCAGAGCTAATAGAAGCCTTATGTATAATCAAACCAATCTCTTTATGAATGAAGAATCAGAGAACCAGAGGACATTAGGAATTTGCCAGGATCACAGTTAATAAATGGTAAGGCCACAATTGACACGAATGCCTCCCACTACTTGTTTGAGGGCAGGTTGTATGTCAAGCAGTAGAGGTGACAATTGAATCCATCATCACCAAAACTTTTGATTTAGAGGAGTTATGTTTTACTCTAAGGCTTAGTTTCCTTACCCATCCAGTGCAGGTCAAACTATATCCACCACACAGGGTTATCGACAGCTTACAACTGGGCTTAATAACTTCATTATCATCACTACTGCCCCACAGTTGCTGTTCATTGTGTTGTATGTACACTGGGACATTGCCTCTAGGACTGGATTTGAAAGGCACAGCAACAATCTCCAAACCATCTCCCACTATATTATATTCATCTTTAATTTGAATTTTTATTTCTAAATAATTTTAGATTTACAATAGAACTGTAGAGATACTACAGTATGCTACTGTTTATCTGTCACTCACCTTGCCACAATGTTGACATCTGATATAAATATGTTACCTTCAACAAACCTAAGAAGTTAACATTGGTACAATACTTTTGAATTAAAATGTTTCCACATTAACTATAGAATTTATTTTAATTTCCTCGGTTTGTATATTATTGTCCTCCTTCTGTTCCAGGATTCAATCCAGGATACCATACTGCATTTAGCATTAATATAACCTAGGCCTTAAATTCAATTTTATGTGAATCATATTCAGAAAGTATCTGTTGCAATCACTCAAATTACCAATCACATGTTTCACAGAATTGGAATAAAAAATTTTGCAATCTGCATAACAACAAAAAAAGACCCCAAATAGGCAAAACAATCCTGAGAAAACAAAACTGAGCCAGAGAAACCAGGTTCCCCAACTTCAGACTATACTACAAGGCTACAGCAATCAAAACAGTATGATACTGGAACACAAACAGAAATATAGATCAGTGGAACAACACAGAAAGTCCAGAGATAAGCCCGTGCACCGAGGGACTCTCATCTATGAAAAAGGAGTCAATAACACACAATGGAGAAAAGACAGTCTCTTGGATAAGCAGTACTGGGAAAACTGGACAGCTACATGTAAAAGAATGAAATTAGAACACTCTAAACATATACAAAAGTAAACTCAAAATGGATTAAATACCTAAAGGTAAGGCCAAATACTATAAAACTCTTAAGAGGAAAACATATGCAGAACACTTTCTGATATAAATTGTAGGAAAATGTTTTCTGATCCACCTCCTAAGGTGATGAAAATAAAAACAAAAATAAACAAATGGAACCTAACTGAACTGAAAAGCCTTTGTACAGTAAAGGAAACCATAAACAAAACAAAAACCCACAGAATGGGAGAATATTTGCAAACAATGCAAGCCACAAAGGATTAATCTCCAAAATATACTAACAGCCGTTGGGGGTGGGTGGGTGGGTGGGTGAGTGGGTGGGTGTGTGTAAAACAATTCAATCAAAAATGGGTGGAAGACCTAAATAGACATTTCTCCAAAGAGGACATATAGATGGCCAAGAAGCACATGAAAAGATGCTCAACATCACTAATTATTAGAGGAAATGCTAATCAAAACTACAATATGGTATTTCTTCACACCAGTCAGAATAGCCATCATCAAAAAAATCTACAAACAACCAACCCTGGAGAGGATGTGGACAAAAGGGAACCCTCCTACACTGTTGGTGAGAATGTAAATTGGTACAACCACTATGGAGAACAGTATGGAGGTTCCTTAAAAAACTAAAAATAGAGCTATCATATGATCCAGCATCTCCCCTCCTGGACATATATTCAGAAAAAGTATTAGTTGCTCAGTGGTTCCCAACTCTTTGTGACCCCATGAACTGTGGCCCACTAGGCTCCTCTGCCCATGTGATTTCCCAGGCAAGAACACAGGAATGGACAGTCATTTCCTTCTCCAGGAGATCTTCCCAACCCAGGGATCAAACCCAGATCTCCTGCATTACAGATGGATTCTTTACATTCTGAGTCACCAGGGAAGCCCATATTAGGATATTAGGATAAAACCATAATTCAAAAACATAATATACCTCAATGTTCATTACAGCACTTTCTACAATAGCCAGCCAGGACATGGAAGCAATCTAAATGTCCACTGACAGAGGAATGGATTAAAAAAATAAGTTATATATATATATATATATATATATACACACACACACACACACACACACACACACACATAATACATACATATATACAACTTATATACAACCAGAGAAGGCAATGGCAACCCACTCCAGTACTCTTGCCTGGAAAATCCCATGGAAGGAGGAGCCTGGAAGGCTGCAGTCCATGGGGTCGCTGAGGGTCAGACACAACTGAGCGACTTCACTTTCATTTTCACTTTCATGCATTGGAGAAGGAAATGGCAACCCACTCCAGTGTTCTTGCCTGGAGAATCCCAGGGTCAGGAGAGCCTGGTGGGCTGCCATCTATGGGGTCACACAGAATCGGACACGACTGAAGTGACTTAGCAGTAGCACATACATACACACACACACACAATGGAATATTACTCTGTCATAAAAAATGACAAATTTATGTCATTTGCAGCAGCGTGGATGGACCAAGATATTGTCATATCATGTGAAGCACATGAAACAGAGAAGACATATGATATTACTTATATGTGAAATCTAAAAAAAAAATGGTACAAATGAACTTATTTATAAAACAGAAAGAGTCATAAATATAGAAAACAAACTCACAGCTACCAGGCCTGATAAGGGGAGGATAGATTAGGAGAATGGGATTGACAAATAGAAACTAGTATATATAAATAGACCACTAACAAGGACCTCCTGTATAGCACAGGGGACTCATTATTCTGTAGTGATCTATATGGGGAAAGAATCTAAAAAAGAGTGTATGTATGTATATGTACAACTAACTCATCTTACTCCACAGCTGAAACTAATACAACAGTATAAATCAGCTATCCTCCAATAAAAATTTTAAAAACCACTATATAAAAAAAGAAAGTACCTGTTTAGATCTATTGATCAAAATCAAGGGACTTGCGTGTAAGCAAATAACATTGTGGATGGACTCATTTCATCCATTACAGTAAGTGCCCCAAGCTTACATTAACCAACCCACCAGTGATTAAAAATGAAATGTCTTTAGATCTTTGAAGACTCAACAACACAGCATAGGTGTTCTGTCTTTTGTTTATAAATTAAGTTCTTGAAATACCAAGAGGAAAGCAGCAGATATGGACACCTTCGATTTACATGCTTTGGTATCCTATTTTTGTCCTTCAGAAATTACATATTTCTGTTTCTAATGCCCAAGCCACAGATATAATCTTTAAGGAAAAAAAAAAATCATGCCCTCAGTAATCAGACAGACTCTAAGACAGGTCACTCATTCACCAAGGAAGTAGAAGGTTATTTCACAACTTGGAAATGAACTAACAGTCTATCTAGTGGAAGGTGTCTGGCAACATGTTATAAACGCCCTTATTCTTCCAAGTACTAATTCCAACACTGCAAAAAGAAAGCACTTGTGGAGAACTATGGGAAAGCAGCAATTTCTTCTCCTGCAAAAGTCACATGGGGATTTATGCGGCAATGGAACGTGATTACAGCCTGGAGTGTAGCCAGGGAAGGAGGGTAACAGGATGATAGTCTCTGCCCATGTTAACAAATGACTTTCATGATGTGACTGACATTTCACTGTTCCTCCTCCTAATTTGTTTACCTGGCATCCCATCGTAGCTTCAGAGGAGCAAGAAGAACTATAAAAAGGCCTTATGGCACTGCCTGGTTGGCCGAAGTTAGACAGGGAAGAAAGACACTGAGAAGACTTAATTCAGAAAGCTATGATGTCACAAAAGCACCGGCTCCCTCGGAAGTGCTGGGAAGTGGTGGTGTTCCCCTGCCATTCCATTCTTGCATTACTGCTGCAGGAATCAAGGTAAGATCACTTACTGAGCACTTACTATGCCCAGACACCCTGCCAAATAGATCAGGGTCAAATTTTCCTGCTACAATTCAGGTAAACAAAAGAAAACTCTACTCTGCATTTTCTATAATTGATGTCATCCCATTTCCAGCCTCTCTCCCCCAAACTAGTAGAAAATCTTGGTGATACAAGAAACACCCATTTTCTTCTGACTTCTTTAAGCATTATATTGTATTTCAGAGATTTCCATACTGTGTATTGGCTCCAAAGTAACTCTTGCTCGACATCATGGCAGAGAGGGTGCTGCCTCTCAGGGTTTTGCAGGATCCTTGGTGATTATAATGGTGTCATGCCTGGACTGTTCACTCACTGGTTTAAGGCCCAGTGGCTTTGTGACTCCACTTTCCTTCGGTCCTTGCCTGTGCTAATTCTTCAGGTCCTGGCTGCAAAGCCCCTGGTCATCCACCTGTGGGGAGGTTACCACCAATACATGTATCCCTCTTCATCTGAGACCCTTAGAAATTCTTCACTCCCATCAGACTACAGAGATTCCTATCTCATCAACAGAACCCCCATCACACAGGTAAATTGCTCTCCCTGATTCCATTCAGCCTCCTCATAACACAGTCCCCATGCAGCAGGCAGAGTGATGCTTCTCAGATGTCAAACAGATCAAGTCCTACCACTGTTCCAAACCCTCCATGGCTCTCCACTGAACTTAAATCTTCATTGAGATTAAAAAACCCACAATTCTTGCCAAGGTATATATGGCTCTGTGTTATCTGGAAACAGCCCTCCACTGCCTCCCTTGATGAGTAATCTACCAACCTCCTTTGCTCACTCATCTCTAGCCACACTGGCTTCCTTAATCTTCTAATAAACTGAATATACTTCCACCACAGGGCCTTTGCATAGGCTCTTAGCTATTCAGTCTACTTTGGACATTTCCCTTAAGAACTCACCTGTTGATCCCCATTGTCTGGGGTGACCTTCTCTCCACCCCATCTGAAATAGCACCCTGACTCTGTCTTTTGCATCCTTGGCTTCATTTTTCTTTATGGAACTTCTAGCCACCTGACATCTTATACAACAATATGCTTGATTAGTTTGTCCCACTCCCACCAGAATATAAATCAAAAGGAAAAAAAAAAGTATATACCTAATTTTTTTTTTTTTTACTAATTATCAACAACCCTTTGTGGTTGATTTCAAGATTGCTATTATTTCTATGGTACAGGTGACAAAATGAAGTTCAGTGAGTTTAAATGATTTGCAGAAGCAAATGATGAAAACGATTGCTTCTACCCCAAGGAAGGACTAAAGTATACACAATATGCAGTTAGGTAAAGGAGCAACATGACAAGAAGACTGCTAGCAACTTCCCCAGTGTCCCAGAGCACCAGGCGGGAGATGAGACCTGACCAAGTGCAGTAAGTAGGTCATTAACCACTCAGAGGTAATTCCATCCTTCCGTATAAACAAACCTCCTTTGTGAGGCCTGTTCATTTTTCAAGTGGTCAAAGGAGCAGCTGGGTTGCAGATAATCAAGGAGCCTGGGGGCAGTTAGTTCTAATGTTTTGACAGTGAAAAAACTGGGAAAGCCTCAGCATTTTAGGAACTGTTGTCATGCTTGGGAAGTTCTTTATTAGGCCTTGAGATCAGACGTTTCTCATATCAGCTGTTTTTTTTTTAATTTTTTTTAATTTATTTATTTTACTTTACAATTCTTAAAACATTTTTCCTTTAATTAAAAATACACTTTAAATAAAGGATAATAAGTAGTAAATGCACCAGGACATACACAAAAATTGGCCACTTAGATGAAATATATCAATTCCTTAAAAACCACATACCACGAAATTCACCCAGCATGAAAAAGATAATCTGATAGGCCCATATTCAATTTATTTATTTATATTTTAATTAATGAATTTATTTTTTATTTTACTTTACAATTCTGTATTGGTTTTGCCATACATTGACATGAACGTACAAGGGCTTATGTACTTAGCCTCACTTCCTCCAGAAATACACTGATCACCTCCAGGACACATAGAGGGTGGGTAGGGAGGCTCCTGGTCAGCAGTCCACTGACTACTGATGACTCATGTCTAATTCTTTTTGCTGAGCTTCCAGTCCTTGAAAGCCCAGCTCAAGGCTGACTCCTCTATCTCCCCAAGTACCTGGCAGAGAACAGGTGTTCAATACATCTCTGTTATCTCAAATTGGCAGTTCACTGAATCAGGGCAGTCCTCTTTTTCTAATCTGCCAAATGGAGAGAGTGAAGCTCTCTATAAGGATTACTGGGATCAACAAATGAAATCAAATGGATTTTTTAAAATAACATATAAGATACACTGATTTTCTTTAACTTTAAAAGGTAAAACAAATATGTTGTGATCATTTTAGGGTGCATGGCCTTATGGCATTTGTCAGGGAACATGGTTTTGGAGACAGCAAAGTTCCAGTTATTGTTAGAGCTATTCTTTCCTTCAGAGAGATGACACTTAAGAAATGAAGAAAATTAAATCTACATTCACCCAAGGAGTAAGTATTCTAATATGTTCTATCTGATTACCAAAATAAAAAGGCCATATTATAAATTAAATTAATAATATTGCCTTACATTGGGCTTCCCAGGTGGTGCTAGTGGTAAAGAACCCACCTACAAATACAGGAGACATTGAGAGACATAGGTTCAATCCCTGGGTTGGGAAGATTCCCCTGGAGGAAGGCCTGGAAACCCACTCCAGTATTCTTGCCTGGAGAATCCCATGGACAGAGCAGTCTGGCAGGCAACAGTCCATAAGTTCTCAAAGAGCTGGACACAACTGAAGCAATTTAGCATGCAAGCAGTACACTTTACATTAGTTTAATATCAATACTTGAGAGTTTTTGCTTGTTCTAACCAGATAGTCCTGAAAAGATAGTTTTATTTTCTCTTAGTTACTATTAGATAATTTAGTACGTGCTAGGTACTTTATTGAATGCTTTTTTGAATGATCTCATTTGTTCCTCAAAATCATTCTATTTTTTTTTTTTTTTCATTTTCAAGCTTAACCCACTTGCTCAAGATCACACAGCTAAGAGATGAAGCTGGTAATCAAGCCCATGTATTACAGACATACACATCACCATATTTCCTCCTTGAAATCAGCCAAGATGAACCATGCATACATGCATGTATCCATCCAACATCCATCTATCCAACATCCATCCATCTGCAAGCCCCAACCATGTAGAAAGCCCTGTAGTAGCTGCTGAGGAATACAACGAGGAGAAAACAGACACAGTTCCATCCTCACAGAGCTTGAAATCTAAAGTAGGATAAATGATGTTAAACAAGTAATCAAACATGCACATAATAACAAACTGCAATTAGTGCCAGGCAAGAAAATTACAGAGCACAGTAAGAACATACACCTCAAGACAGAGTAACTGGGGAACAAATGTGGATGGTCAGCCGAGGAAGAGCAGTCAGGGAAGGATCCTTGCAATGAATCTGGGCTGAGAGGGAACGAGGCAGCAAGGTTCATGCGAGCATTGAGACGAGGAGTGTGTATTCAATTCGAGTCACATGTCTATGGAGATGCTGAGTTGGGGGACCTGAGAATGAGGGAAGCAAAACCAGAAATCAAAGGGGACTGGGGAAGGGAGTGAAAAGAAAGTCAGGGTGGAGAATTGAAGAAAAGAGAGAAGCTACTAAAGAAAAACTTGAAACTGCTGTAGCATAGTGGGGTATAATCACCTTCATGGTGCAGGTTTGAGAACTGTTGAACAGTTTGAAAAGTGGAGACAACAGCAGTGAAGAACACTCTTTCAAGGGTGCAACTAAGCTCGCTTTTCAGCACAAAGGATTTGAGTAATGTATGAATAGCACTAAGCAGAGAGAAAAAGCCCAAGGGTGTCTAAATATTCTTCCTCAAAACTTCAAACATGCTTTCTTTATTTCCTAACTCAGTAGACATTCTGGGCAGAGGTCTTTGTTCATCCTGAAAGATGGTACCATGGAGCTCTGCCCTACTGTGCCAGTGGACACACCCAGAAAGTTGTAGGCACTGCAGTCTCTCCGAAGCAGTTGACTTTACATCCTTAAAAAGCAACAATTAGTATTATTTTCTTAAGAGATACATTTAAGTGATGTACTTGCCAGATTAATGGAAATGAGGTACATGAAATAAGAAAACATCCATTAAATTTTGGAGCCCTTTGAGAATTCCAAAAAGGCAATACAAGTAACAGATCCAGGAAGCAAAGAGAAGTTACGATCTAAGAAATTAAGAACCTGCCAAGGGTAGGTGACTGAAGGAACATAATTTTTTTTATTCCAAGGTAAGTTATGGAGCAAGAAAAACACTGCCTTGTCATACTTCAAACATCTCTCTCAATAATGTTATTTCCTAAAACCTACAAGAAAATCTTTGCAAGATGCACTAGTCTAAAATTCTTCACGTACAAGTAAGATTTTCCTCCTCCTTTGAAAATATCTATTACTAAGTTTTCACAATCAGGGGATACTCGAGACAGAAAAATCAGTAAGTAAACCAGTAAAGATACTGCATCCTAAAATAGCCTAGCTGCAACTTTCAAGCAGGTTGAAACATTTATCCTTAGAGACCAATATTTGAAAGATATCTAAAACTCGTATAAAAATTCTGAAGGCAACTGTCAATATCCTCCAGGTTCAGGGCACTCTCACAAGCTCATACACCTGCAGGCTTGGTTATTCAACTGGAAAAATCAACAGATTTCCAGACAGTGTGTTGTATAGATTGGAGCATCTGGGCTCCATCACCTTGCATTTTTGGCAACACAAAAATAAAGTCCTAAAGTCAAGTAAAAATCTGTTACAATGTGATTCAGCTACCTTTCTCAGAGGATATAGGCTGAACATTTCATTTGCTAAGGGTATCTCTGAAATAGATTTGATCTTAGTCTTTTTTCCTTAAAGAGTTTTTATTTCACACAATGCTGAGTATCAAGATTGTGTAACAGATGACCTCAAGTAACAGATGACACAGAAAGAAACGATGTACTATCACCTAGAATGTCCACTGACAAGTCTTTCTGCTGCCCCTCCTTATTGGAAACCATTCCTAATGTACCAATTAAATTCCTATTACCTCCAGGAAACTTGCAAAACTGCAGCCTCAAAGACTACTGCCTCCTTCCCTTCTGAAGTCCTAGTTATCAATACAGTTTGACTCAAGTGTATATAATCTGGTAAGATATCTTGAATTAAAAATATATGTGTCTAATACATAGTAAACAAACTGTGGTTACCAAAAGGGAAGGGAGGAAGGATAAAAGAGGAGTTGGAATGAACAGATACACACTACTATACATAAAATAAACAACAAGGTCATACGATATAGCACAGAGAATGTATTCAATATGAAAGTGAAAGTTGCTCAGTCATGTCTGACTCTTTACGAGTTCTCCAGGCCAGAATCCTGGAGTGGGTAGCCTTTCCCTTCTCCAGCGGATCTTCCTGACCCAGGAATCCTGTAATGGAAAAGAAGCTGAAAAATAATATAAATAGATATATAAAGACATAGCTTTGAATCACCTTGCTATACACTAGAAACTAACACAAAGTTGTCAATGAAATATAAGAAACATCTTTTAATGTGCACACACACATACTAGTTATACAGAATATAAAAATTACATTTTACAATTTTGAAAATACATTAGATGTGTGTATATGTATGTACACACATGCACACAAACATATATACATAAACACATAAAAATTACTCAGCAATTACATTATTTTAGGTCCTGATCAAATATTTAATTCATTTCATTGGCACAACAACTCTTAGAAACTATTACGGTGTTGGTTTTCCAAAGGAGGAAACCAAGAGAATTAAATTCTTCATCAGTTTTTTAAATCTTTGAGTTATTTACGAATTGAGGAGGACAGCTGTCTTGCCTCATCAAATAAGTTCATGAGACATTGGAGGGCTGGGATCTGCGTCGTCTGTTCCGTGTCCTTCAGAAAGTCTTGCACATGGTTTCATTTACAGCATGCACTTGCATATGCCAACGTGTTTGGATTTAATGTTGAAAAGACAAGAAAGGTAATGCTTACTTAAAATGTCCCCTCTAAAATGACTGACATTTGAGTTCACTATTGACTTGGAAATAAAACCCAAGACCCACTCACATTCAGCACTAGAATCAAATACCAAATGAATATAAATGGGAGGCATCTCTGTCTCTGCCATTCTTTTGGTATTTCTAGCATGGGCACGAGCAGCGTGGAAACGGTCAGAGATGTGGGCTCCCTACAATGATGCTGACACCGGGGTTCAGTGCCATTTCATGAAGGGAGCTGCAAAGGCAGGATGGGGAACAATGCTGAAAAGCCTGAGGAAACAGAAAGGGAAGAAAATAAAACAGAGATTCACATCCTTTGGATTAAAAATCCAGCAAAAGGAGAAAAAAAAAGAAGAAGAAGAAGCCAGTCCAACAATTGATAGAATTTTAAATGCAGTCAACCTAAGCTTCAATATTTATTCCAACAGGAAAATTGAACCTCAAGTCTAAAAATAACTCTCAGTTCCCATTCTCTACCCAAATACACATACATTTACATTTATGGGTGACTATGTGGCTATATTTAAATTCTCAGCTCTAAAAGCTGCAAGACTGCAAATAGACTCATTTTAGCCGTTTTATCAAATTGTATTAGCTTTCCTTCCCTGCCATTCTCCAAGGCAGGCAAAGTTCAGATGTGCAGAAAATGTAAATGATTTCTTTTGATAACCGTGCTGGTAGATTCCAAACCCAGAAATCAGCTCATGCTTATTTCTGAGAGTTTGTTGAGTGATGCCTGGTGATGGCTTTGTGCTAAGGGAATGAATTTCAGTTTAAGGAGCCAGAGGAGTGTAGTACTTCAAGGCAGAAATGAAGAAAAAATGCCACTATTCTAGCATCATCTAGTGCCTCAGACCCAGGAGACCTTGCATGCTGGATGGAAGCAAGGATCAAGACTGAACACATCTCCCTATGGAGGGACTTATATGTGGTTTAGTGATAGTGTCTTTTATGAACTTTAAGACAGAGGAAGTCAAGGTCATTGCCAGTGGGTAGATTCTTCCAGGAACACTGATGCATTCTTATAAAGATATTAGCCCTGACCTGGCTCCTCAAGGCTTGATTTTCAGAGAACTGGACTCCACTCTCATGTGCCTTACTCCTCAATTCACATTCACAAGTGGTGAGATGATATGCATAACTCAACTATTCATTATCTCCCTAAACTTTCATTACCTTAGTATTTCCGCATGATCTCTCATTCCAGAAAGTGGAATACAGCACTGTCCGAATGGGAGAAAGCATATTATAGTTCATTGAGGGAAAAAAAGGTAATTTAAAATATTTGGCTGTTAAATCTGTGCAATCCACCTCATGACAGGAAAAAAGTAGAGGGAAGTCTGGCTATATCCCCACCCCAAACCCCACCAGCCAAATCTAGTAAAGTGATTCTCTTAACTGAGGAGGGAAGTTTGATATTAAAAATAAAAGATAGTTAGACGTTACTATGATAATAAACTCCTGCCTTCCCTACTCCTCAGGTCCTGAGTATGGAGAGTATAGAATCCAACGTAATTTTAAGGGTAGAGGACAATTGTGGTTCATATTATTCTCAGAATTATAGAGGCAGAGTGTTTCAGATCCACCCTCCACCAGTGTTTTGATGTACATATGAATCATCTCCCAGGGATCCAGAGCAACTTGGGGAGACCATAAAGACTTTTCCTCCTCTGAGCAGGTAGGAAACATCTGTTGAGAGAGTAAGTTAGAAATCCAAATATTCCTCAAGGTCAAAATGAATAAGAAATGACAACAGGCACCATTTCCTCAGAGACCATGGTAGGACGTGAGCAGATGATTGTACTCTCAGGAAAATGAATCAGAAAAAAAAAGGCGAGTCAAGTCTAAAAAGGAGTTTGGCCACTTGCCTACAAATGGTAACATGGCACATGGAAAGCCCTGTTTACTGGATTTGGCTTATGTTCCCCATGAGACTGACTGAGCCCTACATGGCTCCTTGGTCTTTAGCCATTTACGAAAATGCAGAGCTGTGTGCACAACCATCAAGGCCTCATTCATCAACATCACACCTCTCCTCATTCCACATTACAGCACAGCCACCATCATAGCCACATCAAAAGGAGCTTCCAGCATCTCTGGCCTCCAAGCCTAATGCCATCAGATCACAGACAGTCTACCTCTTGCCTTCAAGACTCAGTGGAATACTGTTCACTGGGTATAGAATGAAGACTTCCCAAAGGTTGCCTAGAGATCCTGTTTGATAAAACCCAGAAGGGTAGGCAGAACTTTGACCAATAGGAGGGAGTCATCTGTGTTCCGACCTCCCAGGTGGCTCAGTGGTAAAGAATCTGCCTGCCAGTGCAGGACCTACTCCAGTATTCTTGCCTGGATAACCCCATGTAACCTGGCAGGCTACAGTCCATGGAATCGAAAAGAGTTGGACACAACTGAGTGACTGACCATGCATGTACACCTGTGTTTATTTGTCAAATTGCAGCCAGTTCTATAATCTACCAACTTTTTTTTTTTATGCTTATTTCCTTGCATGTCTCACTTTTACTTTTTTCCTTCATTTGCACCATCCTGAGACTAAACACTAGGCTAATCATTAATTTGTTTTGTTCACACACTCATTTCTGAGGAATTCTGGACTAAGGCACTCTGGTACTTTACTTAAGGTGGAACAGAAGAGGGGAAAAAATCCTTAATTTGACCTGAAATTAATAACAAATGGCTAAATCTGATTTAATTTAAAAGATTGGACTAGTTTGGGAGGCTATGCAGGTATTATCAACTATTACATCTTTATACTTCCAAATTTGTAACTTATGAATTAAATAGCTATACTAAGAAAACACCAAAATTTAAAACTTTATGAAAACCATTTGCCTACAGCTTTGAAACACGCAATTATGATTCAAATTAAGGGCCATTCTGGACAGAGAAAAGGGAAATAAAGGAAAATTTTCATGTCTATACTACAAAGATAGAGTTCTCCAACTTTTTCTGTATCACATATTCTTGGTTTTACAGTAGAAAGGGGACACACAAACAGTGGCTAAAAGTTAACATAGATGAGCATGGGTTTTGGTGTCAAAGACAGCCAGTCTTAGTATTATTTCTGCAGTTCCCCAGCTTTGTGTCCTTGGGTAACTGACCAAAGCTCTAAGTCTCCCAATTCATGAAACAGACCCAAGAGTACAGACCTCAGAGATGTGTTATGAGGAGGAACATACAGTTTCTAGGACTGTGGCTGGAGAAGGGGATGAACTTAAACGTGGTGTCATCAGCATCGCAGTGTGGTTTACATACCATTTGAAGAACTCTTCAGTTAACAAAGAGAATGCATCTTGGTTGACACAAAGGTGGATATTCACTATAGAATTAGGGACAAAGTACTGAATTGGCCAAAGTTTGTTAGGGAAAAACCTGAAAGAACTTTTTGGCCAACCCAATATCTATCATTCTCCATCAATCTTACAAGCTTTTTCACTCTTCCCCTGTGGTAAAATAGGGCTTCCCTGGTGGCTCAGGTGGTAAAGCATCTGCCTGCAATGCAGAAGACCTGGGTTTGATCCCTGTATCAGGAAGGTTCCCTGGAGAAGGCAATGGCTACCCACTCCTGTATTCTTGCCTGGAGAACTCCACGGACAGAGAAGCCTGGTGGGCTGCAGACTGTGGGATTGCAAGGAGTCAGACACAACTGAGTGACTAACACTGAGGTAAAATAGACAACTGAGTATCTTCAAGATAAAATGGAAACTCCTATATTTGATCTGTTTGGGCAATGATTACCTTAGTTAAAAAAAATTCATAATAGAGATTCAGAGAGACATATATAAATATTCATAAATGAAAATACACAAAGAAATGTTTCATGCCAATATCCAAGACAAGGCCCCTGAAGTAAATCAAGTGTACTGTCTTTGCCAATACATTTTATTGGACACACCAGTCGCATTCATTTGCCCATTATCTATGGCTATTCCTATAAATAAAGAGAAGATTTATGGTCCCCAAAGGCTAACATATTTACTATTTGGTTCTTTATAGAAAAAGGTTTGTTGATCTCTGTGAATAAATTTAGGGTAGAGGCAAGAATAGGAGACAAGCTGGTAGCAAAGAGTTAGAAAAAGTTAAATGAGGTAAGCTTACATGGTAAGATAATATCTGTTAGGTGAGGATGGGTCCAAATATACCACAGCCACAGAAACTGTGAAGTTAAGTCAAGCTCAACATTAGTAGAAGTCTAAGGGCATAAATGCTGCTTAAGGATAAATATTAAAACCAAGAATGGTAATGTACTTCTCCTCCAAGGTTGCAAAGTGAAAGTGCTTCATATTAGAAAATACAGTTAAAGAAAAGCACCTATTGTTAACAGTCTCTTGTATGAACGGAATGCAATAAAAACTGGATTTGTTATGGTTGTTGATTTATATTATTAAAGAAACATCTTTGTGAATATAAAGAATATTTTCAAATAAATTTAATTATGTAATACTTTTACTTTATTACTTCAATAAATGAATTGAAGGAATGAAATATAGGAAGTGGAGCCTTTTTTAATAGAAAAACTAAAAAAATCAATTATTCAAGAATCTCAAATTAGTATAGATAAGACTGATGTTGGGCCAGATCTTTATCTGCACATTGATCCATGCCTCTTAAAGGAACAAATTTCCTTCCGTGTTCATGTTATAATTGTTTAAAAATTTAACTTATTTAAGATGATGATATATTTCCTTTTCTGATATAGTTTTAGTTATTAGGTAATTATTGTATCCTATTGTGAAGCACTTGTGAAAAATTTGACTTAAAGACTTAAAATATGTCTCAGATGATTTAATACAGTAAATCATATTGACTCAAATATTTACTGAAAACTAATCTGCTGAAGAACTCATTTCTTTGCTAAAAAGCTACAATTTGCTATTGTCTCTATAAATTCAGTCTTTGAAAACATCACGTTTTCTGGATAATGAAAAACACTTTACAATACTTGACATATTTAACAATATGAGATTGGTTAAAGAAATTAAGGTATTCTTATAAAGCCATTAAAATTATCCTAAAATAGTTAATGACATGGGACATACGTTCAAAACATATTAAATGAAAATGTTACAACAATGGATTTCCCTTTTATAAGAAAAACATCCATGTATATATGTAAAACACACAATGTTGCTTCCTACAATTGGGAGATTATTAGTGACTTTTATTTTCCCTTAGACACTGTATTTTATAAATTTTACTATTTTCAATGTTTATTCCATCTGTGGTTAGGAGAAGCAATAAAGCATATTAAACATTTCATAAATAGTCTTAATATACCAGAAAAAAGTTACTACAACTGAAATAGAATGCTTCTGAAGCAAAAAGTGCGATAGTTTTTATTTTTAATGGGTAGTTGGGAGAGAAAGCATATGATATACACAGTGGTTAGGATTCTAAGATTTTGTGGCTAGATATTCATTTGCCTGAAACCTAATCTCAAAAAACTGATCATTAAAAATTGGTCATCTTTTTAAAATAAAAAATTATAATAAACTACTCAATAGATATTCAAAGCATTAAAAATAAGTAAAACTTGTATTTTTACCCTAGCAAAAATTCACAACTTCTCTTTATGATTGTATTATTATGATTAACAACCATAAATTTTTGTATAGATAGCACATATTTTATAAGGCCCTGTGGTTACTGATCTTCAAATAATCTTGTGAAACAGGAAGGACAGATATTCCTATATTCCATTATAGGACACCATTCCTATAATGGTGGAAATGAGGCTCAGAGTGCCTGTCATGTAAGTTAGCAAAAGCTGTAGAAAGTGTTTGTTGCTAAGTCATTGGTAATTCTTTGTAACCCCATGGACTGTAGCCCACCAGGCTCCTCTGTCCATGGAATTCTCCAGGCAAGAATACTAGAGTGCATTGCCATTCACTTCTCCAGTGGATCTTCCTGACCCAGGAATTGAACCTGGGTATCCTGCACTCATCTCACACGCTAGTAAAGTAATGCTCAAAATTCTCCAAGCCAGGCTTCAGCAATACATGAACCATAAACTTCCAGATATTCAAGCTGGTTTTAGAAAAGGCAGAGGAACCAGAGATCAAATTGCCAACATCTGTAGGATCATTAGAAAAGCAAGAGAGTTCCAGAAAAACATCTCTTTCTGCTTTATTGACTATGCCAAAGCCTTTGACTGTGTGGATCACAATAAACTGGAAAATTCTGAAAGAGATGGGAATACCAGACCACCTGACCTGCCTCTTGAGAAACCTGTATGTAGGTCAGGAAGCAAAAGTTAGACCTGGACATGGAACAACAGACTGGTTCCAAATAGGAAAAGGAGTATGTCAAGGCTGTATACTGTCACCCTGCTTATTTAACTTATATTCAGAGTACATCATGAGAAATGCTGAGCTGGAGGAAGCACAAGCTGGAATCAAGATTGCCAGGAGAAATAGCAATAACCTCAGATATGCAGATGACACCACCCTTATGGCAGAAAGTGAAGAGGAACTAAAGAGCCTCTGGATGAAAGTGAAAGAGGAGAGCGAAAAAGTTGGCTTAAAGCTCAACAATCTCAGCTCAACATTCAGAAAACGAAGATCATGGCATCTGGTCCCATCACTTCATGGGAAATAGATGGGGAAACAGTGGAAAAAGTGGCTGAATTTATTTTGGGGGGCTCCAAAATCACTGCAGATGGTGATTGCAGCCATGAAAATAAATGATGCTTACTCCTTGAAAGGAAAGTTATAACCAACCTAGATAGCATATTAAAAAGCAGAGACATTTCTTTGTCAACAAAGGTCTGTCTAATCAAGGCTATGGTTCTTCCAGTAGTCATGTATGGATGTGGGAGATGGACTATAAAGCTGAGCACAGAAGAATTGATGCTTTTGAACTATGGTGTTGGAGAAGAATCTTGAGAGTCCCCTGGACTGCAAGGAGATCCAACTAGTCCATCCTAAAGGAGATCAGTCCTGGGTGTTCATTGGAAGGACTGATGTTAAAGCTGAAACTCTAATACTTTGACCACCTGATGCGAAGAGCTGACTCATTTGAAAAGATCCTGATGCTGGGAAAGATTGATGGCAGGAGGAGAAGGGGATGACAGCGGATGAGACAGTAGGATGGCATCACCAACTCAGTGGACATGTATTTGGGTAAACTCCAGGAGTTGGTGATGGATAGGGAGGTCTGGTGTGCTGCAGTTCATGGGGTCACAAAGAGTCAGCCACAACTTGAGCAACTGAATTGAACTTATCCTGCCTTGCAGGTCGACTCTCTACTGTCTGGGCCACCAGGGAAGCCCAAAGTTGTAGTACTGGGACGGAAACTCCAAATCCCATTCTCTTCCAAACACAGCATTCTGCTTCTTGAAAGCATGATGAGAACTGTTCCACCTTGAACAATGGCTAAAGGAAAAACCACATTGCTCACATCCAGGTATTTAATACAGATGATGTGAAATTCAATGATAGCTATTACAGCAGAAACTTACATTTGCAGTCAGAGCTGGAAGATCGCAATTCTAGTCCTTTCCATTACTCTAGTATGCTGTGTGATTTTTGGAAGATCCTAAGTCTAGGTTTGTGAGATCCCTTCCACCTTCTTGATTCTGTCTGCTGAACAGATTCATTTGAGCAAATAGATGATAATGAAGTCCTTCAATCTGCCCTTTCAGAATGATTCTTGCCTTATGTATGATTCCTAGTGCCCTGGAAACTGATCTGAATGGATTTTACCAATGGGCTCCTTGGTCTTCAACACTTTTTGTTGGGTTTGGTCAATATGGGGCATTAGCAGGCGATTATGGAGCAGAAGGAGAGTGGGGTTAGGTTACCTCTGGCTTCTGCAAGGGAGCAAAATTTGCCACCCCAAAATGTATCTTTGGCAAGTAGACTACTGCAAGCTGAAAACCATCAAGGCTCAAAAGACAAAGTAGGATATTCTGACATTACCCCTAATTGCATGAAAGAATTTGGAGAACCCGTTCCAGAATACAGCTATCACTAGGTATATCTGCAAAGAATCTGGGATAGGTGTGCTAGGGGAAACTCTACAGAGCCTAGAGATCAGAGTCTACTCTGTGTCCCATTACCTCTGTGTGGCGCAGCAAACCATTTGTTTACCAAGCCTTTGCTTTCCATCTTCCTGTGAATGCCTTCCTGCCTTTGAAGTCCCAAACCACCACCCACAACATCCTCTTCTGTCTTTAGTTGAAGATGATAGTTAAGGTGAGGGCTCTAGTCATGTTGGCAAGTCACTCTTGTTTTCTGGGTTTCTACCATGTATACATGTTAATAAACTCTGGTTTAATTTTCTTCTGTTAATCTGTCTCATGTATAGTTAATTCTTAAGATAGCCAGAAGAATCTAAAAGTATAGAGGGGAGGTTCTTCCTCCCTGACACTCTCTCCTCTGACTCCTTTAAGAGTAGAAGTGGTTATAGCTCCCTACTGTGGCTGGGGCCAGAGTACAGTGCTATTCAGTTTCTCTAAACTCTGCTACAATCTCAGTTTAAGTATGCCATCTGTGTCCTAATTCATTAGATGGAAAAATAAGGGAAATTTATTTCTCTGGCCAATTTAACTTCATGGAAAAAAGTCACTTTCCCATATGGTGGATGCCAAACATGTCTAAGATCGGTGGGAACTCATAGGTTAACTTCAAAGGCAGCTTCTCAGACCATCCAGTGAAATTCAATACCTTTGCTCTACAGATATAGACATGGTTGACCAGAGCTTGACTCAGCAAAGATCACTGGCTTGGGTTTTCCTGGTAGTCTAGTGGTTAATAATTTGTCTTGCAATGGAAGGATACCAGTTTGATCCCTGGTCCAGGAGACAACTGAGGAATCACTAAGTTGCCATGGGACAACTAAGCCCATGCTTCACAACTACTGAGCCTGAGCACCCTAAAACCGATGCTCCACAACAAGAGAAGAAATCAAAATGAGAAGCCCAAGCATCACAACTAGAGAGTAGCCCAGCTCACTGCAACTAGAGAAAGCTCACATGCAGCAACAAAAACTCAATGCAGTCAAAAAAATTAAAATCAAAAAGAAGATCACTGGCTTTAGTGTCTAAACTGCTAGCACCCAATCGTCCTTTTCCATCAATAGAAACTTAAGGCTAAAATGGGAGAACCCTCAGAAGTTCCATAAATAATGAAGCAACCAAAGAGAAATGCCTACCGGCAGCATTCATGAAATTCAAGAATTCATGAATCTTCACAATAATAAGTTAATCTTCACAATAATGGCAAGATTTTTTGTTTGCTGGTAAAACTAATATCCTAATATAGAAATACTAAACATACAGGTTCCTTTTCCTTTGGGTCAACAAATTTTAACATTATGTACTCTTTGATGACTGTTTTGGGTGATTCACATTATTTCCAAATCTGAATGTAACTGTAGAATTTAACATTTTGATATCATATTATTTCAAAATCCTCCAATTCCAGGGCTCAAAACTATATTGTACCCCATTTCCTATCAAACAATAGGTTATATAACCAAAGGACCAAAAGCACTTAACTATTATAATGCTGCTGCTGCTAAGTCGCTTCAGTCATGTCTGACTCTGTGTGACCCTATGAATTGTAGCCTGCCAGGCTTCTCTGTCCATAGGATTCTCCAGGCAAGAATACTGGAGTGGGTTGCCATTTCCTTCTCCAATGCAGGAAAGTGAAAAGTGAAAGTGAAGTCACTCAGTCGTGTCTGACTCTTAGCGACCCCATGGACTGCAGCCCACCAGGCTCCTCCATCCATGGGATTTTCTAGGCAAGAGCACTGGAGTGGGGTGCCATCGCCTTCTCCGTCCTATTATACTAGAGTTCCTTTAACTCACCTTAAGAAAACGTTCCATTTTCAAAAACCTTTGTGTGGCAGCACACATGATCAAAGTAATAAATATGCGGGTGAAACAAAGCAAGAGAACAATGCTTCCCTCACACAATGAAGAGAAGTTGTGCAGAATGAAGAAATCTCTTGTTTACGTACTGCAGGAGACAGTTTGCATTTCTGACTGTATACTTAGTGGCACAATGTTTGTCCCCTTACTAAACTTCATCCCAGTTTTTGTAGTGTCCACAGCCAAATTGAAGTGAGGGAATACTGATGGATAGAGATTCTGAGCAAGTGAGATTAAAGATCTTTTTAAAGGATGTTGATGGAGAGTCATTCATGAGACCCATGTAAAAAGCTGAGGGGTCCGCTATGGAGCTCAACACCTGGCTTTGCTTATTCTTAACTACACCTTCCAGGGAAGATTTTCTAATCCAAGTCATGGTTTTCTCAAGTGTCAAATGTTGAAAAGAATACCCATACCTCATTGCATATGACCATTAAATGAGATATAATATGTAAGAGCATTTAGTGTAGTTTGAGCACACAAAAGGGATGCTTTAAATCCTATTTACTATTTAATTACTTTTATTATGTTGACAGCTATTCATTCTCAACCAGAGGAGACATTAAAGATCTCAGTGACTTGAGTGAAACATCTTATCAAAAGACTGCCTTTCAATAAGCTTGGTATATTTCTTTATTCTAGCCTTAGAGAGGAATCCTGGGAATGACGCTTACATAATGACTTAGAATCTCAAACACAATAAATCTTTGAGCATGCTATAACTAAAATTTGGCAAGCATCAGGGATCCATGACAATGAACCATTTCTATACAATGAATAACAATTTCTACTCTTTGAATTTGTCTTAGAAGGCAAAAGTAAACCATCCTGCCTTATAATCAAATATTACAGAGAACTGCGAATATCCAGAGTTCCAGGTCTCTCGCATTGCAGGTGGATTCTTTACCAGCCGAGCCACAAGGGAAGCACAAAAATACTGGTGTGGGAAGCCTATCCCTTATCCAGTGGATCTTCCTGACCCAGGAATCAAACCGGGATCTCTTGCATTGCAGGCATATTCTTTACCAACTGAGCTATCAGAGAAGCCCAGGGTTCTACTAAGAATGTCTATATTAGAATTCATTTGTGACTCGGGTAAACTGAAAAAAAAAAATTCAACCTAAAAGTTGACAAGTTTTACACAGTGGACAAAACTGAGGACTTAAGTCTGAGACCCAGCATCTCAGATAATACTGAGAGACTGAAAGAGGCATGTAGGGGAGCCAGGGTATATAAGAGTTTTTGCAACAAAGACCAGGTAGACAGAACATTAAAAGATTACTGTTAATTAAAGAAAATCAGACATCTGAAGTTAAGGAATTTAGTGCTTTTCTATGCTGGGAAAAACTGAAGGCAGGAGGAGAAGGGGCAACAGAGGATGAGATAGTTGGATGGCATCACTAATTCAATGGACATGAGTTTGAGCAAATTCCAGGAGACAGAAAAGGACAGGGAAGCCTGGCATGATACAGTCCATGGGGTGGCAAAGAGTTGGACACGACTGAGAGACTGAATAACAACAATAAATAAATGTATTGGAAGATGCAAGAGCCTTTCAGGACTCACTGGACTCATTCTTTGATGTGAACCTCTGTTATCTGGGGCCAGTATCCTGGGCTTCTCACCCTTAATCTCCTCAGGGTGCACCATCAGGGTGGCTGCAGGGTGGGCATGAAGTTTCCATCCCGAATTCCCTCAGGGTTCACCAAGCGGTGGGGCGGCAGTGAGGGGAGGTGAAGTGGTTGGTAAAGGTGGCTGTAGCGCCTGATGGCTGCAACAACCTTTATTTATTCATGTGGCGGGCAGCATTTTTAGTTCACACCCAGTAAAGTGTGAAGTCACAGACAGAAGTCAGTGATTAACTACTATCTCTCTGCAGAGAAATTGTCTTGGAGTAATCCAGGGATATGAAAAATGCACATGTCTAGTCCCCACCCCTGGAATTTAATTCAGTAGGCCTGGGGTAAACTGCTTAGCTGGGTTTTAATGCTCTTTGTGGTATTCTGCACAGTCAGACTTGGGAATTACTGGAAAGTGAACTAGGATTCAGAAAGACTTGTTTCTACTCTGGCTAACTTTACAGAGCACCCTTTGCCACTGCTCTTTCCTCTCCAGGCCCCACCTCACACATTTTCAATACAAAGGACTTGCATTACTAGTACCTTTATGATCTCTTCTGGAATGTTCCATTTTACTTGGGATGCTAAAAGTAGGTGTGATAGGGACAGAGTAAAGAGACAAAAATAGGACTTCCCAGGTGGCTCGGTGATAAAGAATATGCCTACCAATACAGGAGATGCAGCTTTAATCCCCAGGTCAGGGAGATGTCCTGGAGGAAGAAATGGCAATCCACCCTAGTATTCTTGCCTGGAGAATCCCATGGACAGAGGACCTGATGGGCTACAGCCCATAGGGTCACAGGGAGTTGGACATGATGACAGAGCACACACAACAAGGAACAGAATAGGTGATTAAGAAGTTATTTCCACTAGGGGATTATACATAGAAAAAGTATGAGACACCATTGTGAATTACTCAAGAAAGCAGGTTTGCTAACCATAAGACTTCCTTAGCAACAAAACCATGCAACAGAAGCAAAAGACATGCGCCAAAACAGTGAAACAATGGTGGCATGGGACCCACATTTTGCCCAGTGAGCTCAATATGTTAATGATCCCTAGGACACAGAAAAAACAATAATTCGTGTACCTAGCTTGACCATGCAGGGACAAGAAAACTCCCCTGCTCAACCTGGTGGAGGAGCTGATGATGGAAGCATGGCTGCTCAAGAAAAAGCAGTTATTCTCCCCCTCCCCACTTTTCCTTTGACTCTAAAACTTTAGCCCAGGAAGTTCTTGAGCTGTGGTACCCCCTTGCCAGCATAGTTGTAAGGCTCATAAGCAGCGTATTCTAATAAATCACTTCTTATCTATCACTTTGTTTTTGGTTGAATTCTTTCTGTGCTGAGACATAAAGGACTATGGTACCAGAGTTCTTTGGAACCCCTGAAATGACATTAATCAGTTTCACATAGAAACAGCTAGAAAGTGGAAATACCCTGGTAGATGCATAAAAAGGTCAAAGCACACTTGGTAGAATTTTGGCAGGTCAACTGAATTTTTGATAACTCCTTGGAAGGCTTTCCCATGCATGAAGCAAAAAAGCATTTATCCACAACCTTCTGTTTCCTCTTAGAGAATGGCTGTCTGCAGCAACGCTGCCACTGTCCTCATGCTGAAGTGTTCATCAAGTAAACATTAATGAGAAACTGAGCCTTGGCAAGAAGCCTGCTGCCACCTCAATTTTCCTGGTGACTGGCAAGACAGTGTGAGTCAGTCTACACAGAGGGAGGAGAGCCACTTAGCTGCCTGTTGACAGTGACAGAGAGCAGCCAGGAAGATGATGGGTGAGAAGTTGAGGAAATTACGCAGGAGCAAAACCCCTGTGCTTTTGGTTCTAGGCCTTGCTCACAAACTTTCCCGGTTAAACCTGCTTTTCACTTTTCAGGTTTTGTTCGTTTCTTCCCCATTGAAAATACACATTGTGACCTGGAGGCCCAAAGCTGGAACTAGATTAAAAATATCAATTTTTTGGCCTCTACAGAGTTTTTATATCACTTAAGTCAACACTGGAAAACTGAATTATTTTACATAAAAATCCAATTTTCCAGATTCTCCAGAACAAAGAAAAAGGGCCATACACAATCTTTTAGAGCTGAATTATTAGCTGCCCATTTTGAGGGAACATGTGTACTCCAGGCCACTCCTGACTATCACTCCCTTCATGGACGCTGAGGTTTAATGTCTACGGTCATTTACTACTTTGCTCCCAATATGGTAATGTGTTTCTAAATAATAAAGAAATACTTTGATAGTTACATTTCTAACCAAAGCAGAAGCATGGTGTGAAGGGTGGCTGGCCTCAGAGCAGTGTGCTTCACAAAAATCAGATGATATAGATTTTCCTACATGCCTAAAATGCAAATGTGACCTCTGGTTCTCTTAGTAGCACTCCCTGCCTCGTCCCAGTGGACAGTTGCTGTACAGCCCCTGAGCTACATCCAGAGATTGTGGAGAAATGAGGAAGCAATGTAAGAAGGGGCATATTAGAGCACAGTGCTATTCGGCCCTCTTGATACTAAGATCCCTTTAAAAAGAAAGAGAGATTGCTGAAAAAAGTACTTCTCTGATTATCTGCTGAGAAGTAGCTGTGTTGAATGTGTAAGTGCAAAGTTTTAGAGTCAGGTGGCTTTAGCTATGTAAAAATGATGCTTAGTTCACCCTTCTGCCTCTTTGTTTCACAATGGAGATAATTAGCAATTCTTACCTCTGAGGGTTCTTATCATGCTTGAATAAAATACCTACTCACATAAAGCACTAAATGCAGCATCTGGCACATAGTAAATGTTCAGTAAGGGTTATTAATATTGCAATTATTGATTGATAAAATGCATGATGACACAAAGCTAGTAGGCACACACTATCACTTTGAATGAATTTATTTTCCATTAATCACAGTGGCATCTGCATGCATATGACAAATAAGAGTATATATATTTGTCAGACATTATTTATTTAGTCCACCAACAATACCTGGTGCTTAGGGAGTTCTAAGGTGCTTCCTCACTGCCTCCAAGGGCTCTGAGGTCTAAGGTGAAGAGAGAGAGATGTGAGAGGTATGGTCACTGTCGCAATCCAAGACAGAGTTTTATTTTATTTCAGCTCCTTAGCTAGCTGCAATCATCCCTGAGAGGAAAGAAATTGAGGGTGGAGGTGGGAGAGGGACAATGAAAGGAGGGAAAGAAAAAACATCTCTTTGGGCAGGTCACAGAACAGGTTTGAGCCTGTCAAGTGAGGATCTCAGACTAGATCAGTGGTTTTCAATCAGTTCTTCCAAGGAGCCCTGTAGTTTCAGGGAAGCCCCTCAGTGATCACTCAGTGACAGGGACCAAGAAGCAGACTGAGTAGAGGGCTTCAGAACCAGCCTTGTTTTAGAGAACAGCACAGCTTTTATGGAATCTTCTCATAATATTTCACGTGTAAAAAGTATTTCCCAGCTTTCAAAGTGGTTTCCAAGAACCAGCTGTGCTAGGTCATCTTAAACGCGGTGGTTTTCAAACTTGGCCACACACTGGAATTGCTCCAAAGAACTATAAAGATATTGCTGCAGGGGATTTAGCCCAGATTTAAATGGCCTTGGGTGTAGCCTGGACAGCCTTTGGATGTACAAATGCCTCTCCTTTGATTTGGCCTTGAATATGTTAGCCAAGACAAGGTCAAGGGCACCCACAGGTCTACCAACAAAAGAGCCTATGAAGTATAAGCAAGTAAAAAATACAATCCCACAAGGAGCAGAATTTCAGGAAAATTCAGAGTCTTAAAGAATGCCAGTGATGTTTATTTATTTTCTTAAAGCTTTGATTTCTAATTACTTCCCTTCAAGAAGATAGTAATAGAAATGTAAATACGGTTTGAAAAGAGTTATATATACCAACGTCCACATTAAAAAAAAAAAATGCCATTACATCCTAGGTTCCCATGAAGAATCAATAAGGGAACTGAATGAAGTCCTGCTTTTGGCAGAAAGAAAAAAATTAATTTTTGATTCATTTCACCATAACAGTTCTTTTTCAAGGTTATTTACATAAGACTTTGTGGCAAGTGTGAAACATTTTGGTTCACAGAATGAATAGAAAGTTGTGCTCCAGCTGGGCTTCCAAACAATGTTTGAAACATTTGAAGAGGACAATCTAGCAGATTCTCTGGGGAAAATGAACTGATATGAATACATGTTGAGTTATGTTTACACCATGTGAGGCTTAACATATTTGAAAAGTGGAGATTTTACCAATTTCCTTCCTCTACAGTTGCTAATCAAACCCCACCTAGATCATTTTCTAACTATCTCAGAGAGAAAGATAGCTTCTAATATACTTTTGGTGAATAGTAAAAGAGGAGAAGGAGGCCCATAACATTTCTAATTTTGAAAGCACATGTATTAACTGAGCAAAAGTTATTTTGATTGTGTATCCACACAAGCCACAATCTAAGGCAGTAAGTACCTTCCAACAGAAATACTATAGTGAAAGACACCCATTTAAAATTTTCAAGCAGTCACATGAAAAATGTGAAAGTCACATTAATAACATATTTTAACCTCCAAATTACAATTTCTACATGTAATCAATATTTCATGTATTAGAAATAGGTGAATTGCACAGTGTGTGAATTACCTCAATAAATTTATTAAAATTATTAGAGATATTTTACATTCCTTTTTTTTAACAAAGTCTTGAAAATCTTCTGTGTATTTTCCACTCACAGTACATCTCAGTTTGGACTTCTCACATACACTTCAAGTGTTGGATGGCTACACGTGGCCAATGGCTCTTGTTCTGATATGTGATTGAAATGATTCACATACACAATGACTTATGCAAAGGAACTAGCACATGCAATAAGGCTAGTCCTCTTTAGCTCACCTCTCCACCCCTTGATGTTCTCAGCAAACTATATCTGAAACTGTCAGGGCTTTAGCCCTTCATCTTCTGAGTCACTCATTGGCGGGAAGAGAAAAAAGAAAGCAAGAATTTCTTCTATCTATTCCTCAACCTCTCTCTGTCTCTCCTTCTTTCCATTTATCACCTGTCCCCATTGGCTGCCTTTTATGTACCCAGATTTATGTTAGTGTATAACTGAACTGTTTATGTTCTTCTCTGTTCTTTGCTTAAATGCAGAGTAATGACATGTTCAATATTTTTCTTTCCACAATATGTTTACCTATTGAAACCAACATATTTTTTCTATTCCAGTTATGTTAAGAGCCCTTGAAATACTAAAGATTTCAACCACTAGGGCTACATGAAATTAGACTATGTATTAGAGTTTATGAGAGTCCTTCCATCTCTTCATTGTCATGAAGGAAATTTAAAGATCAGTCAGAGTCTTTCAGGACAATAGAGGACAATTAATGACCCATCATTCAAAAAGCAAAACAAGTTCATTATGAAAATAAGCAAAATTTCTGCATGCAACTGCCTTCTCTTTCAAAATCAGAGATTTTAACAGACAGACTCAAAACAAAGAAAACACCAGTCCAAAGACTACCTTGAGGAAGCCACAGTCTCCCCCTTATGAAATCTAATATCCTCACAATATTTCATGTTTGCCACAAGCAGTGTTAATTCAATGCCAAATCAATGCCTATTTATTAAGGTCTGAACTACCTGCGTGCATGACACTGTATTAGGTACTGATGAGAAACTATCAAACGAGACAAAAATTATCCTATCAATTAAGGGAAATTATAGTCCAGTGAGATATTATGAGCGTAATCTAGTGTTTCATGATTATGACATAGAGGGTCAGGGCACATTGTCTACATATGAAAAGGATGAATCAGCCCAGCAGAAGAGGTTAACAAAGGTTTCTTATTGCAAAGTTGGGCCTTGAAAGGTGTATAAAAGCTCCCCAAATGAAGACCAAGGACATGGGCAGCAGGGTGGAGAAACATCTATAGGGTGGGCTGGCACTGGTAAAGTCTAGAGTTGCTGGTATACACATTTAGAGGAAACGAAAGGAGTTACAGAAAGAGGGGACAGAAAGAATGAAGTAAAGTGGGGTGACAGGGGAGTAAACCTGAAGACTAAAAAGAGCCTCATAAACTAAAGCCTTGGCCTTTTTAAATCTAACAGGAAGTGCAGGGTTGAGACAGAGGAAAGATGTGATTTGGTATGCATTTTAAAAAAGATTCATCTAGCTGCAGAATGAAGAACAGACAAAAAAACAGGGATAATTAGTTGAAGGGCAATTAGGAAGCTAAAGAGGTCCTTGTTCTCAAGGCCTAGTCTTGGGTAGTCAGCTGGCTCCCAAGTGAATGGCACCTGCCAATACATCTCATTTAGTCCACAGGCCACGCTGATAATTAAGCAACTGCATATACAAATCTGCATTTCCAGCACCTCATGAAAGACAGCCTTGGACACAACAGGCTCACTTAAATATCCTCAACAACCAGCTGGAGCTGAGTAGTGCTAGCCTCCTTCAGGAAAGCCTGGGCCCTCTCAGTCCTCAAGAGCCCCAGCTAGCCACGTCACCTTATTTCTGGCCCCTTCTCTAAGCCCCGTTAGAATCTGTAGTATTTGACCTTCACTGGAGAGCCATCTAGTCATCAAACCCAACATGAGGAAGAGTTAAAGGGCCTGTGCTCCAAGATGAAACTGGTGAGCAGGTCATCCCCTGGAGTGCTTGAGACTGGGAAGGGAGAGTCAAGAAACCATGCCTACCTCTGACATCCCAAGATAAGCTGAAAAGCTTGATTCCAGGATGATGCAAAAAGCACCTGCAGAGTACCATCCAAAACATAATTCAGTGTGTTTATCAGAATATATGCTAAGTTTAACTCAAAAGACCATGGTTCAGTTATATCAACAGGAGTCAATTTAATCTACTTCAAATAAAGACCCTTAGTTGGCGGGGGGCGAGGTTGGGGAGAGGACAATATATACAACTAAGACATATAAATATATAATGCTAAACAGCTGCTAGCAGTATTCAGCTTCTTCTTTTGATTGGACTGAAGTTTTTAGACTCTTGAGGCTGGCTAGAAGCTCTATGGAGAAGGCAATGGCACCCACCAGGCTCCTCTGTCCATGGGATTTTCCAGGCAAGAGTACTGGAGTGGGGTGCCATCTATGGGGTCACACAGAGTCGGACACAACTGAAGCAATGCAGCAGCAGCAGCAGAAGCTCTAAGTATTCTTTGAGACAAGACAAGTCAAAAGTCATTCCTGTTTCCAAGTACAATGTTTTCATAGGTTGTGTTTGGAGAGGGACCATTGCTAACAGCAGGGAAATAAAATATGATTATGGGTTTTAAGAAAGTGAAAGTGGCCCTATTCCTTAGCCCCAAGTATGAAATAAACAGGAGAAGAGTTTATTTGGTATTAAGACAAAAAGCTTTACAATGATCTAAGAATGAGGTGGGGCTACAATAAGTCATTTAGCCTGGCAGTACTTCTGTGTGAATTCTACTTCCTTTAAGATATAAATATAACTACAGTAAAAGACAGGAGAATTTCTCCTGGCTATTTACTGAACTTACAAATTGCCACATCAACAGATTCTGTAGAAGATTTTCTAGCTAATCATTTACTGATCATTCCTCTTCTATGTTCTTATTTCTGATTTCTTTCATTGCATTATAAAGATCAGTTCAGCTCAGTTGTTCAGTGGTGTCCAACTCTTTGCAATCCCATGACTGCAGCACACCAGGCTTCCCTGCCCATCACCAATACCCAGAGCTTATTCAAACTCATGTCCATTGAGTCAGCGATGCCATCCAACCATCTCATCCTCTGTCATCCCCTTCTCCTCCTGCCTCAATCTTTCCCAGCACCAGGGTCTTTTCCAATGAGTCAGTTCTTCACATCAGGTGGCCAAAAGTGCTGGAGTTTCAGCTTCAGTGTGAGATCTTCCAATGTATGTTCAGGACTGATTTACTTTAGGGTGGACAGGTTGGATCTTGCAATCCAAGGGTCTGTCAAGAGTCTTCTCCAACACCACAATTCAAAAGCATCAATTCTTTGGTGCTCAGCTTTCTTTATAGTCAAACTCTCACATCCATACATGACTACTGGAAAAACCATAACTCTGACTAGATAGGCCTTTGTTGCCAAAGTAATGTCTCTGCTTTTTAATATGCTGTCTAGTTTGGTCATAACTTTTCTTACAGGGGGCAAGCATCTTTCAGTTTCACAGCTGCAGTCACTATCTACAGTGATTTTGAAGCCAAAAGAATAGTCAGCCACTGTTTCCACTGTTTCCCCATTTATTTCCCATGAAGTGATGGGATCGGATGCCATGATCTTAGTTTGCTGAATGTTGAGTTTCAAGCCAACTTTTTCACTCGCTTCTTTCACTTACATCAAGATGCTCTTTAGTTCTTCTTTGCTTTCTGCCATAAGGGTGGTGTCATCTGCATATCTGAAGTTATTGATATTTCTCCTGGCAATCTTGATTCCAGCTTGTGCTGCATCCACCCCAGCATTTCTCATGATGTACTCTGCATATAAGTTAAATAAGCAGGTTGATGATATACAGCCTTGATGCACTCCTTTCCTGATATGGAACCAGTCTGTTTTTCCATGTCCAGTTCTAACTGTTGCTTCTTGACCCGCATACTGATTTCTCAGGAGGCAGGTGAGGTGGACTCTGGTATTTTCATCCCTTTAAAAATTTTCCACAGTTTGTTGTAATCCACACAGTCAAAGGCTTTGGCATAGTCTATAAAGCAGAAAGAGATGTTTTTCTGGAATTCTCTTGCTTTTCCATAATCCAGTGGATGTTGGCAGTTTTTATCTCTGGTTCCTCTGCATTTTCTACATCCAGTTGGAGAATCTGGAAGTTCACAGATCATGTACTACTGAAGCCTGGCTTGAAGAATTTTGAGCATTACTTTGCTAGCATGTGAGATGAGTGCATTTGTGCAGTAGTTTGAACATTCTTTGGCATTACCTTTCTTTGGGATTAGAAGCAAAACTGACCTTTTCCAGTCCTGTAGCCACTGCTATGTTTTCCATATTTGCTGGAATACTGAGCGTAATACTTTCACAGCATCATCTTTTAGGATTTGTAATAGCTCATTTGGAATTCTATCACCTCTACCGCTTTGTTTGTCGTGATGCTTCCTAAGGCCCACTTGACTTTGCATTCCAGGATGTCTGGCTCTAGGTGAGTGATCACACCATTGTGGTTATCTGGGTCATGAAGATCATTTTTGTATAGTTGTTCTGTGTATTCTTGCCACCTCTTCTTAATATCTTCTGCTTCTGTTAGGTCTATACCATTTTTGAAGCCAATAACGTTTCAGAGTTACATCATTAATTCAACAAATAGCTTGAAAATTTTCTATGAAAAAGGTCAGTGTAAAGAAAGCTTGCTTTCTGCTGGAGGATGGAAGAAATCAAGGAACCACAGACATAATGTTGGTATCACTATGACAGAGTATGTTGTGGACACACAGACAAGGGGAGAGAAAAATCAGATGGTGAGAAGGTCAGAGAAACTTTCATGAGGTAATATTTGGGATTTTTAATAAAGAGAAGTTACCTAAAACTTGGCAATCTAGAGACTAAAAGGTACCCTTTCAAAAGTTAAACATGGACCTTGTTGAACAAGCTCACCCAAGGATTATTTAACACTCTAGGGGAATCCGCCAGTGTTTGCCTTCACTATTTTTATAGTTCACTAGAGCTCAGACTTTGAGAATCTACTTGTTAACATGAAGAGTTATAACCTGGAGGAAAGATACTTTGAAGATTACAATTCGATTTCTCTGTAGGATGAATCCCTTTGTCTCAAATTCAAATTCATTCCAAACACCTTTCATGGTAGACTACACAGACACTCTTTTTTTAAATACTTATTGACTTAGCTTTTCTAGCTTTTATTCTCATTCATTAATGAGCTGAATGAAACCTCTGACATACACTCATTACGTATTTGAATAAGGATCATGCTTATAATTTTTGAAGAGTATTTTTGTCAATACTTATAGACAAAATGAGTCTGTGAGGATCAGAAGTGATCTCTCTGGAGGCCAGAGTGGATTCCTTTTTTTTTTTTTCAGTTGAAATTTAGTTGATTTACAATATCATTAGTTTCAGGTGTATAATGCATGCACACATACACACACACACATTTTCTTTTACAGATTCTTTTTCCTTATAGGCTATTACAGGATATTGAGTATAGTTTCCTATGCTTCTTTAAAAAAAAATTTTCCCCCAGAAAAACACAAGTACAGAGCAAAAAACAAAATAATCCTGAAACACAATAGTTTACTTTTTCACTCTCTCCATCTGGGCTTCCAGAAGCCATCCACCATACTTCATGGCCTCTGTGGTTAATTCTCAGTAACTCTCCTCTTGAGGCTTGTATCCCTCTCATAGTTTAACCTTTTAGGATACTACCTGTTAACTCTATGAAATGCAAGCATGTTGCTTACTTTTCCTTCTCCCAACTTTATTTTATTCTTCTATGGTCATATTCATAAATTTAAGTAAAATTTGGAGGGTGGTCCCAAGATAGCGGAGGAATAGGACAGAGAGACCACTTTCTCCCCTAAAATCATCAAAAGATCATCTGAATGTTGAGCAACTTTCACAAAACAGCTTCTGAATGCTGGCAGAAGACACCAGGCACCCAGAAAGGCAGCCCATTCTCTTCAAAAGGAGGTAGGACAAAATATAAAAGACAAAAAGAGAGACACAAGAGTTAGGGACTGAGACCTATCCTATGGAGGGAGTTGTGAAGGAGGAGCAATTTCCACATAGTAAGAAACCTTCTCACAGGCAGGCCTGTGGGGGGAGTTTTGGAATCTCGGAGGGCAACATAACCAGGAGAAAAAACAAAAAACACACAGACTACGCACCTAACTACAACTGCCAGCGGAGAAGTGGCCCAGATGCTCAAGTCCACCACCAGCAAGCGGGGACTGGACAGGGAGGTGAAGGTTGCGTAATAGGTGCTTAGGGTAAGGAGCGAACCTGAATGCTGGAGGACAATCTGAGGGAGCTAAAGTGAGATAGCAACCCAAACTGCGGGGTCACTAGAGAGAAAAAAACAAAACAAAACAAAACAGAACTTTCCTGTGGAAGGCTCTAAGGTGCAGCCCGGCCTGCTCACAGAACAAAGAATTGAGTGAATACCAAAGGAGAGCTAGCCTGCTGCATGCAGGCCCCTCCCCCTCCAAGAGGCAGAGAGGTAGGTGGGTGACAGCCAGAGCTGGAAGGCAAGGGGCTGCTGCTATCTCAGTCACAGAGACTGGCATCCTCCACCAAACTTTGAACAGGCTCCAAGTTGCTAACCGATCTTCCTGGGATGCTGGACAGTTGACATTTGCCAAGAGGGTTGCAGCCTGAGATCATCTCCCCAGAGGAGACACACATCACACCTGAGACAGTGTTCTCATGGTGTACCCAGGATACCCAGCGGCCAGGATCAGGGAGATGATTAAGATACAGGGCCCACCTGGGACAGTACACTCACCAAGCACCTGGTCGCTTAAGCTGCTTGGACCTGGGAAGGGCACAAAACACATGCCCTACCAAGTCTGTACCCTTGCGGAGTACCCAAGAACCTGAGCGGCTTAGGCCTTGAAAGTGTACAAGATAAAGGGCCCACTTTGGACAGTGCCCCTGGAGCCTAAGCAGTGTACACCCAGGAAGCACACACCACCTTGAGCTGGGGCAAACCCAGTGTGGTCCATACACTGCAAGCATTCCCCACATGTCAGCAATATTTGTTTGCAGTGTCCCTCCCTCCCCACAACACAACTGAACAAGTGAGCCTAAATAAGTGACCACCTTAGGGTGGAAATTAGACATTGAAGAGACCTGCAAACAGAGAAAGCCAAAATAAACAAAGAAGAGGAAATTGCTTTGGAAGTGATAGGCGCAACAGATTAAAACCCTGTCGTTAACATTGATTAAGCATTGGAGGGGGCCTTTAGACTTTGAGAACAAGAACAGACAGTAACAAGAACTATCTGAAATTGAACTGATCCCATACTGCCCATAACAGTGCCAGAGAAATTCCTAGATATACTATTTATTATTACTTTTTGATCTTGTTTTTCAAATTGAAGTTCTTTATTACTCCTTTAATTTTCATTTTTATAACCTACTATTACTTTGCAAAACAAGACCCTATTTTTAAAGCAAATTTCATAGGTATATTTTTTTATAATTTTTGTGATTGATTTTGCTTTGTATTTTTAATATTGTATTTTTGAGACTCTAACCTCTACTCTAGATTTTTAATCTTTGCTTTTTGGTATTTGTTATCAATTTTGCACCTTTAAGAATCTAATCTTCAGTATCCATTTTCACTTAGGGGTGATTACTGGCTTGATTGCTCTCTCCTTTTGACTCTCCCTTTTCTCCTCCAGGTCACTTCTATCTCCACCCTCCCTCTTCTTTTCTCTGTTTAACTCTGTGAATCTCTCTGGGTGGTCCAGGCTGTGGAGAACACTTAGGGAACTGCTTACTGGCTAGATTGGTCTCTCCCTTTGGACTCCCCCTCTTCTCCTCCTCATCACCTCTATCTCCCTCCTCCTGCTTCTCTTCTCCATGTAACTCTGAGAACCTCTTTGGGTGTCCCTCAATGTGGAGAATTGTTTCACCATTAACCTAGATGCTTTATCATCTGTCCTGTATGGATGGAGATGTCTTGAGGCTACTGTAAGAATAAGACTTAAAGGCAGAGGCAGGAGGCTTAACTCCAAAACTTGACAACATCAGAGAACTCCTGATTCCAGGGAACATTGATAGACAAGAGCTCACCCAAAGTCTCCATTCTTACACTGAAACCAAGCTCCACACAAGAGCTGGTTCCAGAGCAAGACACACCATGATAATTTTCCAGCAAAGCAGAAACACAGCCCTGAAAATTAAAAGACAGACTTCCCAAATCCATGTCAAATCCATAGACACCCCAAAACTCACTACTGGACACTTTGTTGCACTTCAGAGAAAAGAGATTCATTTCCACCCACCAGAACACAGACGCAAGTTCCCCTGACCAGGAAACCTTGACAAACCAATAGTCCAACCCCACCCATAGGAAGCAGGCTCCACAATTTAGAAGTAACCCAAACACAGCAACCTAAACAAAATGAAAAGGCAGAGAAATATTCAGCAGGTAAAGGAACATGATACATTCCCACCAAACCAAACAAAAGAGGAGGAGATAGGGAGTATACCTGAAAAAAAGAGTTCAGAATAATGATAGTAAAGATGATCCAAAATCTTGAAAACACAATGGAGTTACAGAAAAATAGACTAGAGACAAGGATTGAGAAGATGAAAGAAATGTTTCACAAGGACAAAGAAGAAATAAAGAAGAGTCAATCAATAGTGAATAATGCAATAACTGAGATCCAAAGCACTCTAGAGGGAACCAACAGTAGAGTAACTGAGGCAGAAGATAGGATAAGTGAGGTGGGAGACAGAATGGTGGAAATAAATGAAGCAGAAAGGAAAAAAGAAAAAAGAATTAAAAGAAGTGAGGACAATCAAAGAGACCTCTGGGACAATGTTAAACACCCCAATATTCAAATCATAGGCGTTCCAGAGGAAGAAGTCAAAAAGAAAGGCCATGAGAAAATTCTTGAGTACATAACAGTTGAAAACTTCCCTAAAATGGGGAAGGAAGTAGCCACCCAAGTCCAAGAAACGCAGAAAGTCCCAACAGGATAAACCCAAGGCAAAACACCCCAGGACAAATATTAATCAAACTAATGAAGATCAAACACAAAGAGCAAATATTAAACGCAGCAAGGGAAAAGCAACAAATAACACACAAGGGGATCCCCAGAAGGGTATCAGCTGATCTTTCAATAGAAACTCTTCAGGCCAGAAGGGAATGGTAGGACATACTTAAAGTGATGAAAGAGAAAAAGCCCAGAGAAAAAGCCCAGATTACTGTACCCAGCAAGGATCTCATTACTATGAAGGAGAAATCAAAAGCTTTACAGACAAGCAAAAGCTGAGAGAATTTAGCACCACCAAACCAGCTCTTCAACAAATGCTAAAGGATCTTCTCTAGACAGGAAACACAGAGAAGGTTTATAAGCTCGAACCCAAAACAACAAAGTAAACGGCAACAAGAGCCTACTTGTTAATAATTACCTTAAATGTAAATGGGTTGTATGACCCAATCAAAAGACAAAGACTAGTTGAATGGATACAAAAGCAAAACCTCTATATATGGTGTCTACAAGAGACCCACATCAAACTAAGGGACACATACAGACTGAAAGTGAAGGGCTGGAAAAAATATTTCATGCAAATGGAGACCAAAAGAAAGCAGGAGTAGCAATACTCATATAAAATAAGACTTTGAAATAAAGGCCATGAAAAGAGACAAAGAATGACACTATGTAATGATCAAAGGACAATCCAAGAAGAGGATATAACAATTATAAATATGTATGTGCCCAACATAGGAGCACCTCAATACATAAGGCAAATGCTAACAAGTATGAAAGGGGAAAATAACAGTAACACAATAATAGTGGGAAAATTTAATACCCCATTCACACCTATGGATAGATCAACCAAACAGAAAATTAACAAGGAAACACAGGCTTTAAATGATACAATGGACCAGTTAGACCTAATTGGTATCTATAGAACATTTCACCCCAAAACAATGAATTTCACCTTTTTCTCAAGTGCACATGGAACATTCTCCAGGATAGATCACATCCTGAGCCATAAATCTAGCTTTGGTAAATTAAAAAAAAAAAAAATTGAAATCATTTAAAGCATCTTTTCTGATTACAATGCAGTAAGATTAGATGCCAACTACAGGCCTGGTGTGCTGTGATTCATGGGGTCGCAAAGAGTTGGACATGACTGAGCGACTGAACTGAACTGAACAGGAAAAAAAAAACTATTACAAATACAAATATATGGAGGCTAAACAGCACACTTCTGAATAATCATCAAATCACAGAAGAAATCAAAAAATGAATAAAAACAAAAGAAAATGAAAACACAATACCCAAAACCTATGGGATTCAGTAAAAGCAGTGTGAAGGGGCAGGTTCATAGTAATACAAGCTTACCTCAAGAAATAAGAGAAAAATCCAAAAAATAACCTAACTTTACACCTAAATCAACTAGAAAAAGAAGAAATGAAGAACGCCAGGGTTAGCAGAAGAAGAAAAAAATCATAAAAATTAGAGCATAAATGAATGAAAAATAAACAAAAGCGACTACAACAAAAATCAACAGAATTAAAAGCTGGTTCTTTGAGAAGATAAATAAAACAGACAAACCATTAGCCAGACTCATCATGAAAAAAAGGGAGAAGAACCAAATAAACAAAATTAGAAATGGAAATGGAGAAATCACAACAGACAACACAGAAATACAAAGACTCGTAAGAGACTACTATCAGCAACTATATGCCAATAAAATGGACAACTTGGAAGAAATGGACAAATTCTTAGAAAAGTACAACTTTCCAAAACTGAACCAGGAAGAAATAGAAAATCTTAACAGACCCATCACAAACTGTAATCAAAAATCAACGGAAATCAAAACTGTAATCAAAAATCTTCCAACAAACAAAAGCCCAGGATCAGATGCCTTCACTGGTGAATTCTACCAAAATTTAGAGAAGAGCAAACACCTATCCTACTCAGACTCTTCCAGAAAATTGCAGAGGAAGGTAAACTCCTATACTCATTCTATGAGGCCAGCATCACCGTAACACCAAAACTAGACAAAGATGCCATCAATAAAGAAAACTACAGGCCAGTATCACTGATGAACAGAGATGAAAAATCCTCAACAAAATTCTAGCAAACAGAATCCAACAACATATTAAAAAGATCATACATCATTACCAAGTGGGCTTTATCCCAGGGATGCAAAGATTCTTCAATATTCGCAAATCAATCAATGTGATACACCACACTAACAAAAGATAAAAACCATATGATTATCTCAATAGATGCAGAGAAAGTCTTTGACAAAATTCAACACACCAATTTATGGTAAAAACTCTCCCAAAAGCAGGCACAGAAGGAACATGCATCAACATAATAAAAGGCATATATGATAAACCCAAAGTAAACATCATCATCAATGGCAAAAAAATTGAAAGCATGTACCCTAAAGTCAGGAACAAGACAAGGATGCCCACTCTCACCACTACTATTCAAAATAGTTTTGGAAGTTTTAGCCACAGCAATCAGAGAAGAAAAATAAAGGAATCCTGATTGGAAAAGAAGCAAAACTCTGACTGTTTGCAGTTGACATGATCCTTTACATAGAAAAGCTCAAAGACACCACCAGAAAATTACTAGGGCTAATCAATGAATATAGTAAAGTTGTAGGATATAAAATTCACACAGAGAAATCCCTTGCATTAATATACACTAACAATGAGAAAACAGAAAGAAAAATTAAGGAAATAATCCCATTCACCATTGTGACACAAAGAATAAAATACTTAGGAATAAATTTACCTCAAAAAACAAAAGATCTATATGTAGAAAACTACAAAACACTGATTAAAGAAATCAAAGATGACACAAATAGATAACATAGCATGTTCACAGATAGGAAGACACAATATAGTGAAAATGAGTATACTACCCAAAGCAATCTATAGATTCAATGCAATCCCTATCAAGCTACCAACGGTGTTTTTCACAGAACTCGAACAAATAATTGCACAATTTGTACAGAAATAGAAAAAAAGCTTGAATAGCCAAAGCAATCTTGAGAAAGAAGAATGGAACTGCAGAAATAGTCCTGCCTGACTTCAGACTCTACTACAAAGCTACCGTCATCAAGACAGTATAGTGCTGGCACAAAGACAGAAATATAGATTAATGAAACAAAATAGAAAGTCCAGAGATAAATCTACATACCTATGGACACCTTACCTTTGAAAAGGAGGCAGAAATATACAATGGAGAAAAGACAATCTCTCTAACAAGTGGTGCTGGAAAAACTGGTCAACTATCTGTGAAAGAATGAAACTAGAACACTTTCTAACACCATACACAAAAATAAACTCAAAATGGATTAAAGATCTAATTGTAAGACCAAAAACTATATAACTCCTAGAGGAAAACATTGGCAGAACACTCTCTGACATAAATCACAGAATGATCCTCTATGACCCAGCTCCCAGAGTAACGGAAATAAAACAAAAATAAACAACTGGGACCTAAAGCAAAAGCTTTTGCATAACGAAGGAAACTATAAGCAAGGTGAAAAGATGGCCTTCAGAATGGGAGAAATTAATAGCAAACAAAGCAATGGATAAATAATTAATCTCAAAAATATACAAGAAGTTCATGCAGCTAAATACCAGAAAAAAAATGATCCAATCAAAAAATGGGCCAAAGAACTAAACAGATATTTCTGTGAAGAAGACATACAGATGGAGAACAGACACATGAAAAGATGCTCAACATCACTCATTAACAGAGAAACGCAGATTGAACCACAATGAGGTACCATCTCACACTGGTCAGAATGGCTGCTATCAAAAAGTCTACAAACATAAATGCTGGAGAGGGTTTGGAGAAAAGGGAACCCTCCTTACACTATTGGTGGGAATGCAAACTAGTACAGCCACTATGGAGAACAGTGTGGAGATCTCTTAAAAACACTGGAAATAGAACTGCCATATGACCCAGCAGTCCCACTGCTGAGCATACACACTGAGGAAACCAGAATTGAAAGAGACATGTGTACCCCAATGTTCACTGCAGCACTGTTTATAATAGCCAGGACATGGAAGCCTCCTAGATGTCCATCAGCAGACGAATGGATAAGAAAGCTGTGGTACATATACACAATGGAATATTAGTCAGCCATTAAAAAGAATACATTTGAGTCAGTTCTAATGAGATGGATGAAACTGGAGCCTATTATACAAAGTGAAGTAACTGGAAATAGAACTGCCATATGACCCAGCAATCCCACTGCTGGGCATACACACAAAGGAAACCAGAATTGAAAGAGACGTGTACCCCAATGTTCATCACAGCACTGTTTACAGTAGCTAGGACATGGAAGCAACCTAGATATTCATTGGCAGACAAATGAATAAGAAAGTTGTGGTACATATTGCTCAGATATTAAAAAGAACACATCTGAGGTGGATGAAACTGGAGCCTATTAGATAGAGTGAACTAAGACAGAAAAACACCAATACATTATATAAACGCATATACATGGAATTTAGAAAGATGCTAACAACAGTCCTATCTGTGAGACAGCAAAAGAGACACAGATATAAAGAACAGACTTTTGGATCCTGTGGAGAAGGAGAGGGTGGGATAATTTGAGAGAACAGCACTGAAACAAGTATATTACCAAATGTGAAACAGATGACCAGTCCAAGTTTGGTGCATGAAACACTGCAACAACCCAGAGGGATGCGATGGGAGGGAGGTGGGAGGGGGGTTCGGGATGCGGGACACATGTATACCTATGGATGATTCATGTCAAAGTATGGCAAAAACCACCACAATATTGTAAAGTAATTAACCTCCAGGTAAAATAAATTGATTTTGAAAAATAAATAAATTCAAGTAAAAACATCTAAAACTTCGTCACATTTCATCACTGTCATATGGGAAAATCTTACCTTTACATTTTGTTAAAGATTTTCATGAAGTCACCTTTATTTCAGCTTTGACTCTAAACCTAACATCGGCTGTCAACCTTGCCCTTACTTTCACTGTCAAGGTTTATAACATTTGGTTAACTTGCTGCTGTGCTTGCTTTATAGGCGGATTCTAAAGTTCAAAAAGAGATTATTATGACTATATAAATTGTTCATTGGACAGTCAGGTAGTATACTAAAATGGCATTTATTTCTCTTCAGATTTAATGCCATAACTCTTAACCACAAAAGTAAAAGAGATTCTTTTTGTTGTTGTTGTTCTTGTTATGCTTTTGATTTGGACTGAGATTTCCTAATACACTTTTTGTTGTTGTTTTTGCTAAGTCTGTGGTTTGAATTGTCTTTCTTCTTTTCTTTAAAGACAACAGACATGGTTTCTTTACATCCCATCCCTCAGCTCATTGGCAAATATTTTCTACTTGAAGATATCTTCCTGGAATTCCTGGACTTCTTCAATTTTGACCAAAATCTTTCTTAACCTGCACAACTGTCATGTGTGACTTTTTGGAGACTCTTCATTGGCCTCACCATTTCTTGGAACCTTTACTAATTGTTTCTATAATTTCATTCTTAGTTTTCAGGAATATACTCAGAAAGGGTATGTGAAAGACTTCAATATCTTGATGTTTTAAAATATTGTTTTCACTTACCGTTTGGCTTAGAACCGAATTCTAGGGTCAAAATAGTCTTTTCCTGAGAAAACACAAGAAACTGTTCAATTAACTTAATGATTCTAATGTTGCTGATAAAAAGTTTGATATCAGTTTAAGACAAAAATTTTGTAAGAGGTTTTCTTTTCTCCCTGTTCTAGAAGCATTTGAGACCAGCCTATTCTTAGAATTCTGAAACTAGAAGCTGACACATCAGGAGCATTTATTTACTTCCCATTTTGCCACTTACTTGTGAAATATAAACTCAACTAATTGTCTAAGATATGACTTTTACATTTCTTTAATAATCAAATACTCCCAATGCATCAAATTTATCTGTCATCTCTGGAGATCTTTTTAATGAGATGAAGGATTCCTACACTGTTCTATATTTGACTTCGTATTACTACTAGATTTCTTTTTTCTATGTCCTACTAGATCTATACTTTATTTTCAAACTTTCTTTAATGAAAAATACTGAATTTACAAGAGATATTTATTATCTAATTGTTCCTTCTTTATCCTGTTCTCTACTTGTCTTATGGGTGGATTATCTTTTTAACTATTAACAAGGATACGGATGAGAGAATTTTAAATATACTCTTCTGTCCTTCATATTATCTAGCTTGGTAGTGATTTCACATCATTATTAATATTTGCCTTTTTTTCATAACTATGTGTTTTTCTCCTGTTCAACTGGTTTTCTTTAATAAATCAGATGGTTATTTTTTATTTAAAACTCGAGGAGTGAAAGTTTCACTTATGGTTAGAGTGCAAAAGAATATAAACAAATGTCACTGATATTTACCCTGAAAGAAATTAAAATTTATTTTCACACAATGATTTGTTCACAAATGCTTACAACAGCACGGTTTTTAATATTCCCAAACCGAAAACAGCAAAGATATCCATCAAAAGGAGAATGAACAAAAAATTATGATAAGTTCACACACTGATAGTTTAGGACAATAATGAGCAATCTATTAATATACACAAGAACATGGATATATCTCAAAACTATCATTATGCATGAAGCAGTCAGAGACAATAGAATACATCCTGCAGGACCATTTATCAGAAATATTAACAGAGGAAGGACACTACTTAAAATTAGGGTCACAAGCCTTTCTATATCACTATAGGAAGGGTTCCAAACTTTTAATCCAGAGATAGAGTTACGTGAATCCAAATACTGATACATACTCAAATTGTACCTAGACCATGTATATGTACTTGTGGAAATCCTTTTCTGGGAAGAAATTCTGTGCTTTCATTGTAGAAACTGATAGAAGAAAGATGTCAAAAAATTAGTGGCCACAACAAATGGATTATACTTGTTTCTGGGGAATGGAGCTTTTACCAGCTGTATTATGGTTTCAAATCAATTTTCCATCAGACTTTTCTGTATAATTTGTTAGACCAAAAATAATTACATTAAAATATTGTTCAGAGATAAGATACCACCTGTCAGACACACAATCTAGATATCTTTACCACTGAACCTAGCCTTCTTGGACTCTAGTTTGAAAATTATCTGTTAAAAGTAGTGTTTTAAAACCTGGAAAATTTCTAGGCTTTAACATTAATAGTATTTTCAAACTATAGAAACAGCTCTTCAGTCATCTTATATTTGGTAAAATGTTGCAGAAGTGCTTCTTAACTTCTTAAGTCTTAAGGGATCAAGTCTGGTGGCTTGTTAAACTTTCCCAGGATTCTAATACTAGATCCATAATTTCTTAAGGAAGGACTCAAGCTTCAGAAATAAGGAAGGTAAGGAATATGTATTTGTTCTAAAAGCAATCAGGTCCTGACCTTGGAAAGAGTAAGTGGAAGCTCTGGAAAAAAATCTTCCAGTCCAGAAATGGCAAGTGAGTTTTATCTTCCATGCTAAAATCAATTAATGTCAATATTCAATTATTTTCAAATAACATTGAAAGTCTAATAGAAAATTGATTTATACTCATAAGTCTGGTAAGAGCAGACTTTATTTCTGGGTTCCAAAATCACTGCAGATGGTGACTGCAGCCATGAAATTAAAAGATGCTTACTCCTTGGAAAGAAGGTTATGACCAACCTAGACAGCATATTAAAAAGCAGAGACAGTACTTTGCCAACAAAGGTCCATCTAGTCAAGGCTATGGTTTTCCAGTAGTCATGTATGGATCCGAGAGTTGGACTATAAAGAAAGCCGAGTGCTGAAAAATTGATGCTTTTGAACTGTGGTGTTGGAGAAGACTCTTAAGAGTCCCTTGGACTGCAAGGAGATCCAACCAGTCCATCCTAAAGGAGATCAGTCTTGGGTGTTCATTGGAAGGACTGATGCTGAAGCTGAAACTCCAATACTTTGGCCACATGATGTGAAGAGATGACTCATTTGAAAAGACCCCGATGCTGGGAAAGATTGAAGGCAGGAGGAGAAGGGGATGACAGAGGATGAGATGGTTGGATGGCATCATCGACTCAATGGACATGAGTTTGGGTAAACTCTGGGAGTTGGTGATGGACAGAGAAGCCTGGCATGCTGCAGTCCATTGGGTCACAAAGAGTTGGACACGATTGAGAGGCTGAACTGAACCGAAGAGCTCCCATTTCCAGAAAGAGAAAGATAATCCATTATTACAGTCATTAATTTTCTGACATCTTTTTTCAATCACATGGCATCTTTGGAGTGATGTGTTGGGAAGAGTCGAGGATTCCTAAACTGGGATTAACTAGTGATGTCTGCCAAGGGCACAGGAAAGGTGGGAGGTAGCATATGTGCTAGATGAGTGCTAACCTTGCCTAGTCAGGGTCATGAGGACTTAAAAGAGGCTGCAAAGCACAGTGACACACAGGAGAAAAAAAGATAATAAGAATAGGCACTGTAGCCAGGAGGAAAATAAGGATATATCTCTAAAATAATTATATAAACATCAGGACAAGCAAATAAAATTCAAAATAAAAAAATGACCACCAAAATAAAAGAACTTAAAAATCCAAAATGAACTAATTAACCAGGGGAAAAATGAACTATTTCTAAATGTAATCCATTCTGCAATACATTTAAGCACAGTTTTGCCATTCCAGTGTCTGTTGAGGACCTACTGTGTTCCAGGAAGAACTGAGAAATAGAAGATATATTCAAGAAAAAAAAATGTCTTTTTTTTTTTTTTGGTAACATCACAGCATATGTGGCATCTTAGTTTCTGACTTAGTTCCTTAGTTCCTTTCAGTGCACCCTGCATTGAAAGCACGGAATCATAACCACTGGATGAACAGGGAAGTCCCCAAGAAAGTCTGTCCTGAACATCTCACTTTCCGCTGATGGAGACTGACTTACAAACCCAGTCAGTTTAATATAATAATATATATAAACATATATATAAATGTTAATTAATATATATTAGTAATATAATTGTAATGTAATATATAATATATATAATAATAATGCTAATCAATATATATAATATATATAACAACCTCTCTTCACAGTAAGAGTTACAATCAGGTTTGAAAAAAAAAATGCAGTGAAGTCAAAAGAGAAGAAATGACATTGACTCAAGAGAGTCTCTGAAGCTTTCAATGAATTGGATCTTAAAAGATGAAGTTTTCATGAATGTGCAGAGGTGCAGTGGGTAGGAAATGGCAAAACAACCAGCAGGAGCAAATTAGTGGTGACTTAGGAAAACATGGCATATTTTTTTGGAAAAATGGAGAGGGTCACCATAGCCTGTGGAGAGGCTGAGGTTGGGGAGAGGGGAGGGAAATTGGCAAAGAGACAATATAAAAAAGCAGGATGGAATAGGAGCTAGATGGATTGGGAAAGCCTGGACAGTTTTTGAGGGTGGTACAGTTTTCAAATTCCATGTGATCCTCACAATAAATATCATGGAAAAAGTCGACAAAACTTTTTGGCCAACCTAGTATATAGGATGGGAATGTACCAACTCTTCAATCCAGACTAAATCTGAGGAAGTTGCTAGTGTGAACATCGGAAAGTGTCATGAAAAAGAAACAGCAGAGTAGGGCAGGGAGGGGACAGGTTTAGCAGCAAAGCAAAGAGGAAGCAATGTGCAAGTTGAAGAGAAAACCTTTCTGAGATCACTTGTTGATAAGAATTTGCAGAGGATAGACATTTAAATGATGTTAGATTTGCATCATGAAAATGACATACATCAAATTGCAGGAAAAGTTCAAATAGCCATTTTGTCATCTCTGGTGGTGGTGGTAATGGGTTGAGGAGGAGGGTATTTTAACCTGGCTAATAAGACCTACATCTGTATAAGATTGGAACACAGCAACAACTCAAATTCTGTAGTTTCAAAGGCCTTGGGTAAGATTCAGCTCAAGTAAACAGACTTCAAAATGTCATACTCAAGGGGAGAAACACAAATCTTCTTTTCAGTAACTGTCAAAAGGAGCCTAATCCTAAAATGGTAGTTGTTTGAGTTAGAAAAAAATAAGAGCAAAAAGGGATGCTGCCACCTTCAGAAGCATTAAAATCATCAAAGAACATTAAAGCAGGTATCCTTCAGGGCAGGGTAAAAAGTCTGTTGAATAGAATTGGGCTCATTACAGGCATTTTAACAGTCCAACCCAAAGAAAGTTTCTTATCCTACCAGTGTGGTTTTAAGAAAATTACTTGACTTCTCTGCTCCTCCATTTCCTCATCTGTAAATGAGATAGTCTCTTAAGAGCCAGTATTGGAGGTAGAAATAAAAAAAAGAGATCTCTTGAATATATAGAGGGAACAATTAGATAATATCCCAAATAAGGCTTTCTGGATGGTATTCTGAAATCTCATGGTAGTTAAGTGCTAAAAGTCAACAAGTAGACTTACACTGAATTTTTATAATTTCTTTAGCTCAACCTCTTTGAATCTTCATGTTCTGTTTCAATTGATCCTTACAGGTAATTGCCAAACATGTTCAGAAAATGTTGCTATGTCAACATTAATTATCAGCTTATTTGAAATTAAATACAGCACTCTTTGCTGAAACCTAGGCTTATTTGACCCAAACTCCCATTTTGCATACAAGGAAATTGAAATCCAAGAGAGGACAAGTATCATGCAGATATATAAGTATCGAACATGGCACAGCCCTTAGCTCACAATAGATGCTCACCATACCTCGGCTGAATAAAGAAATAAACCAAGCCGTCTGTGAGAAGAGACACACTGGATTCCCCAGCAAGAGTCTTCTCTTTTCACAAAGCAGTTCTGCTGATGCTTTCATGTTTGACACTAAGATATTTATTATCTGAGCTGAAATTTCAATGCATGATGAATTTCAGGGTAAATTCAGTGACGGCTGTGGAAAACCATAAGAAAAGAGCCATCCTAAGACTTGATAAGTCAGCCACTGTTCTGCTGATATGCTAGGAGGCCCAGGAAATACAAAAAACATCATTTCCATATCCAAAGGAAATGGATGAATACAAAAGTGAACCATGACAAATACTAACACTTGCATAAAACCAGCCTAAGAAAGAATTTATTGATGAGAAAGATTCCAGAGGAGGAAATATACACACCCTACACATATCCCCACATATCCTGACAGTACTGGAAAGGTTCTTATCCTCAATACCCAACTTATCACACTTAGTGGTGACAGAAACAGGGACAAACGCTACCCTCAAAAGCAGCTTTCAATTTCCCTTTGATAACATTTTTGGAGGTGTTTATAGATTTTTCTAGGGGCTTTCCAGGTGGCTCAGTGGTAAAGAACCAATCTAACAATGCAGGAGACAAAGGTTTAATCTCTGGATTGGAAAGATCCCCTAGAGAAAAAAATGGCAACCCACTCCAGTATTCTTGCCTGGAGAATCCCATGGACAAAGGAGCCTAGTGGACTACAGGCCATGTGGTTGCAAAGAGTTGGACATAACTTAGCACCTAAACAGCAACAGAATTTTCTACCTTACAGCAGGTTGGTGATAGACTAATTTGTACTTTACAGGAAAAGCACTGTTAGTGAGCACATATTTGCAACATTTCTGATCTTAAATTTTTACTATGGAAACTGAGACTTTCAAAAGCACACTAAAATAAAGACATATACCCAAGTCTCGTGAAAACTGTTATGACAGCATCACAAATTAGGGAGAAGCATAAAGGAATTCAGCTCCTTACCATTCCTCAGATAATTAACCTTGCTGATACCCGTAAAAATGCTAAATAGTTTCAGGCTGGCTTTCAATCACTCTGGACAGATAAAATGTAACATCTACATTAAATGACAATTTTTTCTCAATGTAATTTCCTGCATCTTAATTAAATTATTATTATTACTTTTGGCAATAGGGTCAACTTCTTTGACAGTTTCCAAATTCTTGTAATGAAACTGATAGTTTTTAAAAAATGACAGTATTTTGCTTTCAGCTACAGTTAAGTGGATGCATAGATATACATAAATGACTCAGAGGCCACATAAATGGGATATAATGTTACTCTCTTTGCTCCGGATTGTCATCCCTCATAATATCTCTACAACCAAGAATGGCAGTTTACTATTTACCCAGGGATTGTAAGGAACCAGCAAGCACTTCACAAGCATAATTTCACTTGATCTTCACTCTGTATCAAGTGGGCATGAGAAACACCACCATCCCACAAATGAAGAAACCAAGGCTGGCAGTTCAGTGAATTACAACAAAATGGAGGAGCCTATATTTGATCCCAGGCAGTTTCCTTTTAGTGCTTTTAATTAAATGGTATCACCTCTGTCAAGTCTGAGGAGGCCTTACAAATAGCTGTGAAAAGAAGAGAAGCGAAAAGCAAAGGAAAAAAGGAAAGAGATAAGCATCTGAATGCAGAGTTCCAAAGAATAGTAAGGAGAGAAAAGAAAGCCTTACTCAGAGATCAATGCAAAGAAATAGAGGAAAACAACAGAATGGGAAAGACTAGAGACCTCTTCAGGAAGATTAGAGATACCAAGGGACCATTTCATGCAAAGATGGGCACAATAGACAGAAATGCTATGGACCTAACAGAAGCAGAAGATATTAAGAAGAGGTGGCAAGAATACACAGAAGAACTGTACAAAAAGAGCTTCAAGACCCAGATAATCACGATGATGTGATCACTCATCTAGAGCCAGACATCTGGGAATGTGAAGTCAAGTGGGCCTTAGAAAGCATCACTCCGAACAAAGCTAGTGGAGGTGATGGATTCCAGTTGAGCTCTTTCAAATCCTGAAAGATGCTGTGAAAGTACTACACTCAATATGCCAGCAAATTTGGAAAACTCAGCAGTGGCCACAGGACTGAAAAAGGTCAGTTTTCATTCCAATCCCAAAGAAAGGCAATGCCAAAGAATGCTCAAACTATTGCACAATTGCACTCATCTCACATGCTAGTCAAGTAATGTTCAAAATTCTGCAAGCCAGGCTTCAGCAGTATGTGAACCGTGAACTTAAGTATAATAGTAATTATACTTAATCTGCTTTAAAGATGCCCTTTGAATCAAAGAAGGAAAAACAATCTATCTCTCTTTACCAAAAAAAAAAAACTTGAATAAAGGGAAGAGAAGTGTGTGTGTTTGAAATACCACCCTCACATTTTCATCAGTCTGTTAGCACACTTTCAAAGGTACTATGAGGAACATGAACATGAGAGCTTAAAGCACGGGCACTGGACGTTTTTACAAAAACCAGACAGAAAGTGTATGTACTTCATCCTGATAGGAAGGTCTATTCATGATCAACTAAAAGTATGCACCACACTTATTGTATCAGTGAGAAATTCAGAGAATCAATAAAAGCAAGCTTGTGGCTACAAGTAATTTTTCATCAGCTCTGGGCCTCCATCTTGCACAAATGATGAGGCCTATGGTGCCATAAGTAGGAAGCCAGGCCAACACCTCAGCTACCTTGCTCTGCCAGTTTCCAGAAGCCTTTGGTTATAAGCACTTTTTTTCCTTTGAGGCATATTAAATTGACAGCAAATGAATTGTCAGTTGAATTGTCTGAGATATTCTCCAGTTTCTCTTGGACATGCTCTGTGCTCCTAGCCTGATACAGACCCACTGTACTACACAATAGGTGAGCACAGACTTAAATCCTAGTAAGTCTAGGAAGGGGTCTGGACCCTGACCCCTTCTTGCTATGCAATCTTAAAAAAATTTTTTACTTATCTCTTCTCTGGCTTCCCAGAACAGAAATCTCTATTCCAGATGGTTGTTATCAGTTGTATTTGTGACTTTTCAAACCTTACAGTACAATGCCTGAGGCACTCACAATAAGCATGCCATGAGTGGTGGTTTTGGAGGGCTCTCTTTCTCCTCTATCTGTCCCTCTCTCCCCACTGCCCTCCATATATATAGATCATCCATATATATAGATCATCACATATATATGATCTATATATATATATATATATCCCTATACATATATAGAACAAGTATACAACACTCAACAAATTGTATGTGTGTATATATAAATACATATATAATATATACACATGTAAGTATGTGTATGTACATATATACAATACACATACAAAGAATGATTATCATTGTAACTAGAAAAGAAGATGGGATCACCTGACTCAACTCAGAAGATTCTAACACTAGCCTAGGTATGCATCTAAAAGATATATAAACACAATTATCCTCAAAAACTTAAGATATAATACAACATTTTGCCAAAAGTCTCCTGTGGACATAGAATATGGAAATACACAGTTTGTCACATGCACCACTTCTTTACATGTCTCTTATCACATAAGGAATAATCTCAATTTCTTTTTTCTATCAAAGATGTCTGTACAAATTTCTCTTCATCCTTAGACTGCCTCCCCTCTGATCACCTCTGTTATTGAAACAAGGTAGCCCTCCATTTCTTCCATTATAATTTTATCCATCCCACCACATCCCACAAGCTGGTAACAAAAGACCAGATCGTTGCTTAAAAGGAGGGAGGGAGAAAAGCAAGAGAAAAAGAAAAGAGCAGATGAGGAGAGAAGGCTGTGAAAATGATTAACTATTTTTAAATGTATTTGCCTTCAAAAAAACTAAAAGTCACAAGTCCATACCTTAGCAGTCCTAATCTTCTCAAATCTTGAATGCAACGTTCAGGGCAACATTGGGGTTGAAATAATCTGCTCAGGGCACCACCAGAGGGATGGTTTTTGTAACCTCCACGCAGGCTCCAGGACAGCCTTTACCAAGTCTTTGAGGATGGAGGTTTCTTCCAGGTCTACAAGATCACAAGTGAAAGAAAATATTCAAAACAATACCAACAACAAAAATACAACAATGACATTAGAGTCCAGATCATTTGGTGTAAAGAAACTAAACAAAAGACACACTGTATTCTGACTGGCGTAACACCCATAGTTACTTGAATGGATTCAGACCTGATCATAAAGAATCATACCAAATCAGAAAAAGTCATCGTATATCAAGGTTAGACATTTTCTGAAGACATGACTAGCCAAAATTGCTCACTCAACATACAGGGAAACTAAAGATCAGAGAGGAAATGTGATTTTCTCATGGTGACTCCTTATCTGTGGTATATTTCAACCAGTGAAGCAAGCAAATCTTAGTAAACACAAGCAAAGTAATTAATACTATGGTCAATGCTAAAATGAGACAAAGGGATGACAATACATCACTTCTTTATCTTAAAATACTTGGCTTCTAAGACACCAAACTTGCTTGTTATCAAGAGGGCCACAGTCTGTTGGTTATATCTGTTAGATCTATTCAATCTCCTGATCCCTAACATAAGAGCGTCCTGGAACTCAGCCCCGAACCTTCTTTCCAAGTCTTTCCCTGTCCACAAGGGGGTGTTTTCAAGTTTCACAGCTTAAAATACTGTTACATACTGACAACTCTGAAATGTGTCTCCAGACCCAGATATTTCAGGTAACATCAGATTCCCCTACTGATGGACTGTTCAAAATTTGTACTTGGAATTCTAACAGATATGTCAGATACTGCATGCCCAAACACCAAAATCCTTCCAAAGACAAGGAAGGCCCACACTCTTCCTAGTTTATGCCTTCTCAGTCAATGCCAATATAATTCACCCCATTCAGTTCAGTTCAGTTCAGTCACTCAGTCGTGTCCAACTCTTTGCGACCCCATGAATCGCAGCACGCCAGGCCTCCCTGTCCATCACCATCTCCCGGAGTTCACTCAGGCTCATGTCCATCGAGTCCGTGATGCCATCCAGCCATCTCATCCTCGGTCGTCCCCTTCTCCTCCTGCCCCCAAACCCTCCCAGCATCAGAGTCTTTTCCAATGAGTCAACTCTTCGCATGAGGTGGCCAAAGTACTGGAGCTTCACCTTTAGCATCATTACTTCCAAAGAAATTCCAGGGTTGATCTCCTTCAGAATGGACTGGTTGGATCTCCTTGCAGTCCAAGGGACTCTCAAGAGTCTTCTCCAACACCACAGTTCAAAAGCATCAATTCTTCGGCGCTCAGACTTCTTCACAGTCCAACTCTCACATCCATACATGACCACTGGAAAAACCACAGCCTTGACTAGACGGACCTTAGTCGGCAAAGTAATGTCTCTGTTTTTGAATATGCTATCTAGGTTGGTCATAACTTTCTTCCAAGGAGTAAGCGTCTTTTAATTTCATGGCTGCACTCACCATCTGCAGTGATTTTGGAGCCCCAAAAAATAAAGTCTGACACTGTTTCCACTGTTTCCCCATTAGCCAGTCCCCATTTTTCCAGTCAACCTTGACTCTTCTCTTTCATCCATGTCCTCTAAAACATCAGCAAATTCTGGTGGCTCTATCTTCAGGATAAATCCAGCAGCCGGTCACTCTTGTCACCTCCTTTATATCACCACAATGGCCCAAAGCATCATTATAGACCTACAGGGCTGTACAGCAGGTGTGCTCAAACCACAGCTGTCACTCTCAAATCACCCCTTGAGTAAGACAGGGACACTACGCTGCTCAAAAATCACACTGACATTCACAGTCATCCTTGTTACCACTGCCTTTCTCCCACTTGTTCCATTTATTCATCTCCAGCCATGTGGGTCTCCAACCTCCTCCCCAAACATGCCTCTGACTACTGAAGATTCCAGCTCTCACAGTTCCCTTTACCTGGAGTCTTCTTTTTTCCATCAGCACTTCATATTTTTGTCACAATGTTACCTTTTCAGCAAGGTCTCTTGTTATCATATTATTTAAAACTTTAAACCCTGACCATATCTCTTCATTCCCCCTTCTCGGTTTAAAACTTGCTGAAAACTTTGTGATATTCTATTTGGTTTCCTTGTTTATTACCTGCCTTCTCTAATAAAACATAAACTCCACATTTACAAGGGATTTAATCTCCAGTATCGTTCTATCTCTTCCACCACTTTCCCCACAACCTAGCACAAAGACAGACATCAGTATGTATTTTTGAATGAATGAACATAAAAGCTAAGTAAACCTTCTGAAGGTCACTCAGGTGACAAGTGGCTGAGCCAGATTTGAACCAAAAGCATTCTGTCCCAGTGAACTTGATTCTATGTAACTGTGACTATGTGAAAGCCTTCAGTGCAGGTGTTAGAAATAGATTCAGTTGAATCTGGCATGTATTATTACAGGAATTTGTGGATTAAACAAATGAAATGCCCAAAATGATTTCTAGAAACACATAAAGAGTACATGTTGCATGCACTGGAATGGAGCTGCCTACATACTAATTCCAATTTCACTGTTAACTTTCTCCACATCTTCCTCAGTTTGCCCCGCCCTTCCCTCTATGACTTTATTTCTTGTCCCTCCCTGAAGGTAGATGAAGACAAGGGATCCAAGATTAGACAAATAAAGGGAAAGAGATATTTTGGGGAAAAGATGTGGCGCAGGAAGCAAAGGACTTTGCACCTGGATCTAATTCTCCACCAGTTCAACTTGTGCTTTAAGGGCGCAGAGTCTCTTCATTGCTGGACAAAAATACATGGCCTACAGAGATCCTCCAGCTTTAAAAAATGATTATTTTCCTTTTTGATTATTAAAAGGCTCCCTTATTCTTAGTAGTCTAAGACTGGTTAGGAAATAGAGGGCGACACTTAAGAGGCTTTGGGATAATTAGGGAACTCAACTTCTGGTTCCACAAGAATAAAACCCTAACTAAGAAACTCAATCTCCTGAAGGATCACATTTTTATCCAAAAGTGAGATGACAGAAATACCTATCCCTTTAGAATACTTATAAAAATGAAACAGGGTAACATAAATCATTCATTACTGAACATGACATAAGTACTCAATAAAAGTCTGTTGCTCCTAATGTTTTATTTTTATGGTTGCAGGCTTACATTCTGCATGACATTCCATGATTTTATCTACCTGCATCTCACTGCCCCTCCAGAGCTTGAGTCGTTCCTGTCCTTTATCACATGAGATGGCTTCTGCCGCCCTTGATGTGACTTTGAGCAACTTTCTCTGGATGGTCCTCAGGCTCAGATGAATATCATTACCCCAACTGCCTCTACAGTCTGGGGCAGATGACAGAACTTTGTAACATGAGAAACTCATTTTCTGGTTCACTTCTTGTCCTCTTGCTGATGCCTGGCAATTTGAGGATGATCTTGGCCCTACTATTATAGCAGGCTGATAATTGCCAAGTCACAGTCTACAATTATCCCTGCATTCCAAGGCCAAGAAACACAAATCTGAAAGCAAACAATGCTATAATTCAGCACAATGATATATGGAGTTATTAAAGAAATTGTGCTGACTGCTTTGAGAATTCAAGTCTCCAGTCTATCCAAACACATTTTCTTTTCCTTTTTCCTAACTAATATTAAGAAACTGTTTTTGTTTGGGTAGTAACAACATAAAAATATGTCATGTACCTTTCAGATTTCATTACACCACAATGTAGTAAAAAGTTAAGGTGCTTCAGGGAAAAGTTACTTACACTTCTTTCTAAGTCACTGAAGTATACTACTACTTGGTTGGAAATGCATTTACTAACAAATGTTTATTGAATACATAATGTTTGCCAATAACAAGGACTGGAGATACGGTAAGAAATATTAAAGACTTTATCGCTGCCCTGGTCCAGTTTTCATTCCAGGCAGCTTTTGTCTTTTGCAATTTCCTAACTTCTGTCCCAGATGTGGGAAGACATGGCAATCCCCCACAAAATCGATGGTTCACCAACATAGTGACAGAAGTGTACTAATATAATTTCTGCTTGATATGTAGAGAGAATTCTGGAACTCTTGGTTTACTTGGGAGAAAATCTCTTTTCCTTAGTATGCTCCCCACTCCTTACCCAATACACCCATCTTCTGAGATGATACTGGCTTATTTACCACTGTCAGCAAAAGAAAAAATATTCACCAAATCCACAAGTACATGATTCATTAATAAGGTGCTACATGGGTGGTAGGGTGTACGGGACACTGATCTCAAACAACAACTTCAGAAATTAGCTTTCCTGAAATCTTTGGAAACAGTGATGGAATTAATGCTATTACACAGCAAAATAAACTGAGAAAGCATATATACTACAAGTATTGTCAAAGGGTTCACATCAAGATAGAACAACGTGCCTTGCAAATCACCAGTGTCTGCATGGTGAGAATGCTCCTCATAGAGGTGGTGGCCTCTGTGTGTGTCGGGCAGCCTGGAACGCTTCAGGGAATCTGTCATTTTTCAAGAGGTATCAACTAGGGGCTGTTAGGTAGCAGAATGTGAACCACACCCAATGGTTGAGTGTGCATTAAAAATGACTCCTGTGAATACAGCACAAGAATGTGCACTGATCCACAAATGCAGACACAATCCCAAGAGAGGCAGGCAACTAGAAAAGGCAGGGCCAGGGAGAGAATGAGGGGCCCATGAGGGTACTGCTACTCTAAAATGGATCTTGATTAGGATTTCTGAGTTGAAGGGTTTGGGGGAAGGGATAAATTGTGAATTTAAATCTACCTATACCAGCAGGGTTGGGTCCTGCCAGAAACTGGAGAAGTAGTGTTAGTATCTTTCTAAGGGAACTGTCATTATGCATACATCACATACATCTCCAAGGCTATGCCTCAAGTATAAGGAAGTTCGGGTTCGGATTAAGTGATTCACTTGAGAATCATTCAATGAGAAAAGGACAGGATTCAGATTCAGTGCACAGTGTGCACTCAGTCACTTAGTCATTTCTGACTCTGCATGGACTGTAGCCATTGCCTTCTCCAGGGGATCTTTCTGACCCAGAGATCAAACCTTCATCTCTTGTGTCTCCTGCATTAGGCGGATTCTTTACCTCTAGCGCCACTTGGGAAGCCCCCCTGACGCTTAGTGGTGTTCCCCAAGCATGCTGACAATCACAATCGAGTCTTTCCTAGATTTTATTTCCAGTTAAACCTAGTTCTGACACTTGGAAATCCCTCATTTTGAACTCTGAGGGAAGAATGCTGTCTCATCTCCTAAGAATGTCAATGTGAAAAGTGGCCCTAGTCAGTCTCTGTTGAGGACAGTGAAGGAATACAAACAGGATAGGGCACATTTCTTCCAAAGTCAGAGGAGGTCATGTGACACATTGGAACAGTGGCTTCCTGAGCAGCAGAGATAGGGGACCAAATCAATTTGCAAAATATAAATCACATTTTCTACTAGTTGACATTACTAAAATAATGTCAGGCCCATGCAATGTAATAGACTTAGGGGATTGAGGTACCCCCCCCAGAACTGTAATCACCCCCCTCTGGCTACATATTTGAAGATCTTATTTGATATCCATCTGTAGTTTGGATACTATACAAGAGAACTGATAGGCGATAGCCAAAGAAAATCTATGTGGGCAGATTTTTAAGGAATATAGAACACATCTAGTGACTTTAGACACCTGATCTTCCAATGCATTAGCACCTGACTTCCTTATCTGATCAGACTTCTAAATAGAACAGTGAAATAAAAACGACTCTAGAAAAAAAGCCACGAAACATTATCATGGAATTTTAGGGAATCTCTTAGCATTAGGGCTAACTTCTGGTCTGTATTCTTCTTTGCTAGTTAATAAAATATTTATCTTAAACCTTATAAAGTAGGTCAAACACTGATGGTTTGTAGGTAGTAACAGCAGTAGCTCATAAGATGTGCTTTTAATAGTACTCATAGAAGACACAACACCCGCCCTCACCCCTCTCCATGAGCACCTGCCCACTAGGCTTCCAAGTCTGACACCTGTTCTTTCAGATATCTAGAAACACAGGTCCTCTTTTTGCATTAGGAAATTGGTCTGTGTTGCCAGAGAAGCCATCCTTGTTAAGCCTAAAAGCAAGTATACATATGAGTTCCCTAAAGAGATCTGCTGTTTGCATGACTTGCCTTTTTTTAATCACCTAATCATAAACTTTCATATTTGCCTGTGGACCAACATCCCATGTGGATACAAACAAGATTCATAGTGGCAGCACATGCTATACCCACATGATCCCAAATGTAAATAGTGGGTGTTCTGTGCTGCCTTAAACCTGAGGATAGTTGAGTTCATCACACCCTCCTTATCTGTTAGCCTTAAAATGCCACTGGATCACATGCTTAGATGGTCAGTGATAAAGCTATCGGGGACCATTTTAAGTGACAGCTTTCCATATATCTCCAGATAGGCACACAATAAAGAGAAGTATTAAAAACTATCACCTCTATCCTAGAACATTGGTCCCTGATCTCCTATTCTTGGTCACATACACGTTAGATCTATTGTACTGCAGCACTGTGAACACCACGGAATGATGTTCAGCAAAAGCCTGTAACAGGAGGCTGTCAACCAGGATACTGTTTTGTCATGATACATCAACTCCAGAGGTTATACTGTTTTAGATTCCAGCCCATGTTTATTTCCTGACTCAGCTATCCACTATCTCTATCTCTGGGCGTGCTGTTTAACATTTCAATGCTTAATCTGCAAGACAAACCACAATATCTAATCAAAGGGTTCTTTATGAGGAGTAACTTGAACAGACCAATGTTCAGTCTGAATTAATACAAGGCATGCACGTTATTAATTCATGATGCTATGAATTTTATCACATAAAACCTTACCATCATTCCTTACAAGGATTTTAGGAGAGTAACAATAGTAGTATGTGTGACAATACATTCATGTCTTGCCTACTAGGCCAAGTCATTGAGAACATGAATTCTATTGTGTGTACTCCTTATTTTCTCTTAGGCCCAGCATAAGAATGCAATAGAGTCAATCCATAGACACATCTGTTTATGGATATAAATTATTCATTTATGACACTCTTTGGTGATTAATTTCCAAATGAAGCTAGTATTCTTTGCTACCATTATGGTAGTCAAAAGAAAAGACTGGCCTAGGGAGTGGCCAGGTCTTCTCCCATGCTGATGTGTTGGGTAAACCCAAATAATCTGAGAATAACCTAAGAATAGAATAGATCCCAACACCTATTCTTCTAATGAAAGCACAATTGATTACCATCATTATTGGTAATCAACAAGAAGAGTCTCAGATATTATTTTTTGAACCTGTATGTGCCAGCACTGTGTTGAGCTTGTATTTGCTCATGAAATGTTTCCAATAAATGAATGAGATAATGTTATTAGGATTCCCCTAAAGCCCCTGCTACTTAAGATTGAAGGCAGGAGGAGAAGGGGACAACAGAGGATGAGATGGTTGGAGGGCATCACTGACTCGATGGACATGAGTTTAGGTAAGCTCTAGGAATTGATGATGGACAGTGAAGTCTGGCATGCTGCAGTCCATGGAGTCACAAAGAGTCGGACGCGACTGAGTGACTGAACAGAGCTATCTCATATGGGGAACGTAATGGCTCAGAGTATTAAAGTAAGACATGCAACATCATAGAGTGTTGATGGGAGCTCTGGAAAGTCTTAGCCTGGGGTCTCAGTGTCCAACTTCTGTGATACTCTTCCCTACGGAGGTGTGAATTCATCTTTGTCTGTGATAAAAACTGTAAATATAGTTTGCCAGTTTGTTACTTATATTCTGACATCACTAATGTAATCTTATTAGGAATAATCTTTTCATAAGAGCAGAGAGGTAATATTCCTAATATATAGTGATTTTCTGAAGAGAGAAATGAAAAACACTAGTAATTATCTAGAATAAGAGACAAGTGATAACAACAGGAAATTTAAAGAAAAATAAATGCAAATAACCTATAAACTCAGCAACACTCATAAAAAATGCCAATTATGGATGGGAAAATCAGAACACCAATGAGAATATTAACTGCAAAGGAATAAAACACTACAGATACATTTAAATTTATGAATGTATAGTGATACTAAGAACAAAGGGCCCCACAGGTCACATTTGGAAGATGACAGAGACTCACATCAATATTTTGAAATGGTAAATAAAAGAAAATAAAGCATTTGTCCTGCCTTTCTTTGTGTAAAATAAAATTTGAATGCCAACATTTTGTAAGCCCTAATGAAATACTAGATATCGGTAGATTATCAATGGCTGCTATGGTCAAAAAATAAAGATGTTTTACATGCCTCCTGATGGAAGCACATAGCCCCATCTATGAAGCAGTCTAGCCAGAAACAGACAATCTGTATTTAATCTGCTAGTAAATTGGAAATATGGGTGACTATGACATTTGCTATACACATCACAGTGACACAATCAAGAACATCCAAACTGTGGGACTGTCTACAGGACAAACAACCCTATTGTCTTCAACAAGCAGAGTGTGAGAAAAAGAAAGGAGGGTCATGAGGAACCTATGGATTAAGAGACTTAGGAGACATGAAAGTTAATTCTATGGATGGAACTTATTTGGATCTTGATTGACAAACAAGATCAAAGAAAGTATATAATCCATAATTTTTAAAGTATCTAAATATTTGAACAGTATGAAAAGGCAAAATGATAGGATAGTGAAGGAGGAACTCCCCAGGTCAGCAGGTGCCCAATATGCTATTGGAGATCAGTGGAGAAATAAATCCAGAAAGAATGAAGGGATAGAACCAAAGCCAAAACAATACCCAACTGTGGATGTGACTGGTGATAGAAGCAAAGTCCAATGCTGTAAAGAGCAATATTGCATAGGAACCTGGAATGTTAGGTCCATAAATCAAGGCAAAGTGGAAATGGTCAAACAGGAGATGGCAAGAGTGAAGGTTGACATTCTAGGAATCAGTGAACTAAAATGGAGTGGAATGGGTGAATTTAACTCAGATGACAATTATATCTACTACTGTGAGCAGGAATCCCTTAGAAGAAATGGAGTAGGCATCATGGTCAACAAAAGAGTCCAAAATTCAGTACTTGGATGCAATCTCAAAAACAACAGAATGATCTTGGTTCATTTCCAAGGCAAACCATTCAGTATCACAGTAATCCAAGTCTATGCCCCAACCAGTAATGCTGAAGAAGCTGAAGTTGAATGGTTCTATGAAGATCTGTAAGACCTTTTAGAACTAACATCCAAAAAAGATGTCCTTTTCATTATAGAGGACTGGAATGCAAAAGTCCAGAAACACCTGGGGTAATAGGCAAATTTAGCCTTGGAATATGGAATGAGGTAGGGCAAAGGCTAATAGTTTTACCAAGAGAACGCACTGGTCATATCAAACACCCTCTTCCAACAACACAAGAGAAGACTCTACACATGGACATCACCAGATGTTCAACACCAAAATCAGGTTGATTATATTCTTTGCAGCCAAAGATGGAGAAGCTCAATACAGTCAACAAAAACAAGACTGGGATCTGACTTTGGCTCAGATCATGAACTCCTTATTGCCAAATTCACACTTAAATGGAAAAAAGTAGGGAAAACCATGAGACCATTCAGGTATGACCCAAATCAAATCCCTTATGATTATACAGTGGAAGTGAGAAATCGATTTATGGGACTAGATCTGATAGATAGAGTGCCTGATGAACTATGGACGAAGGTTCGTGACATTGTACAGGAGACAGGGATCAAGACCATCCCCATGGAAAAGAAATGCAAAAAAGCAAGATGGCTGTCTGGGGAGGCCTTACAAATAGCTGTGAAAAGAAGAGAGGCGAAAAGCAAAGGAGGAAAGGAAAGAGATAAGCATCTGAATGCAGAGTTTCAAAGAATAGCAAGGAGAGATAAGAAAGCCTTCTTCAGCGATCAATGCAAAGAAATAGAGGAAAAGAACAGAATGGGAAAGATTAGAGATCTCTTCAAGAAAATTAGAGATACCAAAGGAACATTTCATGCAAAGATGGGCTCAATAAAATACAGAAATGGTATGGACCTAACAGAAGCAGATGATATTAAGAAGAAGTGGCAAGAATACACAGAAGAACTGTACAAAAAGAGCTTCACAACCCAGATAATCATGATGGTGTGATCACTCACACTCACCTAGAGCCAGACATCCTGGAATGTGAAGTCAAGTGGGCCTTAGAAAGCATCACTACAGACAAAGCTAGTGGAGGTGATAGAATTCCAGTTGAGCTATTTCAAATCCTGAAAGATGATGCTGTGAAAGTGCTACACTCAATATGCCAGCAAATTTGGAAACCTCAGCAGTGGCCACAGGACTGGAAAAGGTCAGTTTTCATTCCAATCCCAAAGAAAGGCAATGCCAAAGAATGCTCAAACTACCACACAATTGTACTCATCTCACACGCTAGTAAAATAATGCTCAAAATTCTCTAAGCCAGGCTTCAGAAATATAAGAACCGTGAACATGCTGATGTTCAAGCTGGTTTGAAAAAAGGCAGAGGAACCAGAGATCAAATTGCCAACATCCACTGGATCATGGAAAAAGCAAGAGAGTTCCAGAAAAACATCTGTTTCTGCTTTATAGATGATGCCAAAGCCTTTGACAGTGTGGATCACAAGAAACTGTGGAAAATTCTGAAAGAGATGAGAATACCAGACCACCTGACCTGCCTCTTGAGAAACCTATATCCAGGTCAGGAAGCAACAGTTAGAACTGGACATAGAACAACAGACTGGTTCCAAATAGGTAAAGGAGTACGTCAAGGCTGTATATTGTCACCCTGCCTATTTAACTTACATGCAGAGTACATCATGAGAAACGCTGGGCTGGAAGAAACACAAGCTGGAATCAACATTGCTGAGAGAAATATCAATAACCTCAGATATGCAGATGACACCACCCTTATGGCAGAAAGTGAAGAGGATCTCAAAAGCTTCTTGATGAAGGTGAAAGAGAGGAGTGAAAAGTTGGCTTAAAGCTCAACATTGAGAAAACTAAGATCATGGCATCTGGTCCCATCACTTCATGGCAAATAGATGGGGAAACAGTGGAAACAGTGGGTGACTTTATTTTTCTGGGCTCCAAAATCACTGCAGATGGTGACTGCAGCCATGAAATTAAAAGACACTTATCCTTGGAAGGAAAGTTATTACCAACCTAGATAGCATATTAAAAAGCAGAGATATTACTTTTCCAACAAAGGTCCATCTAGTCAAGTCTATGGTTTTTCCAGTGGTCATGTATGGATGTGATAGTTGGACTGTGAAGAAAGCTGAGCACCGAAGAATTGATACTTTTGAACTGTGGTGTTGGAGAAGACTCTTGAGAGTCCCTTGGACTGCAAGGAGATCTAATCAGTCCATTCTGAAGGAGATCAGTCCTGGGTGTTCACTGGAAGGACTGATGCTAAAGCTGAAACCAGTACTTTGGCCACCTCATGCGAAGAGTTGACTCATTGGAAAAGACTCTGATGCTGGGAGGGATTGGGGGCAGGAGGAGAAGGGGATGACAGAGGATGAGATGGCTGCATGGCATCACCAACTCGATGGACACGAGTTTCAGTGAACTCTGGGAGTTGGTGATGGACAGGGAGGCCTGGCGTGCTGCGATTCATGGGGTCGCAAAAAGTCGGAGACGACTGAGCAACTGAACTGAACTGAAATATTTGATAGTTCTAAATAATTGATATCTTCAGTGGAATAATGGCATTGTTATATTTACAAAAAGGATGTCACCTTTAATGATGAACACTGAAACATCTGGAAATGAATACAAAGAACAATTGGATAGGACAGTAGGAATCAGCCAATTAAACCCTCTATTCTGCAGATGAGAGGAGTGACCTGTGACACAGAAGTAGTGGAGGTTAAGCGGATGATAAAAATCCAGGTCTCTAAAGCTCAGTTACTATAATTCAAGACCAAGCAGGTCCACATGACATCTTAAATACTTTTATGATCCTATTAAAAGTACAACTTGTCTTATATATATTATCAAAATTGATCGGAATATATAGTATACAGGAAGAGGTGTGCATTGTGTAAATGAACTTGAGATGGGAAAGAGGGCTTTATTTTTATGTTGACTTTATTACAGCAGTTTTTGGTTGACAGCAAAATTGAGCAGAGAGGTCTCATACATGCCTTGCCCCTACAGGTGCAGATCTACCACCAACAACAACACCCTGCCCTAGAGTGGTACAACTGTTACACCTGGTGAACCTACATGGATAGATCAAAATAACCCGAAGTCTATGGTTCACCTCAGGGTTCACTCTTAATGTTGGACATTTTATGGACTTTGACAAATATATCCACTATAATAGTGTCCTACAGAATGGTTTCCTGCCTGAGAAATTCCCTCCTCTCTATTCATCCTTCCCACCACCCCCTGGCAACCACTGATCTTTTTCACTTTTTCCACAACTTCTCCTTTTCTAGAATGTCATATAGTTTAATTCATACAGTATGTTACCTTTTCAAATTGGCTTCTTTCACTTAGTAAAATGCATTTAAGTTTCTCCCATGTTCTCTTATGGCTTGATAGCTCATATTTTTTCAGTTCTGAGTAACAAACATTACATTGTATGTACCATATGTTATTGATCTAGTCACCTACTAAGGGCATCTTGGCTGCTTCCAAGTTTGGGTAATTATGAATAAATGTGTGTAAAGATCCACATGTAGGCTTTCCTGCAAACTTAAGCTTTCATCTCCTTTGGGTAGGTACCAAGGAGGAGCACAATGGCAGGATCGTAAGAGTGTATTTAGTAAGAAACTGCCTGATTGCCTACATATGGATTTAACAAATCAGTGCCTAAAATGAAAATCAGACATATCCAATGTGATTCTAAAAATGTCTTAGAAAGACAGAATGTTGATAATGAACTTATAGTTCTCAGAATTTCTGTGAGAGAAGGAAATTTTTTATTCCCAATAGTATTTCTAGTACTTAGAACAGTGCTGGTACATAATAATTCTGGTAAAATGTGTGTGAAATGAATAGATAAGCCCAAAAGAGAAAAAAAGGAAATTCAGTTTTAGAGCAGATAACTGTTTATTAGGTTGAACAAGTGAAGTGAAGACTCATCTTAGGGGGCTGGTAGTGTAAAAAGTAAGTATTTTTCATCAATGGATTGTCACTCAGTTAGATCAAAGTCTTCATCCTGTAGGAGATGTGAAAGCCTGGGACAGACAGAGAACAAAGCAAAATCCTGCATCTCTTACTCTGGGCATGCGCTCATTACATGCAATGGGGAACAGAATCTTCCGCACTATTTAAACAGTTCTCTGTTCATTTGCCATGCACGTACAGTTGAATTTACGTAAATAAATGCACATAGCTGAGGATCCACTATAATTACCAAACCACTGCATTGGAAATAAGCTTTCAATGAAATTACATTAGAAACCAGAAAGATTAAATTAGATTTAGAAACATATTTGGCCCCATGAAGAGACAGATTATGGAAACTTTATTAAACAACACAGATACACATCACACACCAGCAGAATATCTGGCTAGGAAAAGAAACAGCCTTGTTACCTAGACCAGGAAAAGAAAGCTGTCGTCTAATTTCAAAACAGTAACTACAGAGTCGATCAAACCTTTGAATGAAACCCCTGCTCTTCAAATGTAAGCAATTCACCTACTCATCTGGCCTTAGCTTCCCATGATATAAAAGAGATAATAATACCTATGGTTACTGAAAGGAAGAAAAATATATATACAAGTCTAGCACCTTGGTTTTCAATTTTTAAAACAAACATACAAAAAATCATGGTAACAATTCCTAAATCAAAATATGAAGTTCTGGGAAATGCAGGTTTGCAGATCCTAAGCCTTACCAAAGTATGTACTTCCAACCACTGCCCAAGCTAAGCTACTATTTAATATTTATTAAGAATCAACAGATCTCTATGAGTTATATAAATGTGCCTTAGATGGCTATTATTTTTCCCTCACCCTTCTTCCCAGACAAATGGGAAGCTAAATTAGTCACTTATCATGAAGTTCTCTGAAAACATTAAAGTCTAAAGAAATAGCTGATAATTGTTCTCAGCCATCTGGCATCAAGCTATGCTCATGAACTGAACTGAACCATTTGGTAAAAATCCAAAAAAGTTTTATCTTAATTTTATATCTCACTTACTAAAGGTTCTAAATTGAGAAATTTCTAAGAGGAAAAAAACAGTATATTAAAAAGGAAAACTATGCCAAAACCAATACAGAATTGTAAAGTAAAAATTAAAAATAAATAAATTAATTAAAAAAAAAAATAAAAAAAAAAGGAAAACAAAAAGTAAATCCTTGAACTCATTCACAATCACATAGGAAAACTTAAAAAAAATCCCTGCCTCTAACATCCAGTTTTAACTAATATACACATTTTACCTATTCATACACATACTGATGTGTATACACACATAACACAAACTGCAAAAATTAAACTCTGGTTGCTTTTCTAAGTCCTTTCACATGAATAGCAACACATCATCTTGCTAAGAAACAAGCAAAACTTCCAGCAAGAAGCTTAACTACATTGCCTCTCATAGGAAGGAGAGCTCTACATTCATGAGCCACTCATCTCCTTGACAGTGAGCCACTAAATACAGTTCTCATTTGCTGGATGATAACAGACCTCTCAGTTCAGTTCACTCAGTTCTGTCCAACTCTTTGTGACCCCATGGACTGCAGCACGCCAAGTTTCCCTGTCCATCACCAACTCCTGGAGCTTGCTCAAACTCATGGCCATCGAGTCGGCGATACCATCCAACCATCTCATCCTCTGTCGTCCCTTTCTCCTCCTGCCTTCACTCTTTCCCAGCATCAGGGTCTTTTCCAAGGAGTCAGTTCTTCACATCAGGTGGCCAAAGTATAATAGACCTCTACCTGATCTCTAATCAATTCATCTCTAGCTGACTGCAATCCATTCTTTTTAGTATGAATGAGCTTCTCGTGATAAATTGTTTTTATTCCTCAGCCTGTAACTTTTCAAAGACTTATCACTGCCCTTAGGATAAAGTCTCAAATCCTTAACATGGTTTAGAAGATCTTTGGAGACCTAGCCCGTATTTCACCAGTCTCATCTTGGGTCATACACTTCCACCTACCCAGTGTGTATCAGCCATACGGCCCACCTTCCCATCACTGTGAGGTGCCATATTCCTCTGGCCTCAGGGTCTCAAGCAAATTGGAGAAAACAGATGCCTTTACCCCATAAGCCCTCAAAAATATATGAAAACAGATTTGGCAATGATTTCTGGATGACTTGGAGTCTCTATTTTCTCATTCATGTGGAAGTTGGGTTTACTGGTCTAGGAATGTTCCAGATGTTCCATGGATATTAATTCCCTTCCCTCCTTCAATAGTGGATATATATGCTCTTTGTTGATATCATATTTTCTAATATGCTTTTATTATCTGAATGTTTTCTCATTCTGCCCCACCCCCCCACCCTCACCATGTATACAAGTTGGCAACCTGGATGCTAAACTCACTTCTCAAACAGGGTTGGAATCAACTGAGCCCCTCTTCTGAAGTAGTCAGAAGAACATTATTAATCTCTCAATGATTTTATGACAAGTTCCAGCATCTGAAAATTACTGGATATTACTCTAAAAATAAAACATTATAGATAATTACCCCTTAGAATGGAACAAATCATTATAATAATTCAAAAAGTTATCTTGGATATGGAGAAGAACATACTTATTTTTTTTTTAATTGCCAATGTACATGAAAAGGCTCATTTCTAAGAGGAAATAGGAGAACGAGAAATTGCTTCATGCTTCCTGAAATTCATTACTCTGATGCTAATAATCAACCCAATGGTGTACAGTCTCCTAGAGCCCTGGGAAAGAATTACACAAAGTATGCTATAAGCAGAGGAAGAAAAAAACGTTATAGGTGAGTGAAAAGTGTTTTCTTAATTTTTGTTGGAGATGTTATCTTGGAATTTTTTGGATAGGACCTCAGACATATAAGTTAAAGGAGAAATACGGCCATTATAATTTCAAGGAAAAAAATAAAATAAAGCTTGTGACAGAAAAAAAGTAAGTATCAGTCAAAGTGATAATAAAATCTAAGTCCCATTCATATGTATTAATTCATTTCTTCTTCTTATCTAGCTTATAAGGAAGGTTCTATTATAATCTCTACTTCATAGGTAGGAAAACAAGCAACTTGACCCAAAATAGCAGTGCTGGGATTTGAATCAAGGTGATTAGATCCCAAAGTCCACAGGCATAACCATGGTACTGAACTCTTTTTGTGCCTCAAAGTCAGACACAAAGGGGTATCTTTAACATTACTCTGCCCACTGATGCCCAAAGCACAAGTGAGTTAGTAGTTCCAGAAAATGCAGAAATAGATATAAACACAATGCTTTGTAAATGGGAAAAACTACATCTTAGAGATCTGACTTACACCAAATGATATAAGATCTCCTAGTTCCTAATCCATAAATGTACCCCCAAACCAAGGTTCTCCCTTCTTTGAAACATGTGTCACTGTGTTGATGGTAAGTCAGACAGTGGGTGGCAAATGATTTAGTAGCATGAACATGGGCCCTGTGGGATCAGAGAGGGATGACCTTCACTTGGTCTATTGAGAAAAAGATGCTCCCACGAGATCTGAGGGTGAAAGAGTATATAATTGAATGAATGTGTGAGAAGACAGGAAGAGATGTCAAGACATTTCTAGGCAGAAAAAACTGCATGTAGGAGAGTCTGGATGAGAGAATGCTATGTTTTTAAGGAACTTAAGGAAGTCTCATTATAACCAATCACAATGGAAAAACAAACTGGGATGAGACCACACAGAGCTATCCAAGCCACATGGAAGAATTAAATGGATAAAGGTATTTTTGGGTTTAAGGAGAAAGCAGGACTTCTAGCTGACATGCCTTCAGTACTCCCCTACACTTCTCTACTAGACCATACCCCCAATTCCCCCACTCCCCGCAGAAATCAGAGAAGAAACAAAATTGAATGACTGACATCCATACAGAGGCTAGAAGAAAAGCCTACAGAACAGCCTACCCCACTCCCCGTACAGAAATCAGAGAACAAAATTGAATGACTGACATCCGTACAGAGGCTAAAAGTAAGATGAAGCCAGCAAGGTAAGACGTGAAGGGAGAACAGGGAAGAAAGCATGTATCCAGAAAAAAAAAAAGAAAGAAAGAAAAGAATTTTACTTCCTAAGAAGACAAGAAACTGCAGGGGGACTCTGAGTGATGAGATCAAAGGATTTAGCAGCAGTATGTCAAAGCCAGCTAGCAAGAGCAACATGTTAAATTTTCAGGAATTTTGTGAGCTGGTTGTTAAATCACTGGTAACTTGAAATCAGACATGTTGGGAATACTTCCTCCCTGAACATCAGCAGATGCTCTAAAATAAGGATTTTCCTTTTGGAGAGCTAGTTTACCAGTCCACTGTTGTATACATTCACAGAGGATTTGGTGTTAGTTACTATCGCAGTTGTTGGAAGGAAATAAGTAGAATATAGAGGGGCCATTTTTTAAATATTTTCCTTTTCTTCATGTGCTCTTTATGTATTGGAAAGGTAACACAAACCCAAAATAATAAACTGTGGTGCATCTGAGGACCTATGTTGGCTTGTCTCATTCACAGTGAAGTGAAATACTGAATACAATCAGCCCTCATATTCACGAGTTTCTATTCATGTATGTAGACAGAAAGCTTTACAAAATGTATTAAATAAAAGCAACACATTTGCTTAAGAAAGGCAATAAGACTTGGTAGAAATGTCATCTATGCATCTCGACCCTGCCAAAGATCTGATCAATGGCCTCAATATCCTTAAAGTAAATAAAATTAGGAGTTTTACAAAGTTGTTCCAAATACATAAAAGAACAAACCATGAAGATATATTCCAAACAGTATATGGAAAGTAAATACCTAATAACTTTTCCTATTATTATTTATTGCAGATCAGATTTATGAAAGCTTGCTATAAGTGTAAGGCATCCAAATGCATAAAAACTACACTTGGTTACAAGTATTATCCCATTTTATGGGTGAGAAAAATCAAGCTTAAAAGTCAGTGGACTTTCCTGGCAGTTCAGTGGTTAAGATTCTGTGCTTCCACTGCAAGGGGTGTGGGTTCCATACCTGGTAGGGATGGGAGATAAGATCCTGCATACGACACAACCAAAAAAAAAAAAAGTTAAAAAGCTTGACCAATATTGTATAATTATTAAAACACAAGGGTCCCCAGCCATTGACTCAATAGCAAAAGCTCTTAAAACCTACACATAAGTGCTTCCCAAAGATATTTCAATGTAATTAGATAATGCTTGAGTTCAAAGTAATTGTTACAACATTGAAAATTAACATTATTAAAATGAAACATTAATAATGTTTTTAGAAGGCGTGTATCTTTGTACAACTCCTGTTTTTCTGTCACAATAATTAGTGGTTCCCAGGATTCAAATGGATTATTTTATTGCAATAGAAACTCTCTTAAGTGGCCTACAATACACCAGCTTACCAAATTAGACAACACTCTTCATAGTTTTTATAAGATGTACAAGAAGTACCCATGTTAACTGAAACCACTGGACTACTTTTTTGCATCTTGTACATTTCTAGCCCAATCTGTTAAATGGTACACATACCAACAGCAACTATGATTTGTTCCCAAACCTGTTTAACTTAGTTTTCTTGCTTATAAAAGTAAATATTTCTACAATATTATAAAAAACATGTACATTAATAAAATATGTAGAAATACTGGAATTGCTGTTTGTTTCCATACAAAATAAGTTGAAAAAAAAAGTGGTACAGGGAATTCCCTAGCAGTCCAGTGGCTAGGACTCCATCCTTTCACTGCCAAGGACGCAGGTTCAATCCCTAGTCGGGGAACTGAGATGATGCAAGCCATGTGGCACAGCTGAAAGAAAGAAAAAGAGCGGTGCACATTTCACTGTAAAACGGCAGAAGATACTAACTTGTACAGAAAGACATATCCATAAAGTTGAACAGGAATTGTAAATGGGGATGACAAATGTTAACTACTTTTGGTTGCCAGGAGGGTACATGAAAGAGCACTTCATAGAAGAGGCAGTAATTGGCTTAATTTTCAAGAATGACTAGCATATTGGAAAGTAGATATTACACAAATTTAAATTAATATGACCACACAGAGACCAATGGTAGAGTCTAATTTGAAAGCATATTTTAACAGAGAACTACTGAATTGGAACAGAATAAAGAGAGAACTGCCAGTCCTAGCAAATAATTATTATTCAGTTGTTTCAAACTGAAACCAGAATGAGCTGCTAGGGGTTCCATGAACCCCCTTCACTTTGCAAAGAAAAAAAAAAAAAGTGTTATTTTCCCTAAAGAAAAAGGGCCTTTGGTTTCTGATCCAAAATGAGATTTAGAACCACTAGCCATAAGTCTTACTCCAAGGTAAACAGATGGGCTAACGAGGTAGCTACTGCCTGTCTCCTAGAATGGCAAGTATTCTTGGGCTTCCCTTGTGGCTCAGAAGGTAGATTCTGCCTGCAATGCCAGAGACCTGGGTTAGTTGCAATTGCTGACTTTATTTGCTTTCAAGTACTCATAACAGACGTCAGAAGTAAGGGGTAGTGTAAAGATGAGAAACAATTCTGGGCAGAAAAATGAAGTGGAGTGACCATGTATCTCATTTAAAAAAAAACTCCTAATTCTATATAGGGTGACAATAACTCCATATTTCCATATTCAGAGATCAAACATCAAGGGGAAGAAATGCATTCTATAATCACCCCCTGCAAGAGAAAGTATAAACAACAGGACACACATCTTCCAAAATTACTACCAAGGAATTTAAGCCTCTTCAAGATATTGAATAAACTAAAATAATTTATCGCTAAAGATTGAAAAAATTAAAGAAAAGTATCAAAATATTATGTTTTCATATATTCAACGTCACTAAAGGGGGAATTCACGTCACAGACTTGTCTGTGGGTAAGAAAGAGAAGCATCTGTATTTGTCCCTATAAAGACATTTTTGTGAGATACATGTCCCTTCTAATATGCTCCAGAATTGCACTTTTACTAGTGTGCTTCAAAGTGGTGAACAGTTCAGTATAGATCATTAGTCAGTGCATGTTTAATTACATACCAGTATTTCTCAAAGATCAAAAATGTCTGTAGTTCAATTATTCCCACATAGCAGGTCCCATTTTCTACTCATTCAGTTTGGAACAATGTAGTCACAAAATAAATTGTTTTAGATTAAAATCTGTTTGATAGTCCTCCACAGAGCTGATTTCAAAGCGGGGAAAGACACATCTGTTTCACATCTCAGGGAGAATACCAGTTACTGCTTTCTACATTAATTTTGATTCTAGAGAACAGCCATGCCCCCCACTTGGCTGTTTCTCTTCCCCACTATGTCCATATAATCTGTTTTCACACAGCTAGCCTTTAAAATCCAAGTCATGAAAAATAGCTAATCTTTTATTTAAATGATCTCAACTCTAGTTTTGAAGTCCTATACCTGTAACAGAAGCAGATCATTCTCAGAGATTGGGGTCAATGTATGCAGTTACCAGCACAATAACATTCTGAAGAAATCCAACGGGATCCTCTGCAAGGAGAACTCATTCCTCAGGCAGAGAAGAAAAACTGACAATGTGTAGGGTCTGAATTAAAGGTACAAGACCCAGAAAAACAACTTAAACTATACAAGTGGTGCTTGGAATAATTTGCTTGATTACATGTACTGCAAGTATTTTCCTTCATCTTTTTGTAATGAACTTGACCATGAAAAAACAAATTTATGTCTGTTGTCTGTGTCATTATGAGCTGAACTCATTTGGTGTGGAAACCTACAGTTTAATTGCTTGATTTAAATCTGGCTAGTAGAATGCATACTGAAACACTACTCTTTTAATTATGTTAATTTGTAACTGAAAAGCTAAATTTACAAAAGCAATAGCATTAATTATTTACTTGCCCATTAATGCTGAATATATATTACAAAGCTAATTGGTTTCCTAAGTCTGCCAAAAAATTAAAAACAAGTTTGTTCACTGATTTATATCAGAAAGGTACACATATTCTCAGCAGGTTTCCTGTTTTCTATTGTATTACAAGAAAATATGTGTAAAATACTTTATCTGTACAATATTCTGCATTTCCTCTTCCTTCTTGGGTTAAAATACATTTTACAAAAGAAAGAGTTAGAATTCACTAATATTTATTCAACGCTTTTTATGTATCTTATAGACTTATTTCATTTATACTTATATACATTATCTCATTTAATCTCAGAACTGAATAAAAAATAAACCATTTTCTCCTTTTTAAAGATGAGGAAACCAATGTTCAGAAAGATTAAAAAATGTGCCAAGGCATGGAGCAAAACAATCAAATTCAGGACATGCTCTGGAAAGAGCCAAGACCATTATGCCTTACTGTTTTAATACCTATTGCTCACAGCAAATTAGACACTTGATTTAATACAATCTTCTATAACCACAGAACACAGTCAAAAGCACAGAAGTCACCAGAACAAGTGCTTCAGGGACCTAAAACCAGAATAAAAGTGAAAGTGAAGTCGTTCAGTCCTGTCCAACTCTTTGCAACCCATCGACTGTAGCCCACCAAGCTCCTCCATCCATGGGGTTCTCCAGGCATCTTCCCAACTGGAGTGGGTTGCCATTTCCTTCTCCAGGGGATCTTCCTGACCCAGGGATCGAACCCAGTTCTCCCACATTGCAGGCAGACGCTTTAACCTCTGCATCACCAGGGAAGCCCCCAGAATACTACAAGGCAAAAGTCCAGCAAGTATACTTGAACCTTGTTTCTGAAGTAGGATTCAATATTGGGCAGATTCCTCATAGACTGCAACTGAACAACAGAGCTTACAAATTAAAGAGTATAATACCTATACTACTACCCTCTTGAGCATATTGTGAAGATCAGATGTGAAATTGAGATAAGAAAGAGCTATGAGAGTTATCAAGCATTATGCAAATTCAAGTTAGTACAATTAGTGTAAGACTGATTTGCACCTCAAGAATTCCCATGGAATTTCCTCTGAGTTTTCATGCAGACTACAATTTAGCTGCATTCTCATGTAACATGAAAGGTTATGAAATTTCTCGAATACAGAGTAAGTTTAACCAGTGTCTTGTCCACAGAAAAACTCTATTAATGTGTGACCTAATGAGGGACGATTAGCAAACAGTCTTAAATTAATAGTCAATAAAATATAAAATAAGAATGCCTTCAAAAGAACTTGGGTCATTGTATTAATATTTTAAGCATTTTATACCCTGGAAAAAAAAAAGCATTAAGCATGTATTTATGCATGCACACTTTAAATAATACAACGAAATTGCTAATGGTAATAAAGCAATTAGGGCCATATTAATATGTAATGAAAAGCAAATTTGTTCATTTTCTAAAAGAGATTTAAATTATACTATGAACCTCTGCAAAGTCTACTGGAAAGTAAAACAATACTCCACCTTAGCTGATTCCATGAAACTTCCAAATGTGACTTGATGATCTTAGAGATTTTCTATAGTAGTTTCAAACCTAACATATCATTGTAAATTTATTTTCTAAGTCTACTGTGGAATATTCTATATATCATTCGTCATGATGGAGTTTTGCTGAGCTGGGGTCTAAAACTAATAATTAGGTTTACATTACACTTTGATTCTTTTTTATTCAACATTTAAGCAATATCATTATTTGTCTGTGAAAAGACAGAGGTTATTTCTAAGTACGGGGAAGAGATATAGATTTATATATTCCTTCCACCATTAAAACAGAACCATTTAATTTTTTAATTGTGTTTAAGACATAAAGATATTCCCTATCTTGGGCTTCTTGGTAAAGAATCCATCTACAATATGGGGAACCTGGGTTCTATCCCTGGGTTGGGAAGATCACCTAGAGAAGAGAATGGCTACTGACTCCAGTATTTTTGCTTGGAGAATGCCATGGACAGAGGAACCAGGCAGGTCCATGGGGTTGCAAAGAGTCAGACATGACTGAGCAACTTTCACTTTGGGTGAACTAATAAATAATCAACATTTTGATTTATAAAACATGTTGAGCATTGCTGGGAAAATATCGTTTAATCCAACACAGTTTTGCCTTTTCTGAACTATAAATGTTTATAAGAGAAGCCTATAAGAGAGAAAAAAGTAAACATATACAATAGTGGGCTCTCACTGAGTTCCTGGAAGAAATGTTATATACAAAAGCTTATGCATTACTCTGCATAAGCCATAATTGTTTTATGAAAAAGAAATGAAACAAAAAATGTGTTTTACTCAACAACGTGTCAGCACTGCAGAGGACCACAGAATTGGATGTAATACTGCTGAGCAAACAAATACCAGTATTATTTAACGTGTGAAAGTGAAAGTGCAGTCGCTTAGTTGTGTAGACTCTGCGATCCTATGGCCTGTAGCCCTCCAGGCTCCTCTGTCCATGGGATTTTCCAGGCAAGAATACTGGAGTGGGTGGCCATTTCCTTCTCCAGGAGATCTTCTGAACCCAGGGATCAAACTCGGGCCTCCTGCACTGCGGGCGGTCTCTTTACCATCTGAGCCACCAGGAAATCCCATGTATGACTTTTGAAAAAAAAAAAGTCTCAGGATCTAAGGCCACACCATCCTAAATGTGCCTGATCTCATCTGAAAAACTGTCTCAGGAACTGTTAGAACTTGGATGTATACATCAGCTGGCCTGAATCACCGAACGTCACAATATGTAGAACAACCTCATGGAAAAAAGACATTTGGCCAATAACCTCTTCAAGTATGGAAAAATCAAAAACCATGAATGAATTCTTCTAAAATAATGACAAATCTCAGGCTAAACCATACCCTTTCCAGTATATCACACATTCTCTCACGTAAAAGAACAATTAAGAAATGTTCATTTGCCTCTAGAGAGCAGATTCATCACTGGCTAGAGTTATTACAGTCCAGTCATTGGAAGCTAGGGTAAAACAGAAGGTGGGATAAACATTCTGATATATTGGCAACATTCTAATTTTCTTCTACATTGAAAGACTATATATATATATATATTTTTTCATTCTGTCCACAGAAATTTCTTTTTTTAAAAAAACAACCATATCTGTAACATTTATCCTACAAATAGTTACTGAGCATGGGCTAGGATTGTTCAAAGACCTAGTAGTATCAGAGCTATGACTTGATGAAGATAAACACAAATTCTATGAGGTTATAAGCAGTCATTGTTTATACTATAGGTAACACCAACTCATACAGTTTTTTATAGAAAGAAAAAGAGAATGTTGGAGACACCAGTGGACAGATCATCCTGTACATTTGTAGAAAGTGTAATTTAATAAAAAAATTTATGGTTCTATTCTAAGATTATCTTTGAAGCTTTTTTATCTATTTTGTATCTGGTTTTCAAAATGTCTCTAGAATATAGGAATTTACAGTTTGAATTTCAGCTAGAAGCTATAATGTCTTTTGGTAGTGTGCCAAAGGAGGGGAGAAACCAGTGAAAAATGCTGATATGTAATTTAGGTAATTAAAGTACATTTACTGAAATGGCACAATGGTAGATGTGCCTTCATTTTCAAATATGAAAGATACATACATTTATAAGTAACTCAAACCAGAAACAAGGATTCAATGAAGGAAAACTTCTCTAGTTCAGGCAAAGGTAAACTCCTATACTCTCAATATCACTTCTGTGCTAAAACAAGATTCCCTCCGTCAGATACACAGCTTTCCCACGTTTCCAACACAGTCCTGTTCCACTCATGGAACACCTGTGAGGTAAGAGCCTAGACCAAATTAGAGACTTCACTATGAAGACATATACATCTCATCATATGTGCCTTATATCGAGCTGGAAATGACCTGCACTGCATCATAGCAAAATGTCCAGCTGAAGCCTCAACAGGCCCATCTATGACCATATTTCCTAATGCAGTTAGATTTCTAGTGTTTTGCCTCTAAAATCAAGGTAGATTGTGGTAGTCTTTGTCTTAATTACTAGCATACACATCAATTTGAAAGAAAAACAAAGGAATTTTTTAAAAAATTCTTTAAAACAAAATCTTAGTTTTCAACAGAGTCCATCCTCATATCATACCCTTCCTTGTAGGTTGCAAAAACAGTACTTTTTGAAAAATGATTTATTATTTCCTATTTTTTTAAGTTGAGATTTTGATCTAGTAAGAAAAACAGATGCCTAATGCTACCTACCTATGGTAAAGAGACAGAATTTACACACAATCACATACATGCATACTGCATACTGCAAAGAGCTGACTCCTTTGAAAAGACCCTGATGCTGGGAAAGGTTGAAGGCGGGAGGAGAATGGGATGACAGAGGATGAGATGGTTGTATGGCATCACTGACTCAATGGACATGAGTCTGGCTAAACTCCAGGAGTTGGTGATGGACAGGGAGGCCTGGCATGTTCATGGGGTTGCAAAGAGTTGGACACGAATGAGTGACTGAACTGACTGACTGATACTGCTATTGTTGTTTTGTCACTAAGTCAACTCTTTAGCAAGCCCATGCAGGGACTGTAGCCCACCAGGATCCTCTGTCCATGGAATTTCCCAGGCAAGAATACTAGAAAGTGAAAGTGAAGGCGCTCAATCGTGTCCAACTCTGCGACCACATGGACTATAGCTTACTAGGCTCCTCCATCCATGGGATTTTCCAGGCAAGAGTACTGGAGTGGGTTGCCATTTCCTTCTCCAGGGTATCTTCCCAATGCAGGGAATGAACCGGGATATCCCACATTGTAAGCAGACGCTTTACTGTCTGAGCCACCAGGGAAGCCCGAGCAGGTTGCTATTTCCTTCTCCAGGGGATATTCCTGACCCAAGAATCGAACCAGCATCTCCTGCATTGCAGGTGGATTCTTTATCACTGAGCCACTAGGGAAGGGCACACATATATTAGACATCTGATAATGATTAATGTTTTGACAACCCCAGGAGATAACACTATTATAAAGTATAAAAAACAAATGTCTTTTACTGTTTTTCTGTTGTAAGCCAATCCTGTTTTTACTGCCTTCCTAAGGCATCAACGACAAAAAATGTATTTTCTTTGACTCTAGTGGCCCTCCTCTAGTCAGCATGCTCAGCTGTCCCATTACTTACCCTAGGGAACACTCTCATGTGAACAACTTTGCAAAGAGAACGGCAAAGCAGACAGAGTACTGCATAATAATGGCAAAGAAATGAGGGGAAATCAGAGTAGACATGTCTGCTGTGTCAGTAAATCGTTTGTACATCATTTTGCTTCAATGCAGGGTATGCGGATTAGAGACAAGTGGAGTCAAAATGCACACATATATGGAATAACTCATATGCAAATACATTGAGTTGGCCAAAAAGTTCATTCAGATTTTTCCATATTATGGAAAACACCAAGCAAACTTTTTCCAACCCAAGATGTGTGATACAAAAGTAATATTCTTATGAAAACTTTTACCACACACAAAAGTATAAAGTGAAAACTGGCAACTTTTCCACTGTATATACTAATATAAAAATGGGACTGTATTAGTTATCTGTTATTAAATAAAAAATTACTACAAACAATGGTTTGAAAGAACACACCTTCACTATCTCACAATTGTTAATTAGATAGAGATTCTATGCACAAATTAATTAGGCTCCTCTATTTCATCATTTTATACAAGGTTGTATTGTAATCAAGCTGGATAAGGAAATGGATACTCACTTCAGTATTCTTGCCTAGAAAAACCCTTGGACAGAGGACCCTGGCTGGCTACAGACCATGGGTCACAAAAAGTGTACATGATTTAGCAACTAAATAACAATAGCAATGAATGTAATTAAGAGGTTGATCTGGGTTGGGTTCTCATTTGAAAGTTAACTGAGGTAAGAATCCACTTTCAAAAGCATGAGGTTGTTGGCAGGATTCTGTTTTTTGCAGTTTATTTGGCTTCCTTTCCATGGAAATTTCTACAAAGAACAGTTTGCTTCATCAAAGCACAGACCATAATAGAGAAAGTCTGCTAGGCAAAATAAAAGTTACAATTTCTTGAATCTTAATCACAATGGTGTTATCCCATCACCTTAGATATATACTATTGGTTAGAAGTGGGTCACTAGGCCAGTCCATACCTAAGGAGAAGCAAAACTCACAGGATGCAAGATCGTTAGGGTTATCTTAGATAGTAGACTTGGCAACAAATATGGAAGTTCATTTTCTATATGCACTTTGGGAATTCTGTTTTATCTACTTATTAATATATATCATATTCTTCTGCCCATTCCAGTATAGACAAATTTACTTTATTCTTTCAATAAGCACGTAGCATTTACTTTATATATTTAACGAGTTTCCTATGCCATATGTTTTCAGATGTCTTCATTTTTTCCTTGGTTTTTCATCTACAGCATTATAAATAAAATTTCATTTGGACATCATAAATGAATTATGATTAAATTTGAAAAATGTGAGCCAACCTTTAGTAAGGTGAGGAAAAAAAATGGAAACATGGAAAACAAATAACATGGTATACTTAAGCATTGATGTACTGATTTTTAAAGTTTCCACATATTTTAATTTTTTAATTGAAGTATGCTTGATTACAGTGTCTTAATTTCTGCTCTACAGCAAAGTGAATCGGTTATATACATATATGCATACATTTTTATATTCTTTTCCCTTACGGCTTATCCCAGGTTATTGTTCCCTCTGCTATACAGTACAACCTTGCTAATTATACACTCTATATGCAGTAGCTTGCATCCACTAACTAAAAAGTCTCAGTCCATCCCTTTTCCATCTGCCCTCCTCCTTGGCAACAACGTCTGTTCTATATGTCTGAGAATCTGTTTTATACATAGGTTCACTTATGACATATTTTACATTTTACATATTCAGTTCAGTCGCTCAGTTCTGTCTGACCCTTGTGACCCAAAGAACCGCAGCACACCAGGCCTCAAGGTAAATCACCATCTCCTGGAGTCCAACCAAACCCATGTCCATCGAGTGGGTGATGCCATTAAACCATCTCATCCTTCGTTGTCCCCTTCTCCTCCTGCCCCAATCCCTCCCAGCATCAAGGTCTTTTCAAATGAGTCAGCTCTTCACATCAGGTGGCCAAAGTATTGAAGTTTCAGCTTCAACATCAGTCCTTCCAATGAACACCCAGGACTGATCTCCTTTAGGATGGACTGATTGGATTTCCTTGCAGTCCAAGGGACTCTCAAGAGTCTTCTCCAACACCACAGTTCAAAAGCATCAATTCTTCGGCACTCAGCATTCTTTATAGTCCAACTCTCACATCCATACATGACCACTGGTAAAACCATAGCCTTGACTAGATGGACCTTTGTTGGCAAAGTAACGTTTCTGCTTTTTAACATGTTGTCCAGCTTGGTCATAACTTTCCTTCCAAGGAGCCAGAGTCTTTTAATTTCATGGCTGCAATCACGATCTGCAGTGATTTTGGAGCCCCCCCAAAATAAAGTCAGCCACTGTTTCCACTATTTCCCATCTATTTGCCATGAAGTGATGGGACCAGATGCCATTATCTTAGTTTTCTGAATGTTGAGCTTTAAGCCAAAGTTTTCACTCTACTCTTTCACTTTCATCAAGAGGCTCCTTAGTTCTTCTTCACTTTCTGCCATAATAGTGGTGTCATCTGCATATCTGAGGTTATTGAGATTTCTCCCGGCAATCTTGATTCCAGCTTGTGCTTCCTCCAGCCCAGCATTTCTCATGATGTACTCTGCATATAAGTTAAATAAGCAGTCTGACAGTATACAGCCTTGACACACTCCCTTTCCTATTTGGAACCAGTCTGTTGTTCTATGTCCAGTTCTAACTGTTGCTTCCAGACCTGCATACAGGTTTCTCAAGAGGCAGGTCAGGTGGTCTGGTATTTCCATCTCTTTCAGAATTTTCCACAGTTTATTGTGATCCACACAGTCAAAGGCTTTGGCATAGTCAATAAAGCAGAAACAGATGTTTTTCTGAAACTCTCTTGCTTTTTCCATGATCCAGCAGATGTTGGCAATTTGATCTCTGGTTCCTCTGCCTTTTTTCAAACCAGCTTGAACATCTGTAAGTTCACGGTTCACATATTTCTGAAGCCTGGCTTGGAGAATTTCGAGCATTACTTTACTAGTGTGTGAGATGAGTGCAACTGTGCGATAGTTTGAGCATTCTTTGGCATTGCCTTTCTTTGGGATTGGAATGAAAACTGCCCTTTTCCAGTCCTGTGGCCACTGCTGAATTTTCCAAATTTGCTGGCATATTGAGTGCAGCACTTTCACAGCATCATCTTTCAAGATTTGAAACAGCTCAACTGGAATTCCATCACCTCCACTAGCTTTGTTTGTAGTGATGCTTCCTAAGGACCACTTAACTTCACATTCCAGGATGTCTGGCTCTAGATGAGTGATCACACCTTCCTGATTATCTGGGTTGTGAAGATCTTTTTTATACAGTTCTTCTGTGTATTCTTGCTGTCTCTTCTTAATATCTTCTGCTTCTGTTAGGCCCATGCCATTTCTGTCCTTTATTGAGCCCATCTTTGCATGAAATGTTCCTTTGGTATCTCTGATTTCCTTGAAGAGATCTCTCGTCTTTCCCATTCTACTGTTTTCCTCTATTTCTTTGCATTGATCGCTGATGAAGGCTTTCTTATCTCTCCTTGCTATTCTTTGGAACTCTGCATTCAAGTGGGTATATCTTTCTTTTTCTCCTTTGCTTTTCGCTTCTATTCTTTTCCAGGCTATTTGTAAGATCTCCTCAGACAGCCATTTTGCTTTTTTGCATTTCTTTTTCTTGGGAATGGTCTTAATTCCTGTCTCCTGTATAATTTCACGAACCTCATTCCATAGTTCATCAGGCACTCTATCTATCAGATCTAGTCCCTTAAATCTATTTCGGACTTTCACTCCATAGTTATAAGGGTTTAATTAAGGTCATACCTGAATGGTCTAGTGGTTTTCCCTACTTTATTCAATTTAAGTCTGAATTTGGCAATAAGGAGTTCATGATCTGAGCCACAGTCAGCTCCCAGTCTTGTTTTTGCTGACTGTATAGTGCTCCACCATCTTTGGCTGCAAAGACTATAATCAAACTGATTTTGGTATTGACCATCTGGTGATGTCCATGTGTAGAGTCTTCTCTTGTGTTGTTGGAAGAGGGTGTTTGCTATGACCAGTGCATTCTCTTGGCAGAACTCTATTAGCCTTTGCCCTGCTTCATTCCATACTCCAAGACAAGTTTGCCTGTTACTCCAGGTGTTTCTTGACTTCCTACTTTTGCATTCCAGCCCCCTATAATGAAAAGGACATCTTTGTTGGGTGTTAGTTCTAGAAGGTCTTGTAGGACTTCATGGAACCATCCAACTTCAGCTTCTTCAGCATTACTGGTTGGGGTCTCAAAGAGTTGGACAGGACTGAGAGACTGAACTGAACTGAATAATTAATGTTCAGAATCTTTTGTTAAGAATTCTTTTCATGTGCCTATTGGCCATCTGTACACCTTCTTCTATGGAGAAATATCTATTTAGATCTTCTGCCTACTTTTTGACCAGATCGCTGGTATTTTTGTTGCTGTTGCTATTGAGTTGTACAACTGTATCTTTCAGAAATTAAGCTCTTATCAGTTGCATCATTTGTAAATATTTTCTCCCATTTTGTAGGTTGTCTTTTAGTTTTGTTTATGGTTTTATTTTCTGTGAAAACCCTTTTAAGTTTCATTAGGTCCCATTTGTTCATTTTTATTTTCATTTTTATTGCTGTGGGAGACTGATCTAAGAAAACATTGACACAATTTGTCAGAGAATGTTTTGCCTACAATCTCTTTTAGTAGTTTTACAGTGTCATGTCTTACAACTAAGTGTTTAACCCTTTTTGAGTTCATTTTTGTGCATGGTGTAAGGGTAGTTTTCATACATTTTAAAATAGCCTTAATATAATTCACAAAAATTAACGTTATCATTTTTAATTATAAAATCAGTGACAACTTGTATGTTCAAATGACAACTAGTATGTCCAAGTGTTAACATCTATTAAACAATCAATTTTATAATAGATTCATTAACCAAAAAGAAACCTCAGGCAACTTGGATCCCAATCCCCCAAAAGCTTGATCCTCCCAAGCTCTAAGAAACCGCTACTTTTATTATGTCTATAGATTTACCTATTCTGAAAATTTCATAAAAATTGAATAATTAAGCAGCATAGAGAGTAGAACAAGCATTTCCCCCCAATCACTATGGTATGAAACTAGAAATCAACTGCAGAAACTAAAACATACAATCTGTAGACTATACAACATTCTACTAAATATGTAACGATTCATCAAAGAACTTTAAGCAGGAATCAGAAATTTTCATAAGACAAATGAAAATACAACTTTCCAAAGATCTATGTGATGCAGCAAAAGAAATTCTAAGAGAGAATTTTATAGTGAGACAGGCCTACCTCAGGAAGAAAAATCTCAAACAAACAGTCTAACCTTACACCTAAGGGGACTAGAAAAATAAAAACAAAACCCAAAGTCAGCAGAATGAGAAAAATAATAAAGATTAGAGAGGAAATACATAAAACAAGATTAGAAAGGAAAATATTAAAAAAAATAAATATATTTAATTCCTATGCACAGTGAAGAAAGTGAAAAGTGAAAGTAGCTCAGTCCTGTTCCACTCTTTTTGACTATAGTCCATGGGATTATCCAGGCCAGAATACTGGCGTGGGTAGCCTTTCCATTCTCCAGGGGTTCTTCCCAACCCGGGGATTGAACCCAGGCCTCCTGCATAGCAGGGGGATTCTTTACCAGCTGAGCCACAAGGGAAGCCCATATGCAGAGTACATCATGCAAAATGCTGGGCTGGATGAGGCATAAGCTGGAATCAAGATGGCATAACCTCAGATATGCAGATGACACCACCCTTATGGCAGTAGGTGAAGAGGAATTAAAGAGCCTCTTGATGAAGGTGAAAAGAGGAGAGTGAAAAAGCTGGCTTAAAAATAAACATTCAGAAAATGAAGATCATGGTATCTGGTCCCAACACTTCATGGCAAATAGATGGGGAAACAATGGAAACAGTGACAAACTTTATTTTCTTGGGCTCCAAAATCATTGTGGATGATGACTGAAGCCAAGGAAAGAAATGGCAAATGTAGACAATGTAATAAAAAGTAGAGACATTACTTTGCCGACAAATGTCCATATAGTCAAAAATACGGTGAAGGCTAGACAATAAAACCAGCTGAGCACTGAAGACGATGCCTTTGATTGTGGTGCTAGAGAAGACTCTTAAAAGTGCCTTGGAAAGCAAGATCAAACCCGTCAATCCTAAAGGAAATCAACCCTCAATATTCACTGGAAGGACTGGTGCTAAAGCTAAAGTTCCAATACTTTGGCTTTCTGATGTGAAGTGTTCACTCATTGGAAAAGACCCTGATACTGGGAAAGATTGAGGTGAGAGGAGTAGAGGATGGCAGGATGAGACAGTTGCATGGCATCACTAACTCATCAGACAGGAGTTTGAGCAAGTTCTGGGAGACAGTGAGGACAAGGAAGCTTGGTGTGCTTCAGTCCATAGGGTCGCAAAGAATTGGACATGGCTGAGTGACTGAACAACAACATATTATAAAAAGAGACCAAAAAATATAGAAAAGATCAGTGATATCAAGAGCTGGTTTTTTGAAAAGAAACAAAATTGATGAATTTTTACCTGACTTATCAAGAAAGAGAGGATAAAATAAAAAGAGGAAAAATTGTAACTGATATCACAGAGATACAAAAAAAATCATAAGAGAATACTACAAAGTTATATGACATCCAAATTGGAAGGAAAAAAGTAGAACTGTTACTATTTGCAGATAATATAATAGTACATATAGAAAATCCTAAAGTCTGCAACAAAAAGTTATTAGAATTAATAAATGAACTCAATAAAGTTTCAAGATACAAAGTGTATAGAAATCTGTTGGTTTTCTATACACTAATAATAAATATCAGAAAAAGAAAGCAAGAAAACAATCCATTTATTAAAAAGAATGACATATATAGGACTAACCTTAAGCAATAACGTGGAAGACCTGCCTCTTTTAAACTATGAAATACTGATGGAGGAAACTAAAGATACAAATAAGTAGAAGAATATCTCATTTTTATAGGCTAGAAGATTTATTATTAAAATGTGCACAATATCCAAAGCAATCTACAGATTTAATGCAAACACTATCAAAAAACCCATGATATTTTCACAGAACTAGAAAAATCATAAAAGTTATACAGAGTCACAAACAACTGTGACTTTCCAAAGAAATCTTGAGAAAAATATACAATTCTGAGGCATTATATGCTCTGATTACAGACTAAACTACAAAGCTACAGTAATCAGAATAATTTGGTACTGGAACAAAAACACCAATAGATTAATTTAACAGGACAGAGGAACCCTGAAATAAATCCACATACTTAACAATGACAAAGGAGGCAAGAATATACAATGGAGAAAGACACTCTCTTTAATAAGTGGTGCTGGGAAAACTTGGCAGTTACATGTAAAATGATGAAATCGGAACATTTCTCACACCATGTACCAAAAAATAAACTCTAAATGCATTAAGCACCTAAATATATAACCAGAAACTAAAAAACTCCTAGAAGAAAACATAGGCAGCACATCCTTTGACATAAATTGCAGCAATATTTCTTTGGCTCTATCTCCTAAGGCAAATAAAACAAAAGCAAAAATAAACAAATGGAACCCAGTTAAACTTAAAAGCTTTTGCACAGGAAAGGAAACTATTGGCAAAACAAAAAAGACAACCTACTGAATTGGAGAAGATACCTGTATGTAATGAGACTGATCAGTTCAGTTCAGTTGCTCAGTCACGTAGACTCTTTGTGACCCCATGGACTACAGCAGACCAGGCCTCCCTGTCCATCACAAACTCCCGGACTTACCCAAACTCACATCCATTGAATGGTGATGCCATCCAACCATCTCATCCTCTGTTGTCCCCTTCTCCTCCTGCCCTCAATCTTTCCCATCATCAGGGTCTTTTCAAATGAGTCAGCTCTTCACATCAGGTGGCAAAGTATTGGAGTTTCAGCTTCAACATCAGTCCTTCCAATGAACACCCAGGACTGATCTATTTTAGGATGAACTGGTTGGATCTCCTTGCAGTCCAAGGGACTCTCAAGAGTCTTCTCCAACACCACAGTTCAAAAGCATCAATTCTTCAGCACTCAGGCTTTAAAGTCCAGTTCTCACATTCATACATGACCACTGGAAAAACCATAGCCTTGATTAGACGGACCTTGGATGGTAAAGTAATATACTGTCTAGGTTGGTCATAACTTTCCTTCTAAGGAGCCAATAACTTTTAATTTCATGGCTGCAGTCACCATCTGCACTGATTTTGGAGCTCAAAAAAATAAAGTCTGCCACTGATTCCACTGTTTCCCCATCTATTCCCATGAAGTGAGGGACCAGATGACATGATCTTAGTTTTCTGAATGTTAAGCTTTAAGCCAATTTTTTCACTCTCCTCTTTTACTTTCATCAAGAGGCTTTTTAGTTCCTCTTCACTTTCTGGCATAAGGGTGATGTCATCTGCATATCTCAGTTACTGATATTTCTCCCAGCAATCCTAATTCCAGCTTATGCTTCTTCCAGCCCAGTGTTTCTCATGATGTACTCTGCATATAAGTTAAATAAGCAGTCTGACAGTATACAGCCTTGTCATACTCCTTTTCCTATTTGGAACCACTCTGTTCTTCCTTGTTCAGTTCTAACTGTTGCTTCCTGATCTGGATATAGGTTTCTCAAGAGGCAGGTCAGGTGGTCTGGTATTCAGAATTTTCCACAGTTTATTGTGATACACACAGTCAAAGGCTTTGGCGTAGTCAATAAAGCAGAAATAGATGTTTTCCTGAAACTCTCTTGCTTTTTTGATGATCCAGCAGATATTGGCAATTTGATCTCTGGTTCCTCTGCCTTTTCTAAAACCAGCTTGAACATCTGGAAGTTCATGGTTCATGTATTGCTGAAGCCTGGTTTGGAGAATTTTGAGCATTACTTTACTAGCATGTGAGATGAGTGCAATTGTGTGGTAGTTTGAGCATTCTTTGCCACTGCCTTTTTTAGCAACTGGAATGAAAACTGACCTTTCCCAGTCCTGTGGCCACTGCTGAGTTTTCCAAATTTGCTGGCATATTCAGTGCAGCACTTTCATAGCATCATCTTTCAGGATTTTAATTAGCTCAGCTGGAATTCCATCATCTCCACTAGCTTTGTTTGTAGTGATGCTTCCTAGGACCCACTTGACTTTACATTCCAGATGTCTGGCTTTAGGTGAGTGATCACACATTGTGATTATCTGGGTAGTGAAGATCTTTTTTGTACAGTTCTTCTGTGTATTGTTGCCACCTCTTCTTAACATCTTCTGCTTCTGTTAGGTCTATACCATTTCTGTCCTTTATTGAGCCCATGTTTGCATGAAATGTTCCCTTAGTATCTCTAATTTTCTTGAAGAGATCTCTAGTCTTTCCCATTGTATTGTTTTCCTCTCTTTATTTGCACTGATCACTGAGGAATTAACATCCAATATATATAAAGGGCTCATACAAATTAATGGTTTTCTAACCAATAACCTGGTTTTAAAAAAATGGTAAGAAGACCTGAACATTTTTTTAAAGACGACATACACAAAGCTATCAGGTGCATGAAAATTTGCTTAACATCACCAATCATTACGGAAATACAAATCAAAATCACAATGATATATCACCTCATGCACATCTTTTCATTTGCTTCTTGATCTCATGTATAGTTTTGAAAAATGTATTTAAATAATTTCTTTTATATAGTCTAGATACAAGTTCCTTTTCAGATACATGATATATGTAAATATACAATATATTTTTTTTCTATTCTAGTGTTATTTTCTTGATAGTATCTTTTAAAGCACAAAATTTTAATTCTGATTAAGTCCAGTTTATCTGTTGTTTTAATTGCTGTGTTCTTGGTGTTATGTCTCAGAAACTATTCCTAACTGAAAGTCTTAAAAATTTATGCCACTGTTGTCTTCTAGGATGTTTAATTTTAGCTCTTATAATCAGTTTGCATTAACTATTGTAGATGATACGAGATTTGGTTCCAACTTCATTCTTCTCATGTGGCTATCCAGCTCTACCAGCATAACTTGTGGAAAAGACTATTCTCTCTCCACTCAACATCCTTGTCAAAAATCAGTTGACCATAAGTAAATGTGCAAGTTCATTCTGAGACTCTCAGGTTCTTATTGATCTGAATGTTTATCCTTAGACCTGGATAATACTTTCTTGGCTCTGCAGCTCTGTAATAAATTTTGAAACCAGAAGATTTGTTTCTTTCAATTGTGTCATCAGTCTTTTTTTTTTTTTTTTTGGTAACACAGATCATATGGTTATTTGTAAATATTTACCATAAACTTAAATGATATAAGTACATCATTCAAAACAGATTTGTAAAGTGGAAAAAAATTTACACATGACAATTATATCCTTCTCATAAGAAATTCACTTCAAATCCCAATGACAAAGATAAACTAAAAGGATGGAAAAAATACGTGTCAACATTAATTCAAAAAAGTAGAAGTGGCTATACCAAAATCTAATAAAGTAGACTTTAGAGCAAAGAAAATTACTAAAAGCCAAAGGGGAAATACCTCTTGAAAAAAGAACCAAGCTACCAGGAAGACATATCATAAATGTGTACCCGTGAAATAACAGAGCCTCAAAATACATTTTAAAAGGGGGTTCAGGATGGGAAATACATGTATACCCATGGCAGATTCATGTTGATGTATGGCAAAACCAACACAATATTGTAAAGTAATTAACCTCCAATTAAAATAAATAAATTAAAAAAAAAGTTTATAAGATTAAAGAGAAATTGATAAATCCACAATTATGGCATTTTACACCTCCATCTCAATAATTTATAAAACTACTGTCAGGAAACCAGCAAGGATATAGATGATCTGAACAAGGCAATCAAACTAAAGTATCTAGAACATTCCACACAACAGTATACTTTTTCAAGAGACTGTGGAGGAACATGATGGACTATAGTCCATGGAGTTGAAGAGTTGGACACAACTTACGGATTAAATAACCACAAAAAAAGAAATACTTATGTAACATTTAATGAATAATAAAACAAACCTCAAATTTAAAATAATTGATCATATATAGAGAATATTTTCAAAATTACTGGAATCAAACTAGTAATCAGTAATAGAAAGACAACAGAAAATTTCAAAAATGATGAAAACTAAATAAGACTTCTGAAGAATCTATGAGTAAAAGAATTCAAAGGAATTTAAAACAGAGCTAAATGAAAGCAAAACACACAGTATTATAAAGGTATTCGGTATAGTTTAAGCAGTGATAAGAAGAAAATTCATAGCAATTAATATAAGGAGATCATATCACTCAATCCTAAAGGAAATCAGTCCTGAATATTCATTGGAAGGACTGATGCTGAAGCTGAAGCTTCAATACTTTGGTCACTTGATACGAACAACTAACTCCTTGGAAAAGACCCTGATGCTGGGAAAGAGTGAAGGTAGGAGGAGAAGGAAATGGCAACCCACTCCAGTGTTCTTGCCTGGAGAATCCCAGGGACCGGGGAGCCTGGTGGGCTGCCATCTATGGGGTCGCACAGAGTTGGACACCACTGAAGCGACTTAGCAGGAGGAAGAGGGGGAGGAGGAGAACGGGAATACAGAGGACGAGATGGCTGGATGGCATCACCAACTCGATGGACATGAGTTTGAGCAAGCTCCGGGAGTTGGTGATAGACAGGGAAACTTGGTGTGCTGCAGTCCATGGGTTCACAAAGATTGAGCGACTGAGCAACTGAACTAAACTCAACACTTACATTAAAAATTAGGGAAGGTTTCATGTCAATAATAACTTCCATTTCAAAAACCTGGGAAAAAAGCAAAAATCTTAAGAAAAGTAAATGTAAGGAAGGATCAGAGCAAAAAATTCAATCAAATTGAAAATAGAAAAGCAGTAGAAGAAATGAATGAAACAAAAAGCTGGTTCTTCAAATAAATTGGTATAATTAATAAACCTCTGAGTGACATTGCTCAGTCGTGTCTGAGTCTTTGCAACCCCATGGACTGTAGCCCACCAGGCTCCTCTGTCCATGGAATTCTCCAGGCAGGAATACTGGAGTGGGTTGCCATTTCCCCCTCCAGGGGATCTTCCCGACCCGGGGATCGAACCCAGGTCTCCCGCATTGCAGGCAGATGCTTTAACCTCTGAGCCACCAGGGAAGCCCTATTAAAACTGATAAAAGTAAAAATAGAGAAGAAACCAAATCACCAATATAAAAAATGAAATAATGGTTATCACTACAGATCCTGTGGCAATTGAAAAAGAGTACTACAAAGTACTTTATACTCATAAATTTGACAACTTAGAAGAAATGGTTCAATATGTGGAAAATCACAAAGTACCTAGGGTAGGCAGAAAAAAGGGCCCTCAAAATGTCAGTATCCAATCCTGGGAAACTATGAGTATGTTATGTTATAAGCCAAAAGGGACTTTTCACTGATGATTAAGTTGACCAGTCTTGAGATGGAGAAAGTAAAGTGTTAGTCACTCAGCAGTCTCTGACTCTTTGCAACTCCATGGACTGTAGCCGGCCAGGCTCTGCTGTCCATGGATTTCTCCAGGCAAGAATACTCCCTCCTCCAAGGAATCATCCCCAGCCAGGAATCGAACCCAGCTCTCCCACATTGCAGGCAAATTCTTTATCATCTGAGCCTCCAGGGAAGCCCCCAGAAGCCAGTGAAAGCTGGCATTCTCTAGAAGTTGGGAAATGCAAGGTAATACATTCTTCCTTTGTTTTCCAGAAAAGAATGCAGCCCTGCTAGCACCTTGTTCTGAGTTCAGTGAGACACACATAACACTTCTGACTATAAAAATATAAGGTAATAAATTTTTATTATTTGAAATCACTGTTTATTGTAATTTGTTACAGTAGACTAGAAAACCGATACACTACCAAAATACAATCAAGATTAAACAGATTATCTGGTAGCCCTGCTATGCTAAGTTGCTCAGTCATGTCTCACTCTGTGACCTCAGGGACTGCAGCCTGCCAGGCTCCTCTGTCCATGGAACTCTCCAGGCAAGAATACTAGAGTGGGTTTCATTCCCTTATCCAGGGATCTTCCCAACCCAGAGATTGAACTCAGGTCTCCTTCATTGCAGGCAGATTCTTTACTGCCTGAGCAACCAGGGAAGCCTCTAATAGCCCTAAACCATATAAACTGAATAATTTAAATGCTCCTGTAAAGTTATCTTCAGGCCCAGATGGTTTCACTGGAGAATTCTACCACACATTTAAAGGGAAATATTAATGTTACACAATCTCTTCCAGAAAACAGATGTGAGAACGCTTCCCAACTCATTTCACAAGGCCACTCTCACTCTGATACCAAAATCAAAGACAGTCCAAAAAAGAATAAAATAATTGAAACTGTAGATCAGTATCTCTCATGAACTTAGATATAAAAATTCTAAATACAATAATAACCAACCCTAACAATATGTAAAAAGAATTAACATAAGATAACCAAGTGAGGTCAAGGGTAGCCCAAGGTCAGGGGCGGCAACCAAGAGAACCAGGCTGTGACCACGCAGGAGTGGCTGAGAGGAGCTGTCTCACATCTGAGGTCAGGGGCAGGGGACGAGAGGAGCTACCCCACGTCTGAGGTCAGGGGCCGCAGCCGAGATGAGCTACCCTACATCTGAGGTCAGGGGCCGCGGCTGAGAGGAGCTACCCCACCTCCAAGGAGCAGCGGCTACGTGGGCGCAGGAGTGCCGAGAGGAGCTACTCCACGTTCAAGGTCAGGAGGGACGACCTTGTCCAAAGGAGCAGTGGCTATGCTTTGCTGCAGCAGCTGTGAAGAGATATCCCACGTCCAAGGTAAGAGAAACCCAAGTAAGATGGTAGGTGCTGAGAGAGGGCATCAGAGGGCAGACACACTGAAAATATAATCACAGAAAACTAGCCAATCTGATCACACAGAACACAGCCTTGTCTAACTCAATGAAAATAAGCCGTGCCTTCCGGGGCTACCCAAGATGGACAGGTCATGGTGGAGAGGTCTGACAGAATGTGGTCCACTGGAGAAAGGAATGGCAAACCACTTCAGTATTCTTGCCTTCAGAACCCCATGAACAGTATGAAAAGGCAAAATGATAGGATACTGAGAGAGGAACTCCCCAGGTCGATAAGGGCCCAATATGCTACTGGAAATCAGTGGAGAAATGATTCCAGAAAGAATGAAGGGATGGAACCAAAGCAACACAATACCCAGCTGTAGATGTGACTGGTGATAGAACCAAGGTCAGATGCTATAAAGAGCAATATTGCATAGGAACCTGGAATGTTAGGTCCATGAATCAAGGCATATCGGAAGTGGTCAAACAGGAGATGGCAAGAGTGAATGTTGACATTCTAGGAATCAGCAAACTAAAATGGACTGAAATGGGTGAATTTAACTCAGACAACTATTATATATACTACTGTGGGCAGGAATCCCTTAGAAGAAATGGAGTAGCCAACATGGTCAACAAGAGAGTCCAAAATGCAGTGCTTGGATGCAATCTCAAAAATGACAGAATGATCTCTGTCCATTTCCAAGGCAAACCATTCAATATCATGGTAATTCAAGCCTATGCCCCAACAAGTAACACTGAACAAGCTTAAGTTGAATGGTTCTATGAAGACCTAGAAGATCTTTTAGAATTAAAACCCAAAAAAGATGTCCCTTTCATTATAGAGGACTGGAATGCAAAAGTAGGCAGTCAAGGAACATGTAGAGTAACGGGCAAATTTGGCCTTGAGGTACAGAATGAAGCAGGGCAAAGGCTAAAAGAGTACTGCCACGAGAACACACTGGTCATAGCAAACACCCTCTTCCAACAACACAAGAGAAGACTACACATGGTCATCACCAAATGATCAACACCAAAATCAGATTGATTATATTCTTTGCAGCCAAAGATGGAGAAGCTGAATACAGTCCACAAAAACAAGACCAGGAGATGACTGTGGTTCAGATCTTGAACTCCTTATTGCCAAATTCTGACTAAAATGGAAGAATGTAGGAAAAACCACTAGACCATTCAGGTATGACCTAAATCAAATCCCTTATGATTACACAGTGGAAGTGAGAAATAGATTTAAGGGACTAGATCTAGAGAGAGTGCCTGATGAACTATGGACGGAGGTTTGTGACATTGTACAAGAGACAGGGATCAAGAACATCCCCATGGAAAAGAAATGCAAAAAAAACCAAAATGGCTGTCTGGTGAGGCCTTACAAATATCTGGGAAAAGAAGAGAAGTGAAAAGCAAAGGAGAAAAGGAAAGATATAAGCATCTGAATGAAGAGTTTCAAAGAATAGCAAGGAGAGATAAGAAAGCCTTCCTCAGTGATCAATGCAAAGAAATAGAGGAAAAGAACAGAATGGGAAAGACTGGAGATGTCTTCAAGGAAATCAGAGATACCAAGGGAACATTTCATGCAAAGATGGGCTCGATAAAGGAAAGAAATGGTATGGACCTAATAAAAGCAGAAGATGTTAAGAAGAGGTGGCAACAATACACAGAAGAACTGTACAAAAAGAGCTTCAGGACCCAGATAATCACGATGGTGTGACCACTCACCTAGAGCTAGACATCCTGGAATGTGAAGTTAAGTGGGCCTTAGGAAGCATCACTACGAACAAAGCTAGTGGAGGTGATGGAATTCCAGTTGAGCTGTTTCAAATCCTGAAAGACGATGGAGTGAAAGTGCTGCACTCAATATGCCAGCAAGTTTGGAAAACTCAGCAGTGGCCACAGGACTGGGAAAGGTCAGTTTTCATTCTAATCCCAAAGAAAGGCAATGCCAAAGAATGCTCAAACTACCGCATGATTGCACTCATCTCACACACTAGTAAAGTAATGCTCAAAATTCTCCAAGCCAGGCTTCAGCAATACATGAACCGTGAACTCCCAGATGTTCAAGCTGGTTTTAGAAAAGGCAGAGGAACCAGAGATCCAATTGCCAACATCTGCTGGATCATCAAAAAAGCAAGAGAGTTCCAGGAAAACATCTCTTTCTGCTTTATTGACTATGCCAAAGCCTTTGACTGTGTGGATCACAATAAACTATGGAAAATTCTGAAAGAGATGGGAATACCAGAGCACCTGACCTCTCTCTTGAAAAACCTATATGCAGGTCAGGAAGCAACAGTTAGAACCGGACAAGGAAGAACAGAGTGGTTCCAAATAGGAAAAGGAGTACGTCAAGGCTGTATATTGTCAGGCTGCTTATTTAACTTATATGCAGAGTACATCATGAGAAACACTGGGCTGGAAGAAGCACAAGCTGGAATCAAGATTGCTGGGAGAAATATCAATAACCTCAGATATGCAGATGACACCCTTATGGCAGAAAGTGAAGAAAAACTAAAAAGCCTCTTGATGAAAGTGAAAGAGGAGAGTGAAAAAGTTGGCTTAAAGCTCAACATTCAGAAAACGAAGATCATGGCATCTGGTCCCATCACCTCATGGGAAATAAATGAGGAAACAGTGAAAATAATGGCTGACTTTATTTTGGGGGGCTCCAAAATCACTGCAGATAGTGACTGCAGCCATGAAATTCAAAGACTCTGGCTCCTTGGAAGGAAAGTTATGATCAACCAAGACCGCATATTCAAAAGCAGAGACGTTACTTTGCTAACAAAGGTCCGTCTAGTCAAGGCTATGGTTTTTCCAGTGGTCATGTATGAATGTGAGTGTTGGACTGTGAAGAAAGCTGAGTGCCGAAGAACTGATGCTTTTGAACTGTGGTATTGGAGAAGACTCTCAAGAGTCCCTTGGACTGCAAGGAGATCCAACCAGTCCATCCTAAAGGAGATCAGTCTTGGGTGTTCATTGGAAGGACTGATGTTGAAGTTGAAACTCCAGTACTTTGGCCACCTCATGCAAAGAGTTTGACTCATTGGAAAAGACTCTGATGCTGGGAGGGATTGGCGGCAAGAGGAGAAGGGGAGGACAGAGGATGAGATGGCTGGATGGCATCACCAACTCGATGGACGTGAGTTTGGGAAAACTCCGGGTGTTGGTGATAGACAGGGAGGTCTGGCGTGCTGCGATTCATGGGGTCACAGTGTCGGACACAACTGAGCGACTGAACTGAACTGAACCAAGTGAGATATATTTCAAAAAAATAAGACAGGTTCAACTTCACCAAAAAAAAAAAAAATTTATATATATATATATGTATATAAGTATATACTTTCATCTGTCATTTGGTATGATCATATCATTTTTGTTCTTTAACTTCTTTATATACTTCTATATATATAAATATATATAGAAGTATATAAAAGTGAAATGTAAAACAAACTTGTAAAACTTTTAGGAAAAAAGGAGAAAAATCTGTAAATAGGACTAGGACAGGAGTTCTTAAATTTTATACCACAACACACAAAAACTAGTCAAATGGGACTCTTTAAAATAAACCGCATTAGGTCTTTGAAATTCTATGCAAAGAGGACTAAAAGACAAACTACAGACTGATATATATATATATATATATAAGTATATAAAGAAGTTAAAGAACAAAAATGATATGATCATACCAAATGACAGATGAAAACGTTGATAAAATCTAACACCAAATTCTGATTTTAAAAACTCCTAAAAAAAAATCAGGAATAAAGGGAGATAACTTCAAATGGATAAAAACCAAATATCAAAAAATGCTATTTAACATCATACTTAATGGTAAAAGGCTGAATGCTTCCCTCCAAGGCTTAATACAGTACTGGAAGTGTAGCTACTGCAACAAAACAAGAAGAAGAAATAAAGGGCAGGCAGGTTGTAAAGGAAGAGGCAAAATTATCTCTATTTATAGATGACAGCATTGTCAACACAGAAAACCTCAAAGATTCTAAAAAAAAAAAAAAATAGAAGTAATAAATGAGTTCGATAAGGTCACTGATAAGATATGCACAAAAAAATCTATTTCATTTCTATGGACTTCCTTGGTGGTCCAATGGATAACGCATGGGATGCAGGTTTGATCCTGGGTCCAAGCAGATTCCACATGCTGCAGGGCAACTAAACCGGTGTGCTGCAACCTCTGAAGCCCTCGTACCTACAGCCTGTGCTCTGCAACAAGAGCAGCTCCCTCAGTGAGAAGCCTGCACACCACAGCCAGAGAACAGTCCCTGCTTGCCACAACTAGAGAAAGCCTGTGCACAGCAACCAAGGCCCAGCACAGCCAAAAATAAACAAATTTTTAAAAATCAATTACATTCCTGTATACTAAAAATTTACATGCAGAAACTGAAACACACATAACCACCTATAATCACTTCAAAGAAAGAAATATAGAAACATACAGGTAAAACTGGTATATACTATATTTGTATACAAAAAATAAACTATATTTTGATGAAGAAATAAAAGAAGTCCTAAACAAATGGAAAAACACACTATATTCATGAACTGAAATATTCAACATAGGAAAGGTGTCATTTCTCCTCCAATGTATCTATAGGTTGAAAGCAATGCCTATCAAACATCAAGCAAAGTTGTTTTTGTTTTTTCCTAAAATTGAATTGAAAAGGCACAGGCTCTTGAGTATCTAAAGTCGTCTTTCCAAAAAAAGCAAATGAAGTAAGAGTAGGGGGAGTTATTCTACCAGAAATGAAGGTTTCTGAGAAAACTACAGTAATCATGGCAACGTTGTGTCGTTGGGGACATGGACACAGAATAGAAGAGACAGGAACAGATCCATAAAGATATCCTCAATTGATTTTTGACAAAGAAATCCAATTCAATGGAGGGAAGGGAAGTCTTTTCAACAAATTTTGCTGGAACAACTCAACATCTACAGGCAAAAATTGAATTATGATCTAAACCTCACACCTTATACCAATGTTATCTCATAAAAAGTGAAATGTAAAACAAATCTGTAAAACTTTTAGGAAAAAAAGGAGAAAAATCTGTAAATAGGACTAAGACAGGAGTTCTTAAATTTTATACCACACCACACAAAAACTAGTCAAATGGGACTCTTTAAAATAAACCGCATTAGGTCTTTGAAATTCTATGCAAAGAGGACTAAAAGACAAACTACAGACTGATAGGAAATATTTGCAAATCATATATTCAAGGAAAGACTAGTGTCTTGAATAGGTACAAAAGTCTTACAGCCCAACACTAAAAGAACAATACAACTAGAAAAAGGGCACAACAGATAAACAGTTTCACTGAAGAGGATATACAGATGGCAAACAAGCAAATGAAAAGATGTTCAACATCATTATCCATTAGAGAAATACAAATAAAACCACAGTGAGATAACACTATCCACCTATCAGATTTGTAAAATTAAAAAAGAATTGTGACAACACCAACTGCTGGCAAGGATGTTGAAGATCTGGGTGACTCACATATTGCTGCTGGCATTTTAAATTGTCACAGCTGCTTTGGAAAAAACAGTTCTGAATTGTTTTTAAATAAAAAATTAAACAGGCAACTATCATATGACCCAACAACAGTTCTCCTGGGCATTTACTCCATTTATGCACTCTTTGCATATTCCAAACAAGTGAAAACTTACGTTTATACAAACACTGGTGCATGAATATTCATAGTGGCTGTATCTGTAATAGCTAAAAACTGGAATCAGACCAGCTGTTCTTCAAAGGATGAACATTTAACAAACTTGCATACCATGGAATAGGACTCAGTAATAAAAAGGAACAACTCGATACACACAACAACTTGGATGAATCTGCAAGAAATTATGCTGAATTAAAGCTAATTACAAAAGGCCACATACTGAAATATTCATTTTACTGGACACTTCTGAAATGACAATATTTCTCAAGAATGGAGGACAGTATGGTGGTTGCCAAGAGTGAGATACAGAGGTGTGGAGGGAAGAGGTGGGTATGGTTACAAAAGGGAAACACGAGAGCATCTGTGACATTGAAAATGTTAAGCGTCTTGCCTGTGAAGCTGATCCATGAACCAGGTGATGAAAATGTACAGAACTTAGCACACATATGCACACACAGGTGCACATGAGTACAAGTAAAATTGCAGAAATCTGAATAAGATTGCTAGAGTGTATCATGAAGAAGGCAATGGCAACCCACTCCAGTGTTCTTGCCTGGAGAAGCCCAGGGACAGAGGAGCCTGGTGGGCTGTCGTCTGTGGGGTCGCACAGAGTCGGACGCAACTGAAGTGACTTAGCAGTAGCAGAGTATATCAATGTCAATATCCTTCTTGTGAATTCTAAGACAGTTACACAAAATATTCTATTGAATGAAACTTGGAAAAGTATACAAGGGATCTTTCTGCATTATTTCTTACAACTGTATGTGAACTTATAGTTAATAAAATTTTCTAATAAAGAAAGAATGTGAACGATAATAGTACAGCAAGATAATCCAAGAGGGACAAGGCCAAAAATTGTTTCTATTCTACTGCATTCCCTAAAGTTTGGCACTTTCCTAGAATAAGATAACAAAAAGGAGGGTTTTTTGGGTGCAGAGGTTGTCTTTTTGTTAATTCAACTCAAGGCTGGAAAACATAACTGGATATTCATATGAGCAGGTTTAGTTAAAATGACAGTAAGAAGTTAATTTTCATAACTTCATAAATATTGGTTGTCTTTTAGATGCTTTACTCTGAGGCCAAACCACAGAATTCTTAGAAATCACATTAAAACACAAAACATCTGTCTTTGTGCTGCTCTGTCCAGAACAGAAACTTACCAGGCTGAAAAGGCCTGAGAGCACACAGTGTGCTAAGATGCAGAGGGAGGCTGGATTACAGGAGATGCCAATTCTTAGAAAGTAGAGGGAAAAAAAGTATAAGATGCATCTTTGATGAAGACTGCAGGCAATTATATTTTTAAAAAATTAAGATCATATTTCAAAAAAGCATTCTTCAGGGAAACACTAGAGGTATAGTACCTGAGAGCGCTGTGGCCAATATACCAATAAAAAAAATGTTAAATATATCAACAATAATCATCACATTTGTATATTTAATGTTCAAATAATTCATATATTTTGGTGGGAGTTGTTTAATATGCACATATTTTATTAATTTTTGAAGAGAATTTTAAAACAATATATGTTTATAGCTTTTTATAAGTTCACCAATATAATGAAACATTTTGTTGATTAATGGAAAAAAGACAAGTAGAAAATGCTGAGGTGTAGGGTGGGGTTGAGGAGTCAGGAAAGCAAATGAAGATGAAAGACTGTATAGAGGAGGGTGAAAGGAAGACTCTCTGCTGACCTAGTACAATGTGTGTAAGCGCAGGGAGTACTAGATGACAAACCCCGAGACTGGACAATGAGGGCTTCCCAATAGTGACTGGCACTTGGGGACAAGCTGACAGGCCAGAGAAGAGACTTCCATATTCCTACTGCTCTGAGTTTGATAAGAAACTTTTATCCTAAAGAATAAATATAATACTATCTGGGATTTATTTGGCCCTTACTGATAACCAGAGGAACATGTTATTGCCGAATTGTCCTCCTTCAATCCCCATAAGAGAACAGAAGGCTGGGGTTAGAGAGAAAAATTACTGGGAAAAAGTGGAAATGGGCAATTGACTGTGGAGGTATCGATGGAGGGAAGGGGGCTTCATAGAGACCTGACATCTGAGATGGGTCTTAAAAACAGGAAGGAGTTTGCCAAATGGTGACTTATTCTCACTATGTATTTTCTGTTCAGGAGAACGGAGCCAAATACCATCAGAGAGAAGTCACAAAAGACATATATCTTATTTGAAATATGCTTAATGGGTGTAGGTCCCCTCAAGATCTATAAGAGGACAAAATGAGGGAAGGGGTAAGGAGGGCAGTTATCCAGGTGTTTTCAGAGACATTTTCCCCCTTCTACCTTTCCCCTTTCATACATAATCCTATCATGCAAATATTATATCTCTTCTTGGGCAAATAAATTCAGGCTCAGAAGACAGGAAATGCTTGGGTCAAGGCCACACCCTTTAAGGGAGAAAAATATTTAAAATACAGGTTTGATTAAAATTCCTGGCTTCTCCATCACCCTCCTATTCTGAGTGCAATAGATATGCTCATAAAAGAAGGGATGGATTACAGGTGTGATGCCCATTACACAAGAGTGGACTAAATGGGTACTGAAATAGCAGGGCCCCAAGAGCAGCAAAGAGGGGAAAAGGAAGCAAAGATATTGAGAACTGCTAAAGATGAACTTCACTTCTTCTACAAGGCATTCTTAGCACTCTGCTTAGTCAAGGCATTCTTTTCCATCAAGAAAGATGATCAAATGCTTAAAACAGACCCCAAAAACACACACCTAATGAGTCCAATATTGCATTTGAAGATCACAATGGATGGTGGTAAAGTCAGCATGTTTTAGAAACAGACTGGCTTGGGTTCAGAATTTGGCTCCTTTGGGATCCAGCTCTGGTTCCTCCTCTGAATCAGCACTCAACTTCTCATCCATCCCTGATTCTACCTTTTGCTGGAACAATCAGTTTCAAGCAGGCTCTATCTAGCTTCACGGTGGTGCACACTGACAGCATCTTACTTTGGGCCCTAGACACATACCTAGTGCAAATACTTGTCCCAGGAATTCACTGACGATGTGGTGGGAGACCTCAGTGGGAACCCACTGGCACTCAGAAATGCATAATCTAGAAGTCAGAGGAGGACAACAGCCAATGAATAAATGTTTCCCTTTCATCCCCTAGGCTTTAAGGTTTTAAGATGCATTTTCTAAAAAGCTCCTCAAACTATCCTTCCAGCAAATTTGAACAATAAACTTACTATTGGTGTACAACTCAGTAACAAGTCACATGTTGGTTCTCTCCTTCACTCCTTGTTACTTTACTCCGGCTCCAGGTAGTCATTTCCCTGGAGATTGCTTAAAGGAGAACCCAGGCCAAGAAACTAGCTATATGACTCAATCAACTTACCTGTCTGAAACATAAATTTCCCCAAACATAAAATGGAATTAATAATTATATTTTCCCAATAGTCTTAGAATTATGAACAAACATATTACACGTAAAGCATTTGGCCTGGTGTTGAGCCCATGGTAAGCAGTGAATAGATGCTGCTGCTGCTGCTAAGTCCCGTCAGTCATGTCCGACTCTGCGACCCCATAGACTGCAGCCTACCAGGCTCCGCTGTCCCTGGGATTCTCCAGGCAAGAACACTGGAGTGGGTTGCCATTTCTTTCTCCAATGTATTAAAGCGAAAAGTGAAACTGAAGTCGCTCAGTCATGTTGGACTCAGCGACTCCATGGACTGCAGCCTACCAGGCTCCTCTGTCCATGGGATTTTCCAGGCAAGAGTACTGGAGTGGGGTGCCATTGCCTTCTCCGAGTGAAGAGATGACAGCTATTTTACTCCCTGGTTCCTCTGTAAAGTCATTGCACATCTTATTTGGAGGCCGAGGATGTACAGCAAAGAAAATCTCTAGCAAATGCTCAAATGCAACCTGTTACATACCCTATTAAGAAAAAAAAAAAAAGTTTGAAGCTTATTACCCAGATACATAGGGCCCAAGTTCAGAACTCCATCATTGCAAAACCAACAAAAGTTTGAATAAAAATTCAAATATCTGAAAGGTAAGATGGAATTGGGGGAAAATAGGATTATCTACTGCCGATGTAATACATATATTAAACCATAAAGTAATGCCAAATAGACCAAACTTTATCACACAGCTAGCTAGCAATTCTAAGGAAGTCTGGGGACTGGTTTCAGTCTTTGACACTGCTTCAGTAGAATGCCTATTTTCCTTTCTTCCATCCTCACCAGATTTCTTAGGAATACTTTTGAATCCCCCATTGTGTTAGGAGGTTTATTTTGAGCTGAAGAAGGTGGTATACACTACATAAAATTATGGTAAACGAAATAAACTTATTTGGAAGAGTAAAAATGAAGATTATTTCCACAAGTTCTTAGGAAAAAAATAACAAAAAATATCAGTGAAAGAGGAGGCAAAACCCTCCTGTTGTGTCGGATCGAAGACATACAGAGGAAGGAAAAAACAATACAAAGAGAAATCTGTGAGATGAAGCAACCACAACAAAACAGAAATGGCACAGAATGACCTCATCAATTTTCCAAGGGACCTAAATTTCTCCCTGTTTCAGCACACTGACCACACCCAAAAAAGTTCTGCTCCTTCCTAGAGCTTCTTTCATTTTAAACAAGCTTCTTTTGTTTTAAAACAAGCACCCAAAGCCAAAAGAAGTCCTACTGGTCTATGATATTTTGCCCGTGAAAGAGACAAATCTGGAGAAGATTTCAGATTTGAAAGACAAAACCAATCAGTATAGAATTCTGTCAAGCCCCAAAGGCTACAACAGCCTTTGAATTGCTATTCAGATTGTCATCACAGAGATCAGTGTAAACTGGGAAATGAGTTGCACATTGAAAATGATGAAAAAGAAGACGATCCAATGGAGTCTTCTAATTATTCTAGCCAGCCGTGACACCTCATTAGCTCTGCCTCTGTGAGATTTTCTCTATCAAACATTCTGTACTGTTCATACCCCTGTCACCCAATACCCATGTTAATCACCTCATATTTGAAACAATATGAAGAGTTTGTAATAAGACTCCCTTGAACACCATTTTTCTTTCCACCCACCAAAATTCATCAGAAATTCCTGTGTCATATTATCCTTGCCCAATACCAGTAGAATAGAGTTCCTGGGTGATAAAGGGATGTAATGAAGGTAAGATCTGATGAAATACAGGAGACACGCCATCTCATCCTAACTTTACTATCTACATCCTGATGAAATTTTCTACAAGCCAGTCTCTTGAATTTCACTTATGAAATCAGTAAAAGAGAAGGAGGGGACATTACATCCACATATAATTTTATAGCTGAAGAGGCATTTCATACCACTGCAGGTGGACAGGAAGGTTGAAAAAGGAAGGGTGTTGGTTAAACAATGGTTTCAATGATTTTTTTTTAATTTAATTGATATAAGACTTGATTAGTCTCGGGTGTCCAACATAATGATCTGATATTCACTGATCAATATTTTTAAAGAATTCTATCAGTTAATAAAAATTTAAACTCCCTAGGACAGATTATTACCTAATGTCCTTCAGCTGCAATTCTCTGTGATGGCATTACCCTGTAATGCAATTTGAGGTAGATTGGAAGAGTGCCCCAACACATGTCCCCAAATCTGTCAGATCATCTATGGAATCTATCTGAAATGATCCAGATAACCCATTGGAGAGTTCTTGGTGTACTTCTCAGTGTTCCTTTACATTAAAAATAAATTTCTCCTGCTCCTAGCTATTTCTTACCAATTATTTAACAGCAATTTATGCATTGTTCTTCTACTACCACCTGGTAGAGCACAAATTTATACTCCAATTCCTACATTTTAACACTACCTCCTGAAAATAGCTTTATTTCAACGCAGGGGTCCAATTCATTAACATTCATGCCATGGTTCATTTTTAGATCTTTCCCTCCCAGCCTTAAGGCAGAAACTAAAGCTATGTGGATCCTTATTTCATGGGATGCCAGTTCTATTCTATGAATTTCAATACATCCTTTAGCTATTGCTTTTCTCTGGTCTACAATAGCAGGTAGGCAGTGCAGGGGTATAAGATATAGCTGTAAAGTACCTGTACTCTACTAATAACACAGGTGGTGCTGGCTTCCTCCAGCCTCCACTGATAGATAAGACAACTTTCCTGGCAAATAACATGCTTTTCTTTTACTTCATCCATTGTATACGCTGAAAATAACAAGTTCACATACTAGCAGATGTGAGAAAGCCATGTCTCTAGATTTGCTATTCTGGGGCAAGATTTGATTTAACCTTCCAGGGTCAAGCCTGAGAACAAGTAAATCCTGAAAGAAATCAGGAAGCAAGCAGGACATACCAGATTTCATTAACCCTAGTTACAGTGTTATTTTTTCCAGTTATGCTCTTTGTTAATTTTGGATTTAAAAAAAAAATCAGGATCTTCTGCTAAAGATAATGCTTCTACTCTCTTGGCATTGAAGAATAATTTAGGCATAGCCTCTATAATTTGTAATAACATGGATGAACTCTTGGACAATTTTAGGAAAAAAAGGTGCTTTCTTTGCAGAAGTTACAATTCTTTTAGACATACTTTTATAGGATATTTTATTTTCTACTGACAATAATCACACAAATGTAAAATGTGTTTATAAGACTAGTATTTTGGTTTAGATGAGGATGAAGTTGTGAAATGAGCAGATTTTAAACCAATTCACCTGAGAGTCCAGGTGTAAAGCAAAGACAAGACACATCAAGCCAGCTGACCCAGCGGTAGGAAATGGCCATGTTAGGCTAAGGGCCCATACAGAATAAACCCACATCTCAGTGGCCCTATCTTACGGTTTTGTTTTGCTTCCAAGAAAAAGCGACATCAATTTTCTGTTACATCACTTAAATGCATTTCATCAAAATTCATATGCCCTACTTTTATTTTGGGGGCTTCCCTGGTGGCTCAGAGGGTAAAGCGTCTGCCTGTAATGCAGGAGACCTGGGTTCAATCCTTGGGTCAGCAAGATCCCCTGGAGAAGGAAATGGCAATCCACTCCAGTATTCTTGCCTGGAGAATGCCACGGACGGAGGAGCCTGGTAGGCTACAGTCCATGGGGTCACAAAGAGTCGGACATGACTGAGCGACTTCACTTTCACTATTTTTATTTTTTAGTACAAAAAATATTTTTTCCAAGTCTATACTTACAACATCCAGGGCAATTATTCTTTAACATGAGTTTCCATTTTACACAGGATTTTACCCACTAATTCAGGAGCATCGTGGGAGAATGTATGACCTGAGTAGTTTTGTAACAACCATATGCATAAAGATAACTGATAGTTTGAGAACATTTCAGCACTCCTTTGGGGAAATAGTCAAGCCTGAAGTCCATTAACAGCTAAAAAGGAGAAAGTAAAAGATAAAAAGGTAACAAAGTGGGAAATCCTTCAAAGATTGGTTTAAAGGGCTGGCGTGAATTTTATTTTCTACTGGCAATAACCACAAGAATAACTTCTATTTATTGCATATGTACTCTTTCTAGGCATTGCACTTTTAAGCCTCTGAAGTGGCCTTGTTGTTTCTTTGTTTTACAAATGGGGAAATACAGGCTTAAAGAAGGCAAACCACTTTGTCAATGCTTCGGAGCAGCTAAGGGGAAGAGCTGATATTTGCACCCAAACTTTGTTATGTCCAAAGCCTATGTGGCTTAAAATCATTAGTCTTTTACCTTGCACTTGTCACAGAGCCACTGGCAAACCACACGTAGTAAGAAGGCCAAATTCACGTGGTGCTCCAATCTCGAAGGATCTGATGCTTGCTGTAAGCAGGGATTTCTAAGGCACTTTTTCTGACAAAAGTTTTAAATAGCTTGACTCAAGGCGTCCCAGACTTTTATCCCACACCTCTCAAGCCCTTAGTTCTAAGGCTTCATCCCTGCAAAAGACCACATAGCCTCTTCTCACAGTGTAAGTTTCCTTCAGCAGAGGAAGAAGCTAAAGAAATGTGCTATCCTCTTCCTGGTTTCTCTCTCTCTTTACTGGAAAACTAGCTTAATTCATTTCACCTGTGTTCTTCTAGGCGGGGCTTGGTTTTGCTTGTCAAGCCTAAACACTTTCAGCTGGGCCAGTAATGAGTGGCCTTTCCAGAAAATAACAATGGTATTGATTTTAAAAATAACATGGAGACTTGTAGAAATTTAGAAACTATGGGGCAGCACAAAGAAGAAAATAAAAATGACCAGTAACTACCATTAAATTTTGTAGAATAGACTTCTAGTCGTTTTTTTCCTTTTTTATTTTTTTTCCTACGCCTGGGCAATAGATAGTTACAAAATAATTTTTCTCATGGAAAATTTCAAAAAGATACAAAAGTAGGCAGACTAGTGTCAAAACTCCAGTGCACCCATCAGTTCAGTTCAGTTCAGTTCAGTCGCTCTGTCGTGTCCGACTCTTTGCGACCCCATGAATCGTAGCACGCCAGGCCTTCCTGTCCACCACCAACTCCTGGAGTTCACTCAGACTCATGTCCATTGAGTCACTGATGCCATCCAGCCATCTCATTCTCTGTTGTCCCCTTTTCCTCCTGCCCCCAATCCTTCCCATAACCCCACACAATTAATAATTCGTAACTAAACTTATTTTTCATCCATACTCCAGCCCACGTACTCCCTTACTCCAGGTTATTTTGAAGCCATCCTAGACACCAGAGCATTTCAACTGGAAAAAGTTCATTATGTACTTTTATAAAATAAATGAGCTATTCATTAGTCATGATCTAATACCATTATTTCACCTGCAAGTTTAACAATAGTTCATATCATTTAACAATAGTTCATATCAAAGTGGAAATACAAACACTAAATATGGGCAGTTAATATCATAATACACCCATATTTAGTATTCATATTTCCACTTTCTCATTAATCTTTCCTTGGTTAAGTGTTTGAATCAGGATGAAATTTAGGTCTACATATTTCTCTGAGTTGGCTTGTCTCCTATATCTTACCTCCTCAAAGTGTAGTCCGGATGTAGCACCCTGGTCTCCCCTGGGAGCTTGTCAGATATGCAGAACCTCAGCCAATCCCCACCCTACCCAGACCATCTCAGGCAGAAATGCGTCATAACCAGATACCAGGTGATTCCTATGCCTAGTAATTAAAGTCTGAAGCTCAATGTTTTTAAGTCTCTTTTAATCTAAGTTTCTCTCTCTTCAGCTTTTTTCTTCATATATCTTTTTAAAACATCTACATTGTCTTCCCAAATTTCTCACAGTGTGGCTAATGCTAATTGTAGCCTCATGGTAATGTATAACACTACTTTTAATATAAAGTGGAATTCTATCTAAAGGCCTGGTCAGAAGCAGGTTCATTTTCTGGGCAGGGCTTACATCACCCAGTCTTTCAAACCTCAAGACTGAGCACTAAAGAACTGATGCTTTCCAGCTGCAGTGCTGGAGAACACTCTTGAGAGTCCCTTAGACAGCAAGAAGATCAAACCACTCAATCATAAGGGAAATCAACCCTGAATATTCATCGGAAGGACTGATGCTGAAACAGAAGCTCTCATGCTTTGAACACCTGATGTGAAGAACTGACTTATTAGAAAAGACCCTGATGCTGGGAAAGATTGAAGGCAAGAGGAGGATGAAGCAGAGGATGAGATGGTTGGATGGCATCAGTGACACAATGTATATGAATTTGAGCAAACTCCAGGAGGTAGTGGAGGACAAAGGAACCTCACATGCTGCAATCCATGGTGTCAAAACAGAGTCAGACACGATCAGTGACTGAACAATAACAATTGTTTCAAACCTACTTGGTTATAAGCTAGTTTCCTCCCTATTGATAAAACTGCTTTGACCACCTCTTACACTAAGTCAGCATCAATCATCACATTCCATGGATACTGCAATAAGAACACTCTTAAAGCCACTTTCAGAGAAAGCCCAGTTGATAGAATTAAAATGAATACTTGCTGTGGAACATAGTCTAACCTCAACTTTGTTACTCATTTTGATGAGTCTAGTGCATGTTGTCATTTATAGAAGTAATGTTAGAGTAAGTGATTTATACATTTTATTCTGATTTTGAAAAAGAATTTAATTCTAATGAATTTTGTATGCTTTAGTGTTCTTTAAATTCTTATGAGTCGGAGTTGATATTCTACCTATTATGTTTTTTATGCCACTAAGCTTCTAATACCATGCTTTTTTATGGCAACTTTTATTACCTGTATGCTGAATTAACTTTTCAGATTCCTTCTGGGTTGTTGAGCTAGAGTGTATAGCTCTGACTCTTCAAATCATGCCCAGTTGAAGTCTTATGAGTATTTACTGAATGATTCTTATTTACAAGGCATCGTGCTTATTTAAATCTGATGTCAGATAAATTCGGTTTTTTAGGGAAGTTCCCTGTAAAATATAAAGTCTAAACATGGTCCCCTGAAACATCCTTTCTTTACCATCTAACAATAGTAAAGGTATGAGACAGATATATTCCTTTAAACTGGGCCACTGTAACAGGTTGAATACAGATGACAATCTTAGTTCAGTTCAGTTCAGTCGCTCAGTCGTGTCCGACTCTTTGCGACCCCATGAATCGCAGCACACCAGGCCTCCCTGTCCATCACCAACTCCCGGAGTTCACTCAGATTCACGTCCATTGAGTCAGTGATGCCATCCAGCCATCTCATCCTCTGTCGTCCCCTTCTCCTCCTGCCCCCAATCCCTCCCAGCATCAGAGTCTTTTCCAATGAGTCAACTCTTCGCATGAGGTGGTCAAAGTACTGGAGCTTCAGCTTTAGCATCATTCCTTCCAAAGAAATCCCAGGGTTGATCTCCTTCAGAATGGACTGGTTGGATCTCCTTGCAGTCCAAGGGACTCAAGAGTCTTCTCCAACACCACAGTTCAAACGCATCAATTCTTTGGCGCTCAGCCTTCTTCACAGTCCAACTCTCACATCCATATGTGACCACAGGAAAAACCATAGCCTTGACTAGACGGACCTTAGTTGGCAAAGTAATGTCTCTGCTTTTGAATATACTATCTAGGTTGGTCATAACTTTTAAGATCCATATTTATCTATAAGAAGACATTTCTCTCTAACATAATTTCTAATTATGCCCCCGTTCTCAATGGAATGCCTGCAGCATTAACTGGAGGTGGAGACAGCATAAAATCCAGAGCTTCTGATAAACACGTTCCTAGTTTTCTCTGATGTCATCTTGAAGAGACCCAGTTTAGAAGTGTCCTGCCTACAGGTCAAAGACAACAGTCACACCTTAACAAGGAACCACGGTTATAACACATCTCTGCAGGTTCTATCACGCACTAACTTACTTTGTCCTTTAAAAGAAAAGAAAATTTTAAAAAAGAACTAGCCTAGGGGCTGAATCCATCTAGGGGAGGAAAACAGATACATGGAGCCTGACACTGCGACAGGCAAAGCACTAGAGGAAGGTTTCTCTCAGATATCACCGGAAGGCAAACATCTTGTAACTCCTTTGAGCACAGAACTCTTGTATTCTTGACTCCTTTTCACATAAAACAGGGGAAGGGTGAGTGGTTGAAATAGCTTCATTTTGAAATATATTTATGGAAAAAACACACACACACACACATACACAAATAACAAGCATGTTGCCCAGAGTTTTCAAGTTTAAACTATATTTGAGGCAAAACGATCTAGCCCAGTGCACATTTTGATTATATTTTAAGAGAAAGAAGATTCTAGTGTCCCTCGTTGTGCATTTATAACACAATATAGAATCGCATACGCTGAAGATCAGAATAATTTGAGAATTTTTTTTTTCTTGAGAAACAAAAATACTATTTGAAAATTGCAACAGTCAAAAGAAATGGAATTGTGAATATAGGCAAATATATGAAAAAGCAAGGCCTTTGGAAATTCATGAATGCCATGGTCAAATAAATACAGAGGTTTACTAAAAGATATGAGATATTCCACCACAGAAAATCTTTGTTTACCTAGAATCCAAACATCCAGATGTCTGGAGCTGAACTTTACTTTCGTGAGAAAGAGTTAACAGGATGATAAGGTTATGACCCTGATCATTTCAAAGCCACCAGAACTTCTAAAAGCTCTAGACTTATATTTCCAATTGCTTCCTTGACATCTTTCCCCAGATACATCAAAGGCATCTGGAATTTAGCTTTGTCAAACTGAAGACCTGATTTCCTCTTGCAAAATGGATAGTTTTCATTCTTGCCTCATCACAGCAAAGGGCCCCAAAGTTTACCAAGAAACTTAAGTCAGAAACCCAGGAGTCAGGCCAGCTTCACGGGCTTGTGTCCAGCAGAGTCACACAGAACATGCATTGAGAAAGGTCCTGCACTTAAAGTTTAATGCTTTCTGGTTGCCGTCTTGAATTTCTTCATTGGTCTTCTAACAGTGAAGCACTCCAAAGGCTTGGAGCTTCGATTCACATGAGGAGTTGCCTCCTGCCACCTCCCTGCCTCCCAGGACAGGCTGTCAGTCTCTTGTTTCCTGTCCCATGGCATCCTGAATCATCCCTAGATTTCCCCTTCCTGTTACTGCCATTTTGTCCTTTACCCTTGACGGTGACCAGATCATGTTGGTGGCTGGAAGAGGCACTGAGTTTTGCAATGGGGGCCTGAGCACAGGTCCATGGACAGTCAAAGGTAAGTACATTTAGCCTGTGTTGTCTCAACAGGGAATAGCAGTGGCCATCACATCCTTGGGCTGACAGTGCCATCATGTATGTAAGGGCTAATTGGTGAGGGAAGCCTTTTTCCCAACCCTCATCCAGGTACCAAATACATCCTCGTGCAGAGGCCACAATACCTTGGGGTTTGCCTGTTTCCTATGGTTGAAGCAGCAGGCCTATGGAAGCAGGGGATTAACGTCCCAGTACAGGGCACAACACATCCATCTGTCCCATTGTTGGCAAGACAATACACTCAGCAGTTAGCTTGACTATGCCCATACTGAGTTATGGGACAGAAACCAGGGGTACCTATGAGGGTCTGGACTTTGTCCTACAAGTATCCTGATTCCCAAGGGAGAACGGCATTTAAAAAGCAAATAAAAACATCATGACAGATGAAGAAAAAGACCATGGATGAGAAGAAACAGTTTTATATTTTTAGTGGCACTTTTTTCCTGTTCTTTGAACAAGGAACCTGCATTTTCATTTTTCACTGGGTCCTACATGTTACACACCCAGCCCTACCAGGAGACATCATTTGGACATCTGTATTTTCTGCCTACAAGCTCTGATATTTCCACTGCCAAAGTAGACTCTGTGTTCACATCTCTCCACCACACATCTCTTCCCTCCAATACTTTATTAACCTTCCATCAAGGCCTGGCCGCTATAGTCTCTTCACAACACCGAGAATAATCTGTTGAAAAACTGAAGTCACTTTAAAAACTGAAAGGCTCCCCATCATACTTAGAACAATGTTTGAAGTTTTGAAGGCAGGGCTGGCTGCTCCCATTCTATAGGCCCTTCCTTATACAGAGCTTTCCAGATATCCTTCCTAAGTCTTACTCCTACACTATGCTGTTTCCTTCATGCGGCATATGTTGATTTATGCATTTGCTTCTTTATTTTTCACCTGTTTTTTATTTGCCTCCTACTCTCATCTGCAGACTTCATGGGGACAAGTCTGTTTTCTCAGCCAATCTCTATCTGGAGCCTGGTACAGGGCTTGAGCACAGTACTCAACAGTTGTCTATTAATTTAATAAATATCCATTACAGTTATAGGATCTGATCTATTATACATCAATTTGGAAACTTTAGAAGTGGGAAACCTGGATATATTATGAGTAGGTATCAGGTTTACCACAAAGCAGACAACTCTTGTATCTCCCCATGTGGTCACATACAAATTGGCATATTAAGTTTTAAGTTTCAACCCAATCATTGAAATGTTGAGTAGGGTATTTATGAGTCTTATTTTCATGGAAGAATGGAAATTCTGTGTTACTTTGGAATTTTAAGTTGATTTAAAATTGATTAAATTTGTTGACTTTTAAGTTGATTAAATTAACTTAAAATTTTAAGTTGATTTAAAAATTATCTAGAGGGATACACTCAAAATTCAGCAAGTTTTCTCTCTTCCTCCCTCCCTCCCTTCTTTCCATCTTTCCTTGCTTTTGGTAATAGTCCAGAAAACTCACCCTTCAAATTTCATTATAAAGTTTAATAAGGCAAATAAAATTGTCTTTTAGGTAAAATGTTCAGTATTTATTTCAGTTAGTATTTTAATTTCTGGTAAAGGTCTATGTGATAGGCTGAAAATGCAGAGTACATTGTGCTAAATGCCAGGCTGCATAATTCACAAGCTAGAATCAAGATTGCCAGGAGAAATATCAACAACCACAGATATACAGATGATACCACTCCAGTGGCAGAAACAGAAGAGGAACTAAAGAGCCTCTGGATGAGGGTGAAAGAGGAGAGTGAAACGCTAGATGAAAACTCAACATTCATAAAACTAAAATTATGGCATCGAGGCCCATTAATTCATGGCAAACAGAAAGGGAAAAAGTGGAAGCAGGGACAGATTCTATTTTTTTGACCTCTAAAATCACTGTGGATGATGACTGCAGCCATAAAGTGATAAGATACTTGCTCCTTGGAAGGAAAGCTATCACAAACCTAGACAGCATATTTATTTATTTATTTATCTTTTTATTATTTTATTTTACTTTACAATTCTGTATTGGTTTTGCCATATATTGACATCAATCCACCACGGGTGTACATGCGTTCCCAAACATGAACCCCCCTCCCACCCCCCTCCCCACAACATCTCTCTGGGTCATCCCCACGTACCAGCCCAAAGCGTGCCATATCCTGCATCGGACATAGACTGGCAATTCGATTCTTACATGGTATTATACATGTTTCAATGCCATTCTCCCAAATCTTCTCACCCTCTCCCTCTCCCACTGAGTCCAAAAGTCCGCTATACACATCTGTGTCTTTTTTGCTGTCCTGCATACAGGGTCATCGTTGCCATCTTTCTAAATTCCATATATATGTGTTAGTATACTGTATTGGTGTTTTTCTTTCTGGCTTACTTCACTCTGTATAATCGGCTCCAGTTTCATCCATCTCATCAGAACTGATTCAAATGTACTCTTTTTAACGGCTGAGTAATACTCCATTGTGTATATGTACCACAGCTTTCTTATCCATTCATCTGCTGATGGACATCTAGGTTGTTTCCATGTCCTGGCTATTATAAACAGTGCTGCGATGAACATTGGGGTACATGTGTCTCTTTAGACAGCATATTTAAAATTGGAGACCTCACTTTGCCAGCAGAAGTCTGGGTAGTCAAAGCTATGGTTTTTCCGGTAGTCATGTATGGATATGAGAGTTGGACCATAAAGAAGGCTGAGTGCTAAAGAACCGAAGTTTTTAAATTGTGGTGCTGGAGAAGACAGAAGACTCTTGAGAGTCCCTTGGGCTGCAAGGGGATCAAACCAGTCAATCCTAAAGGAAATCAACCCTGAATTTTATGAGAAGGACTGATGCTGAAGCTGAAGGTCTAATACTTTGGCCACTTGATGCAAAGAGCTGACTCACTGGAAAAGACCTGACGCTAGGAAAGATTGAAGGCAGGAGAAGGGGACAGCAGAGGATGAGGTGGTTGGATGGCATCATCAAGTCAATAGCTATGGGTATGAGCAAGTTCCAGGAGATAGTGAAGGACAGGGTAGCCTGGCATGCTGCAGTCCATGGGGTCATAAAGAGTCACACACAACTTAGCAACTGAACAACAAAAGATGTCCACATCCCAATCCCTGGGACTTTGAAGATTTCACCTCACATGACAACAGGTTCTTTGCAAAGTGACTAAGTGAAAGATCTTATGATGCTGAGATTCACCTGGATTAACCAGTTTGGACCAGTGTAATCAAACTGATCCTTATAAGAGTGAAGCAAGAAGGTCAGAAACAGAGAGATCGGAAAATCCTACCTTGCTGTTTTTAAAGACAGAGGATGGGGACATGAGACAAAGAATGCAGGTAACCTCTGGAAGTTAGAGAACACAAGGAAATGGATTCTCCCCTAGAGTCTCCAGAAGGAATACAGCCCTGCTGATACTTAATTTTAGGACATCTGCCCTGCAGAACCATAGGATAGTACATTTGTATTCTTTTAACCAGCAAATCTGTGGTCTTGCAGCAGCCACAGAAACTAACACGGTTTATGATTAAAGACATTTGTATAGTTTGTGTGTTTATATAGTGTACAGCAGAAGCATAGGTGAAAAAAAGCCTTACTATGGGACCTACCCTGCTATTTCCTAAACTTGTTTAGGGATCAGAGTCTTGTGGGAAATTTATTGTAAACACAACATCCAGTACTCCTTCCTTAGATACAGTGGTCAAGAATTCTGGTCCAATACAGGAAATAAAGCTCGTGAAAATGAAATAATGTTCCTAAGGCTGCAAAAATAGTCAACAGCCTGTCAAGAGCAAAACTGTAAACATCAACCTGCAGTACTAAGATTACTGTTCCACACTGAGATTTTATACTGACCATGAAAGGATCTTACAAACAATTTATAGAGATTAGAGCATAATTTTGTTTCATAAAAGATTAACATGTTTCAAATAATTGAGTCATAAAAGTGAGAGGGGAATTTAAGCTAGATTAAAGAGTCTTAAGGATCTATTATAGAAGTGAATGTTTGTGTCCCCTCCAGATTCTTATATTGAAGCCCTAACCCCAGGGGGGACAGTATTTAGAGATGGGCCCTCTAAAGAAGTAATCAAGATTTAACGATATAGTAATGATGAGGTTAGGGTCTTTATAAAAAGAGACACAGCAAGTTTGTGCCTGAGCTCTCTCTCGGTACATGTACACAATGGAATGGCCGTGTGAGCACACAGTGAAAAAATGGCCATCTACAAGCCAGGAAGAAGTCTTAACCAGAAACTGATCCTGTTGGACCTTGATGTGGGGCTTCCAGCTTCCAGAACTGTGAGAAAATAAATTCCTGTTATTTAAGCCTTCCAGTCTGTGATATTTTGTTATGTCAGCCTGAGCTGAATAACACAGGACCAAAAAACCAGGTGCATGTGTGGTCCTGAATTGAATACTGATTTAAGTAAACCAGCCTTAAAGGGCTTATTTGATTCAACTGGGGAAATCTGAATGAGGCCCGGGTATTAAATTAGATGAAAACACATTGAAATGGAAAAGTGAAGCTTATGAACTGAAAATACACAGATTACAAAATAATATGTATAGCATTATGTCATGCTGTAAAAAATACAAAACTGTGTGTATGCATATGTGTATATATATATATTTATAAATTAAAATTTTCTACTATATATATGTATTGAAAGTGAAAGTGTTAAGTCACTCAGTCGTGTCTGACTCTTTGCAAACTCATGGACCATATAGCCTGCCAGACTCCTCCATCCATGGGATTCTCCAGGCAAGAAAAGAATACTGGAGTGGGTGTCTGTTCCCTTCTCCAGGTGATCTTCCCAAATCAGGAATCAAACCCAGATCTCTTGAATAGCAGGCAGATTCTTTACAATCTGAGCCACAGGGAAGCCCCATATATATGTATTACTTCCATACAAAATTAAATATCATTTACAAAAACTGATAGGAAATCCTTCTCTAGGAAAATCCTGTCAATTTATGGGAAGATTTTATTTTCTTCACACCTTACATTGAACCATTTGCATTATCCCATCTTTCTCCCAGTGAACCAGTCACAATTATGATCAAATAGCTGTCAGTAAGGAAAGCTGCTAAAAGATAAAAAAGGAAAACCAACAAGCATCATCTCTCTCCTGGGTCCAAGCCTCCATTCATTTATAGTTGAGGTAACTCAAGATTCAATCTAATTCAAATAAGAGTTGTTGAATGAATTAATCCATTCCCCCCAAGAAAGTATTCTCAAACATTAAAAAGGTATGTAATGAGATCCAACCATCCATTCTAAAGGAGATCAGCCCTGGGTGTTCTTTGGAAGGAATGATGCTAAAGCTGAAACTCCAGTACTTTGGCCACCTCATGCGAAGAGTTGACTCATTGGAAAAGACTCTGATGCTGGGAGGGATTGGGGGCAGGAGGACAAGGGGACGACAGAGAATGAGATGGCTGGATGGCATCATGGACTCGATGGACCTGAGTTTGAGTGAACTCCGGGAGTTGGTGATGGACAGGGAGGCCTGGCGTGCTGCGATTCATGGGGTCACAAAGAGTCGGACACAACTGAGCGACTGAACTGAACTGAACTGAATACCATCTTCTGTTCTAGTAGAAAGGTGTTAGGAACCCATCAGACATGGCACTAGAGGGATATAACTGAAATATAAAATTTTGATTCTATTCAGTTCAACAGCCTTTACTGATTATTGAACATGTTCACAGCCCTAGGCTAGAACACTCTACTCCCTCTTATTGGAAATGTTTCATTTCACCTCTTTGTAAAGACCTATTCCCAGTTTCTCCAAGAAGCCTGATCTGACTTCTCTAGGCTGGAGCAGCTATTCTCTTTGTCTGAAAATGCAGGATGCATAACAATGTCTCTTTGAGCACATATGAACCGTCAGCCCTCAGTTATTTAAATATACATATTTTAACTTTTCTCCCTAGAGAGACTGTAGGGCACTATGGGGTAGAGTACTTTTTAAGAATCATCAATGTTTTCTACAGTGTTCTGTTACCTGGTAGACACTGAATAAATGTTTGTTGATTGACAAATCTGGGATTTGCCTTTCCCTTGGTCCAAAACTCTAGTACAAAACTGCTAGAGTACAGTTAATACTTGCTGAAATGGATGCCAATTCTCGGTCTTAAACATGGTAATGATCCTTTTCTAAAGAGTCTTGGATTTTACCCTGTTTTCTAAGTGGCTCCACAAAGGGTAGCTCTGGTGTGTTAATTTACAATACAAAGAAGAAATCTCTTCCTTCCAGCCTGTGCCAAATGGGTTGAAAAACTGAATGAGAACTGGAAGTTTCCACAGTCATGCACCAGGTAACAAGAAAGAAGCTTTTTCAAAGGAGCAAAACTGTGCTTTCTCTGCTAGGAGAGCAACTTAAGAAGAAAGAAACAGCCAGGCTGAAAGTTGTGTCTTTGCCCCCACTTTTCCAGTGCTGAGCCAGGAAAATGAGATACTGAAGAGGTGAAATGTTGCCAAACCCCTGAGAAATGAGGCATGTGCTGCTGGGGATGCAAGAGGGTTAGTGACATTTAATTGAGGAATTGCCCAATTTTCCATCTGGTTGAGAAGAAAATCAAGGTGAAACAGTTGGGCCCCGATGTGTGTGACTGAGTTAGAGGCAGGTGCCAACCAATTTCATTTTCTTAAGGCAATGGATCTTAGCAATGAGATGGCTCTGTTCCACTGTCTGAGGACGCAATTAGAAACACAAGAAGCTTCATGTCTTGACTCTGGTTCTTCCAGAAAGACATTTAGAGTATGTTAACTTTTGACCTACCTACCAGGCAGCAAATACTGATCACTTAACTGATCACAGTTAAGACATTGGCTGTGGAGTCATAGAGATGTGTCTTAAATTCCTGGATCATTTACTAGCTGTGTGGTCTTTGTTGCTTAATTTTGTCATCTCTGAAATAGACACTATCATATACACACACACATATATACACATATCACAATGACTGGCTAGGCAAGTAATTTTCAGGACTTCTTTAAAAATGGAATTTTCTATTGTTATTCTATACTATCATTCAGGTCACTCTGAAATCCTTATAAAATCAAAATTCTGAGTCTACTGAACTTCCCGTCTCGTTGGAAATGGTCTACCCCAGGCAGACTTACAAAAGACTAGACTAATTAGAATCATGGGAGGAGTTGCATCTCAGTGTTCTCTCACTTCAGTTTTCCAAGTCTCCAGATTGTTCTTTATGCTATTCCTCATTTGGATCAAGTGCTTTATACCTGTGCCTTGCTGCTGCTGCTGCTGCTAAGTCGCTTCAGTTGTGTCCGACTCTGTGCAACCCCATAGACGACAGCCCACTGTCTCTGGGATTCTCCAGGCAAGAACACTGGAGTGGGTTACCATTTCCTTCTCCAATGCATGAAAGTGAACATCGAAAGTGAAGTCGCTCAGTCGTGCCCGACTCTTAGCAACCCCATGGACTGCAGCCCACCAGGCTCCTCCGTCCGTGGGATTTTCCAGGCAAGAGGACTGGAGTGGGGTGCCATTGCCTTCACTGTACCTGTGCCTTGTCACCTATTTATTCCCTATTCCTAGCATGTCCTTGGCGGCCATTCTCAATAAACCAAGTCCAGTCTCTCCTCGAGGCTTAGTCCAATCATTGCCTCTGTGGAACTGTACTCCACACTCAGAGGCTACAATTTTTCCCTGGAACCTCCCCACACTGTAATTTGATATTATTTCCCTTTCATGTTTATTTCATTCTATTTTGCATTTGATTATTTTGACAGGCAAACTTTTGGCATCCTCAGGAGCAAATGTCTCATTTCTCAAGGATTTATCTTTCTCTAGAGAGTATAACTCTGCAAAACGTGTAGATTTTACAGCTAGAAGGTGTGAAAACAATCCACAGATCTAGAGATTTTTTACATAATTGGTGCTCAATAAATGGTTGATGAATAAACAGATGAAGCGCTTGAAGCCTATTCTTGAAATCAATTCAAGAACTTGACCAGTTCTTTAGGAGGAACATCCATCCTCCTCCCACTCCTAATTTCTACCACCCCTAATCTAGTATTTCTATTTTTCCTCAGAAAACAGCAACATCTGCTCTTTCGGAAATTATTGCTAAGAATATATCTCCCTGTTCTCCTACCCTTCCCCACTCATTCCTGCCCAAATGAGGAGGATGGAAAATTCTCACCAGTAAGAAAAGAAAGGGGCCCCAAAACCAGGCGACCAACCCACTCTACAGAGGCTCAGCTTGCCACCACATGGGTAAGTCAGCCTGATTCAGAAGCACTATTGATCTAGACCATCACTGCAAATCCAGCTTGCCCATGTTTCCTGTGTGGCTTTTCACCTGGTTCACAACTTATAGTGGGGGGATGGGTGTCAACTGTCCCTCTATACATATCTGATAATACTTTTACAAGTCCTGACATTGACTTAATGTTGAGAAGGATACCAAAAAAAAAAATTTCAAAATATGGCATTTTTGAAGGAAAAACAGAACATTGTACAGTTTATACATCAGAGGGATGAGAGAAAAATCCCAAGAAGCTGTAATCCCTCTTTGAATTGAAATTCTAAATATGATGTTTTATTAATAGGCTACTATAAAATCAAAATGAGCTTCCAGCCAGTGCATTCCTAAATTAGAGGCTTACACATCATTGGAACAAGCTCTACCATGATGGCACCAGATTCAGCAGAGGATGTTAAAAGCCCTAAAATAACTTGACATAAAGGTTTAATAGGAGGTGCCCCATCATAAAAGATTAAAAATATCATCTAAATGGAAATAAAGGCATGCATCTTCCTACACTCATGGGAGGTTCACAAACGGCAAGATGAGAGATCCTAACCACAACACCTCTCATCTTTGTATTCATTTACTGTAATAGCAAATGCAGAAGAGAGTAAAGTGGTGGCTTTTCACAGTCAACAATTTTAATTCAACAAGGATCTAATGAGTTTCCATTTGGTATGCAGTATGCTAGTAGAGCAAGATCCCCCTAGGCATAAAAACACGTCATCTAGCTTGTCATGGACTCCATACCGGTATTTTAGTTTGAATTCTTTTCCTGGATAATTGTAATTGGGGCAGTTTCATATTTTATGGGGCCTGAAGCTTCTACAATTTGGGAGTATGCTCTTAAAGAAAAACAAAACACAATTATAAACACAAAATCAAATGGACGTTCTTGGAAGGGGTTCTTGCAAGCCAGGGGACTGACGCTTAAGACACATTAGCTTCTCAGTAAATCCTCCACTGGTTATAGCACAGCAGTCTTTGTCCTAATAAAATCCTCTAATTAACAGCATGGTCAATAAAAAAGTCTCTGCAAGTGATGAAACACAAATGATGAAGATAATGAATATGATAATAATGAAGAAGATAATGATCGAAAAGAGGAGGAGGAGGAGGGAAAAAAGATTTATACACAGGGCATATCTCTCTATCACTTCATGCTCTTGCCACTGGCGAGAGGAAACCCACATCAGGAGCCTAGATGATAGTACTCTCCTAACAGTCATCTTCTAGCTCTTTGCTACTCTCCTGCACACACAAACCCTTGCCTGGAGCCTGCTGCTCCTATAAATGGTTTGACATTCACTGTAACTTATCTTCAGAATGCACCATTCAGAAGAATCTGAAGGGAATGTACAACAATTCTCTTTCATTTCTAAAGTAGTTTAGAGGAATATTTTTTTTTCTTTTATATAGAAGTCATGACAAGAGGCTACTGAAGCTTTTCTGCAAACGTACCTCCTGCAATATGTTACTTCTCTTTCCTTCATTACTGTGAAACAGAAAAGGAAGACAACTTTCTCTACAGAAAAAGAAGGTTCAGTGAACGCCCTGCAAGGTGTAAAGGCTAAAATTAGGAGAAAACATACAATTATTTCAAACTAATTACGTTAGATTTCCAACTGTTTTTTTTTTTCTCTTAACTGCTCAGTTGGTTTTTAGAAAAATGCTTCAGTTGTCTAGCTTTCATCTCATGACCTATTTATTCAATAGGTAGTTTAAATGTTGACTCTCCCCCAAGAAACACCCATTCACTTTATCAGTGTGGGTATAATGCATCTACCCTGGGCTCTAGGCTGCAGAGGGGTAGGTAGGGATCAGTGCATACAGTATAAAAAATAACAAATAGTATTTGAGAGGTTATTTTTTTAATGGGCAATAAATTTTATCAGTTACAAATGTATATATTAATAGTGTGTTGTGGAGGGAAACAATGAACAGGTGAGGCTACGTGTGTGCTGGTTGTTTCCCTAGAGAGGAACAAAATATTACCAGGGTTAAAAAAAAAAAAAAAAAAAAAGATGGACTAGTTGGTTCATAGGTGGTGGTGTAGACCTAAATGGAAGGCTACCTATGATCTAAAGACGGACTTCCAGTGCTGTGTGTGTATGGGAGCAAGGGTGCCAACTCCCTGGGCAGATAAACAGTTCCTGTGGCAGAAAAGTGTATGATGTGTTTGTGGGAAGAAGAGGATGAATGAACTGTAGAGAGAAGGTAAGCCTGGAGAGTGGGTCAGAGGCCAAGTCTTGCAGAATTCTAACCCATACTAAGGATAAACTTTTGACCTCATATGTGCCGTTTTACATATTTGTGAAAACAGAGAGAAAAAAGACTAAAACAGTCTCCACATGGAGTATGGTGGACGGAAAGAGCTCTTTTTAGGAGTGTCCAAGCCTTTTGCACCAACACAGAGAAAAGACTCCCCAGGGTGGGAAATATTTCTTACCTCCCTGTTCTCCAAGCCTAACAAAGTAACAGAGTAAGACTCTGGATGGTCATGTTGCCTTTCTCAATTTCAGTTTCCCTATCTGTGAAGTGAAATCGTAACCATTTGGTATTTATGTATATGTGGCCTCATTTTTTAACTTTTCATTTTGAAATGATTTTAGATGTGCAGAAAAATTGTAAATACAGGATTCCTAGGTATATTTCACCCTGCTTCACTTAACATGAGCATCTTACAGAACCATGGTATATTTATAAAAACAGATAAATCACCAGGGGTATAAAACTTTTCACTACATTGCAAACTTTAGATTTCATTGGTTTTTTTCATTAACACATTTTTCTGTACCAAGACTCAACTCAGGCCACCTCATTGCATTTAATTGGCATATATCCTTAGTCTTCCCCAATCTATGACAGTTTTTCCACCTTCCTTTGCATTTCCTGACCTTGACACCTTTGAAAAGCAGTGGCTAGGTAATTTTGTAGATCATCTCTCCCCCAGTTTTCCCATGGATAAACTGAGACTGTCGATTTGGGAGTAGAATACTCTCTCGCTGGCCACATGATTTTGTCTTCTGCGCCAGCTTGGGGTTTTATAAAAGGAAGTCATTTTCCCCTGGTCTACACTCTTTTTGTCATTCCTCCAGGTCCAGCATAATCTGCACATTAGACCTGAAAGAAACTTAAGATAGATAATCACAGAAAGTCCTGTGTCCTATCTAGTTTTATCTTTAGGAGCCTCATCAATCTTCAACCTTTCTTAAATATTATTTATTCTCTTCATTTCTTATATTATTTTCCTTCTCTCTGTACCCTGAAGCTACCACAGATGCAATATGTCTACAATGACAAGATAAGTATTATATTCTGTAGAAGAGTTTTCTTTCTGGTCTCTAAAACCTCACAGGGAACCTCTTTCAAGGTAGCCTAGTCTATCTACATTGGCAGGGAATTAGCACATGCAAGACAGGTGTCTGCAAATTTTCTAGACCTCACAGTTTACTCTTTAAAAAGACAATGACTCATTCCTAATTATGTTTTCTCTTGAAGAAAGAACTGTCTCCCTGGATTTAAATCACACCTATCAATGTGCTAGTTAATCTTTGGATGGAATCTGGAAAATTGGAACACAACAAAAGCGAGATTTCTTTGTGCCTTAAGATAAGTCTCTAAGTCAGTTTGTATAGATAACTTTCATTTTAGATAAATTTGATGGGCAGAATTGCCTGCTTTTGGAATTAAGAAACTAGGATCTGAGAACTCTGCAGATGTCATAAAGTGAACTCAAAGGCCTGTAGAAATGCTGGGTTTTGGCTTCCCTGGCGGCTCAGAGGGTAAAGTATCTGCCTACAATGCAGGAGACCTGGGTTTGATCCCTGGGTTGGGAAGATGATCCCCCGGAGAAGGAAATGGCAACCCACTCCAGTACTCTTGCCTGGAAAATCCCATGGACTGAGAAGCCTGGTAGGCTACAGTCCATGGGGTCACAAAGAGTCAGATACAACTGAGCGACTTCACTATCGAAGATAAAATAACTGCATTTCTACTTCTTTAAAAGTTCCATCACACTTGCTCTTTTTTCCTTGAACACATGGTGGTCTGCTCTGACTCAGGGCCATTGCACACAATGCTCCTTCTGTCTACTTAACTCGCCTCCCCATCTCTCTATTGTTTTCCTTAGGAAAGTCATCATTCACCTTCCAGACTAGATCAGGTCCTCCTTCAGATGCTTTCATGATTCCATGTGCTTTCCCTTCATAACACTTGAACAAAATTTATAATTATGTATCTTTGTTGTAATTTAATAACCATAATGTCAGCTAATAATAGGAAATAATTATTTTACAATCTACTTTACTGGTTTCTAGAGAGGCAAACTGCATTACCATTCAACTCTTGCAGAACCACCGAAATAGGCACTCCATTCTACTCTTCTGGTATATAAACTCACCTGATGTAACCATTTTGTTAAAAGTTTTGGCAGCAGGTAGAAGGTGTACTGATAGATGGTAGAACAGAATCCTAAATTAAAAGACGCAAGAGACAAAAGACACTCATGATATTAGCATTTCAAAGTTGGAAAGCAAACAAATATTCACAAAGGAAAAGTATAAAAAACACCTTAGATGACATTCCCTTGAAATATCTCAAAATCCAGAATGGTTTTCTAGTGATATCCATTAAGTCCTCCTAATTACCTTATGAAAGTTACACTGCAAACATGTAAAAGACAGTTATGAAAAATAAAAATTGTCAGCAAAATACGTGAGACTAAAGAGTATTGACAGAAAAAAATAACAAGACACACTTACATTTACTAAGCAGTTATGATACACTAGGCTCTGAGCTAGACACTTTTAACAAATTTTATTTTCATTGCACCCTCTGATATATTTGGCATAGTCAATAAAGCAGAAGTAGGCGTTTTTCTGGAACTCGCTTGCTTTTTTGGTGATCCAGTGGATGCTGGCAATTTGATTTCTGGTTCCTCTGTCTTTACTAAATCCAGCTTGAACATCTGGAAGTTCTCAGTTCACATACTGTTGAAGCCTGACTTGGAGAATTTTGAGCACTACTTTACTAGTGTGTGAGATGAGTGCAACTGTGCAGTAGTTTAAGCATTCTTTGGCATTGCCTTTCTTTGGGACTGGGTTGAAAATTGACCTTTTCCAGTCCTGTGGCCACTGGTGAGTCTTCCAAATTTGCTGGCATATTGAGTGTAGCACTTTACCACCATCATCTTTTAGGATTTGAAACAGCTCAACTGGAATTCTATCACCTCCACTAGCTTTGTTCATAGTGATGCTTCCTAAGGCCCACTTGCATTCAGACTCCAGGATGTCAGGCTCTAGGTGAGTGATCACACCATCATGATTATCTGGGCTGTGAAGATCTTTTTTGTACAGTTCTTCTGTGTATCCTTTCCACCTCTTATCTTGTGCTTTTGTTAGGTCCATAACACTTATGTTCTTTATTGTGCCCATCTTTGCATGAAATGTTCCCTTGTTATCTCTAATTTTCTTTAAGAGATGTTTATTCTTTCCCATTCTATTGTTTTCCTCTGTTTCTTTCTTTTTTAAAAAAATATTTATTTTAATTGGAGGCTAATTACTTTATAATATTGTAGTGGTTTTTGCCATACATTGACATGAACCAGCCATGGGTGTACATGTGTTCCCCATCCTGAACCCCCCTCCCACCTCCCTCCCCATACCATCCTCTGGGTCATCTCAGTGCACCAGCCCTGAGCACCCTATCTCATGCATCGAACCTGGACTGGCAATCTGTTTCACATATGATAATATACATGTTTCAATGCTGTTCTCTCAGATCATCCCACCCTCGCCTTCTCCCACAGAGTCCTAAAGACTGTTCTATACATATGTGTCTCTTTTGCTGTCTCGCATACAGGGTTATCATTACTATCTTTCTAAATTCCATATATATGTGTTAGTATACTAATTGGTGTTTTTCTTTCTAACTTACTTCACTCTGTATAATAGGCTCTAGTTCCATCCACCTCATTAGGACTGATTCAAATGTATTATTTTTAATGGTTGAGTAATACTCCATTGTATATATGTACCACAGCTTTCTTATCCATTCATCTGCTGACGGACATCCAGGTTGCATCCATATCCTGGCTATTATTAACAATGCTGCGATAAACATTGGGGTACATGTGTCTCTTTCAATTCTGGTTCCCTTGGTGTGTATGCCCAGCAGTGGGATTGCTGGATGATATGGCAGTTCTATTTCCAGTTTTATAAGGAATCTCCACACAGTTCTCCATAGCCACTGTACTAGTTTGCATTCCCACCAACAGTGTAAGAGGGTTCCCTTTTCTCCATACCCTCTCCAGCATTTATTGTTTGTAGACTTTTGGACAGCAGCCATTCTGACTGGTGTGAGATGGTACCTCATTGTGGTTTTGATTTGCCTTTCTCTGATAATGAATGATGTTGAGCATCTTTTCATGTGTTTATTAACCATCTGTATGTCTACTTTGGAGAAATGTCTGTTTAGCTCTTTGGCCCATTTTTTGATTGGGTCATTTATTTTTCTGGAATTGAGATGCAGGAGTTGCTTGTATATTTTTGAGATTAATTCTTTGTCAGTTGCTTTGTTTGCTATTATTTTCTCCCATTCTGAAGGATGTATTTTCACTTTGCTTATAGTTTCCTTCATTGTGAAAAAGCTTTTAAGTTAAATTAGGTCCTATTTGTTTATTTTTGCTTTTATTTCCATTATTCTGGGAGGTGGGTCATAGAGGATCCTGCTGTGATTTATGTTGGAGAGTGTTTTGCCTATGTTTTCCTCTTGGAGTTTTATAGTTTCTGGTCTTACATTTAGATCTTTAATCCATTTTGAGTTTGTTTTTGTGTATGTTGTTAGAAAGTGTTCTAGTTTCATTCTTTTACAAGTGGTTGATCAGTTTTCCCAGCACCACTTGTTAAAGAGATTGTCTTTTCTCAATTGTATATTCTTGCCTCCTTTGTCAAAGATAAGGTGTCCATAAGTCCATGGATTTATCTCTGGGCTTTCTATTTTGGTCCATTGATCTATATTTCTGTCTTGGTGCCAGTTACCATACTGTCTTGATGACTGCAGCTTTGTAGTATAGCCTGAAGTCAGGCAGGTTGATTCCTTCAGTTCCATTGTTCTTTCTCTAGATTGCTTTGGCTATTTGAGGTTTTCTGTATTTCCATACAAATTGTGAAATTATTTGTTCTAGTTCTGTGAAAAATACTGTTGGTAGCTTGATAGGGATTGAACTGAATCTATAGATTGCTTTCGGTAGTATACTCATTTTCACTATATCGAGTCTTCTAATCCATGAAAATGGTATATTTCTCCATCTATTTCTGTCCTCTTTGATTTCTTTCATCAGTGTTTTATAGTTTTCTATATATAGGTCTTTTGTTTCTTTAGGTAGATATATTCCTTAGTATTTCATTCTTTTCCTTGTAGTGGTGAATGGAATTGTTTCCTTAATTTCTCTGTTTTCTCATTGTTAGTGTATAGGAATGCAAGGTATTTCTGTGTGTGAATTTTATATCCTGCAACTTCACTATATTCACTGATTAGCTCTAGTAATTTTCTGTCAGACGCTTTATGGTTTTCTATGTAGAGATTCATATCATCTGCAAACAGTGAGAGTTTTACTTCTTTTCCAATCTGGATTCCTATTATTTCTTTTTCTGCTCTGACTTCTGGGGCCAAAACTTCCAAAACTATGTTGAATAGTAGTGGTAAGAGTGGGCACCCTTGCCTTGTTCCTAACTTTAGGGGACATGCTTTCCATTTTTCACCATTGAGTATAATGTTTGCTGTGGGTTTGTCATATATAGCTTTTATTATGTTGAGGTATGTTCCTTCTATGCCTGCTTTCTGGAGGGTTTTTTATCATAAATGGTTGTTGAATTTTGTCAAAGGCTTTCTCTGCATTTATTGAGAGAATCATATGTTTTTTTTTTAATCTTTCAATTTGTTAATGTGGTGTGTTATATTGCTTGATTTGTGGATATTAAAGAATGCTTGCATTCCTGGGATAAAGCCCACTTGGTCATGATGTACAATCTTTTTAATATACTGTTGGATCCTATTCACTAGAATTTTTAGGATTTTTGCATCTATGTTCATCAGTGATATTGGCCTGTAGTTTTCTCTTTTTGTGGCATCTTTGTCAGGTTTTGGTATTAGGGTGATGGTGGCCTCAAAGAATGAGTTTGGAAGTTTACATTCTTCTGCAATCTTCTGGAAGAGTTTGAGTAGAATAGGTATTAGCTGTTCTCTAAATTTTTGGTAGAATTCAGCTGTGAAGCCATCTGGTCCTGGGCTTTTGTTTGCTGGAAGATTTCTGATTACAGTTTTGATTTATGTGCTTGATATGGGTCTGTTAAGACTTTCTATTTCTTCCTGGTTCAGTTTTAGAAAGTTGTACTTTTCTAAGAATTTGTCCATTTCTTCCAAGTTGTCCATTTTATTGGCATATAGTTGCTGATAGTAGTTCTCTTATGATCCTTTGTATTTCTGTGTTGTCTGTTGTGATTTCTCCATTTTCATTTCTAATTATGTTGATTTGATTTTTCTCCATTTGTTTCTTGATGAGTCTGGCTAATGGCTTGTCAAATTGATTTATCTGAGAAGATAATTAAAATTGACAAGCCATTACCAAGCCTCTATTTCTTTCAGTTGATCACTGAGGAAGGCTTTCTTATCTCTCCTTGCTATTCTTTGGAACTCTGCATTTAAATGGGTATCAGTTCAGCTCAGTCGCTCAGTCATGTCCGACTCTTTGCGACCCCATGAATCGCAGCACGCCAGGCCTCCCTGTCCATCACCATCTCCAAGAGTTCACTCAGACTCATGTCTGTCGAGTCCGTGATGCCATCCAGCCATCTCATCCTGGGTAGTCCCCTTCTCGTCCTGCCCCCAATCCCTCCCAGCATCAGTCTTTTCCAATGAGTCAACTCTTCGCATGAGGTGGCCAAAGTACTGGAGCTTCAGCTTTAGCATCATTCCTTCCAAAGAAATCCCAGGATTGATCTCCTTCAGAATGGACTGGTTGGATCTCCTTGCAGTCCAAGGGACTCTCAAGAGTCTTCTCCAACATCACAGTTCAAAAGCATCAATTCTTCAGCGCTCAGCCTTCTTCACAGTCTGACTCTCACATCCATACATGACCACAGGAAAAACCATAACCTTAACTAGATGGACCTTTGTTGGCAAAGTAATGTCTCTGCTTTTGAATATACTGTCTAGGTTGGTCATAACTTTTCTTCCAAGGAGTAAGCGTCTTTTAATTTCATGGCCGCAATCAAACCATCTGCAGTGATTTTGGAGCCCCCCAAAATAAAGTCTGACACTGTTTCTACTGTTTCCCCATCTATTTCCCGTGAAGAGATGGGACCAGATGCCATGATCTTCGTTTTCTAAATGTTGAGCTTTATGCCAACTTTTTCACTCTCTTCTTTCACTTTCATCAAGAGGCTTTTTATTTCCTCTTCACTTTCTGCCCTAAGGGTGGTGTCATCTGCATATCTGAGGTTATTGATATTTCTTCCAGCAATCTTGATTCCAGCTTGTGTTTCTTCCAGTCCAGAGTTTCTCATGATGTACTCTGCATATCAGTTAAATAAGCAGGGTGACAATATAAATGGGTATATCATTCCTTTTCTCCTTTGCCTTTTGTTTCTCTTCTATTCACAGCTATTTGTAAGGCCTTCTCAGACAACCATTTTGCCTTTTTGCATTTCTTTTCCTTGTGAATGGTCTTGATCCCCTGCCTCCTGTACAATGTCACAAACCTCTGTACATAGTTCTTCAGGCAGTCTGTGTATCAAATCTTTGTGTGTGTGTTTTTGTGTGTGTGTGTGTATCAGATCTAATCCCTTGAATCTATTTGTCACTTCCACTGTATAATCGTAACGGATTTGATTTAGGTTATACCTGAATGGCTAGTGGTTTTCCCTACTTTTTTCAATTTAAGTCTGAATTCAGCAATAAGGAACTCATGATCTGAGCCACAGTCAGCTCCCAGTCTTGTTTTTGCTGACTGCATAGAACTTCTCCATCTTTGGCTGTAAAGAATATAATCAATCTGAATTTGGTATTAACCATCTGGTGATGTCCAGGTGTAGAGTCTTCTCTGGTGTTTTTGGAAGACGGTATTTGCTATGACCAGTGTGTTCTCTTGGCAAAATTCTATTAGCCTTTGCCCCTATAATGAAAAGGACATCTTCTTTGGGTATTAGTTCTAGAAGGTCTTGTAGGTCTTCATAGAATTATTCAACTTCTTCAGCATTACTGGTTAGGGCATAGACTTGGATTTCTGTGATATTGAATGGTTTGCCTTGGAAACAAACAGAGATCATTCTTTCGTTTTTGAGATTGTATCCAAGTACTGCATTTCAGACTACTTCTGCTTTATTGACTATGCCAAAGCCTTTGACTGTGTGGACCACAACCAACTCTGGAAAATTCTTAAAGAGATGGAAATATCAGACCACCTCACATACCTCTTGAGAAATCTGTATGCAGGTCAGGAAGCAACAGTTAGAACTGGACAGAGAACAACAGCCTAGTTCCAAATAGGGAAAGGAGTATGTCAAGGCTGTATTTGTCACCCCACTTATTTAACTTATATGCAGAGTACACCATGAGAAACGCTGGGCTGGAAGAAGGACAAGCTGGAATCAAGACTGCAGGGAGAAATATCAATAACCTCAGATATGTAGATGACACCACCCTTATGGCAGAAAGTAAAGAAAAACTTAAGAGCCTCTTGATGTAAGTGAAAGGAGAGTGAAAATGTTGGCTTAAAACTCCACATTCAGAAAACTAAGATCATGGCATCTGGGCCCATGACTTCATGGCAAATAGATGAAGAAACACTGGAAACAGTGACAGACTGTATTTTTAGGGGCTCCAAAATCACTGCAGATGGTGATTGCAGCCATGAAATTAAAAGACGCTTACTGCTTGGGGAAAAAAAGCTATGACCAACCTAGACAACACATTAAAAAGCAGAAACATTACTTTGCCAACAAAAGTCTGTCTGACAGTCAAAGCTTTGTTTTTACCAGTAGTCATGTATGGAGAGAAAGTTGGACTATAAAAAAAGTTGGGCACTGAAAAATTGATGCTTTAGAACTGTGGTGTTGGAGAAGACTCCTGAGAGTCCCTTGGACTGCAAGAAGATCCAACCAGTCCATCCTAAAGGAAATCAGTCCTGAATATTCATTGGAAGAACTGATGGTGAAGCTGAAACTTCAATACTTTGGTCACCTGATGCGAGGAAATGACTCATTTGAAAAGACCCTGATGCTGGGAAAGACTGAAGGCAGGAGGAGAAGAGGACAATAAGAAGAATGAGATGGTTGGATGGCATCACTGACACAATGGACATGAAGTTGAGTAAACTCCGTGAGGTGGTGATGGACAGGGAGGCCTGGCGTGCTACAGTCATGGCGTCGCAAAAGTCAGACACAACTGAGCGACTGAACTGAACTATAATATATTTGAGGGCTTCCCTGGTGGATCAGATGGTAAAGAATCTGCCTGTAATACACGAGACCTAGGTTTGATCCCGAGGTTGGGAAGATCCACTGGAGAAGGGCATGGCAACCCACTCCAGTATTCTTGCCTGGAGAATTCCAAGAACAGAGGAGCCTGGTGGGCTACAGTCCATGGAGTCACAAAGAGTCAGACCCAACCGAGCAACTCGCACTTTCACTTTTCCCTATAACATATTTACTCAACAAATATTTATCAGTGCTTGCAATGCATCTAGCCACTATGCTTAGAACAAGACAGACAAGATACCTACCTACATAAAGCATGCAGTCTAGCAGGGAAGACATATGTTAAACAGTCTCTTAATGTTTATTGCATAACTGAGGGTAGCCAACTCATCCCAATTTGCCTGGAACATTCCTGGTTTTCAGACTGAAAGATCTGCGTCCTCTGAATACTCTCTCAGTTCTGGGCATATGGGAAGATTTGGTCCCAAAGCAACATGAGAAAAGACATATTTAAATATAGTAGCACTATTACAAACAAGTGTAGGGTTATCTGAAGGATGAGTGATTAGCCCTCTTTGACATGAAAAAACAGCTTTACAAAAGTTAATATGCCCATGTCGGTAGGTGGTGAAGTAGGAATCTGCAGCCTAGTTCTTGTGACTCCCAATTACAGGGCTTGATTCCATTCTGAGTCAGTGGAATACCTTCTGAGACTTACATTTGAGGTACAAATCTAGACTTGCACTAATTGATAAAATGCTTCCAAAAGGTTTGGTGGAGGAATATTCATCATTATAAGAAACAAAAGATTTCAGAGCAAATCCTTTGGGTCTGCTGAATGCAACTCTATTCCTATTGGAAATGCATGAAAAAGAAATACCTGCCTATCCTCTGCTATCCCCACCTTTCAGCTGTGGGTGGCTCAGGAACAAACAAAGGAAAGCATTTTTCAGCTTGACTGCAGTCTTTTGTGGGAAACAATTGTGTTTCTTCAAGTGTAAGGAGTAGGGTAGGAGAAGAGGACCGTTAAAAATTGACAGGGCATACCTAAATACCTCCGGACAGTGGAGCAAAATGCCCCTGCAGGAGGTTTAAGTAGACTACACCTGTTTGTTTTGCTTAGAAAGACACAGTTTTCCCTTGGTGTAAACTCAGTGAGGGAAGGATTGTGTCTGGCATTGAGCAGTTCTATTTGGCTGGCATCTTTGATAGGATGACACAAAACCAAGTGATCTAGAAAATTGGCAATGTGGGCAGTAAAAGAGACTGGGTTATGAATTCCCCTGTCACGTTAGCTCCAATGATGGAAGGGTCTTTGATCTGTTTTTGTCACTGCTGTACACAGAACAGTATCCTACACAAATAAGCACTCACTAATATTTGATGGTCAGATGGATGGATGGAGGGAGGGATGGAGGGATGAAGGGATAAATGAATAGATGGATGAGAAGATAATAGTCCTCATTTATAATTGTGAATGTAGTACCTATACTTTACCTACCTGGTCCTTGGCTTTCTCATCTATTAAATGGGAGACTTTAACTGCATGAATTTTATCCTTTCCAATAAAATTCAGAGTTCTGTGCTCCAAGGTCTATACTTCAGGTTAATAATACATCCACAAATAAGATAATTCTCAGACTATCTGTCTGTTTAGTTGCTAAGTCACGTCCAACTCTTTGCGACCCCATGGACTGTAGCCTGCCAGGCTCCTCTGTCCATGGGATTTCCCAGGCAAGAATACTGGAGTGGGTTAACATTTAAGATAATCCTCAGAATCCAGGCACATGTCTAGATGCCCAACTAGAGAAGAACAGTTCAATATATTATGGCATACTCATAAAACAGAAAATAAATTACAACTAACATTGATGTTATATGAGTATATTTATTGACAAAAAAAATGGCTGATGGTATTGTTAATTTTTTAAAGAGTTATAAAATCACATAAGCAGTATAGTGTAATCCAAATATGTATAAATGTGCAGACTTAGAGAGAAACATGAAAAGATTCAAACATATATGCTAGCAGTGCCTATCACTATATAGTGGATTTATGGATGAGTTTATTTACTTTTTTACAATTATTTCCTATCATCTAATTTTTCTTTATGATTATCTTGTTGTCATATAAGGTAAACTGGAATAATGATCTAGCATCTGTTAGATCCTAGATCTACACTAGTGAAGGGCTGTCATGTAAGAGTTAGGACATGAGCTCTGAAATCAGACAGCCTGGTTGAAATCCTGGTTAACCCCTAGCTACCGTGTGACATCAGGTAAGCTACTCAACCTCTCTTAGCTCCACTTTCCTCTTGTATAAAACAAAAAGTAATACCCAACTCACAGACTGGCACTGAAGTTTAAAATAAGTAATCTATGCAAAGTGCCTGGCATATATTATACACTCAGTAAAAGTTATTACTATACTAAATACAAAGATTTTTTTTTTTTAACAAACCTGCCAAATGACAGTCATTATTCTCAGACAGTTTTCAATTTGGTTAAAATAGTAAGACTAACACACAAGAAACAAAAAGCATTACAATAATCTCCCAGAGTTAAAGATGTAGAATAACTAATGCCACTCTCTCCCTGAATCTTTACTTGTGATGAGCTGCCAAGACCAACCTGGTGGGAATTACTTACCTCATCTTCATGCCCACCACCACTCCCTCAGCTCTGGTTTATCTTTTATCTTTTCATTACATTAATCTCCAAAGGGTTTATTGGCTTCAGTTCAGTTCAGTTCAGTCGCTCAGTCGTGTCCGACCATTTGCCACCCCATGAATTGCAGCATGCCAGGCCTCCCTGTCCATTACCAACTCCCGGAGTTCACTCAGACTCACGTCCATCGAGTCAGTGATGCCATCCAGCCATCTCATCCTCTGTCGCCCCCTTCTCCTCCTGCCCCCAATCCCTCCCAGCATCAGAGTCTTTTCCAATGAGTCAACTCTTCACGAGATGTGGCCAAAGTACACTCAGGCCTGATCTCCTTTAGAATGGACTGGTTGGATCTCCTTGCAGTCCAAGGGCTTCATGTCTCTCCAAATTCCCATCTCTCTACACCAGGGGGCCCCAATAGGGGTTCCCAGTTTAGTAGTGTTAGTACCACCTGAGAACTTTCAAAATGCAAATTCTTGGGCTCCACCAAAGAGTTACTCAATCTGAATCTGCAAGGATGGAACCTAGTAACTGTGTTACAGAGTCTTTGCTGGATACAATACTGTCAGATCAGTTTCCCAAAGGATACATACTTCTGTCTCTCTCTACTCTCCAAATCTCTGTACCTATTGAGTAAATGGTGACAGATTTTCTTCTCCTCTTGTTGAAGGTTTTCCCTCTATGATCTTGCCCCAGTCTACTTCTCCAAGCTTATCTTCAGCGACTTTTTGTCCTCACAAAATGCTCTAGAAAACTAAAGCACCTAATTCTCCCTGGACACAATGCATGTTATGATTCTATTCATACGTGTCTACACCTTTACTCATGCTAATTCCTAAAAATGTAATGTAATTTCTTCTTTCATCCCATCTTTATAGATGTTCAAACCCTGGTAAACCTTAAGACCTAGTACCCATCCATAAAACTTTCCCCAGTATACAACCAATCCCCTATAGAGATGATTGTTTTCTCCTCAGGACATCTGAAGCATTCAACTGGCCCAATCATTCCTCATTTCCAAACTTTTCTCCTTCCTTCTTTGGACTCATGATATATTAGCTTGGAGCTGGTGATGGACAGAGAAGCCTGGTGTGCTGCAGTCCACGTGGTCACAAAGAGTCGGGCACAATTGAGCAACTGAACTGAACGGAGGGCTACCATAACAAAGTACCACAAACTGGGAAACTGACAACAACAGAACTGTTTTCTCTCACAATTCTGGGGACTAGAAGTCTAAAATTAAGTTGTTATCTGGGCCATGCCTTTTCTCTCAGTGTCTGGTGTTTCCAGCAATCAGAGTTCCTTGACTCATAGACACACCACTTCAAGCTCAGTCTCAGTAATCAAATGGCATTCCCCCTGGCATTCTGTGCCCATTCTCCTCTTCCTATAAGTCCACCACTCATATTGGATTAGGACCCACTTCATCTTAACTTGATTACACCTGCAAAAACCACATTTATAAATAAGGTCACATTCTTTGAAACGGATCATTGTTAGGATTTATTTCAACATTCTTCCCAATATGTGGAGGAACACAACTCAGCCTACAGTAATGTGCATATATGACATAGTACTCCTAATCCATAGCAAGCTCCTTGAAAGGAGGTTCTTCAGCTCATTGCTATTTTCCTTTCCCTATGCATCCTCCCCAAACCTTTGACCCAATCTCCCCACAGGACCTAGTTCTGAAAAAGAACTCCTTCAGCATATTATAGCGGAGAAGGCAATGGCACCCCACTCCAGTACTCTTGCCTAGATCCCATGGATGGAGGAGCCTGGAAGGCTGCAGTCTATGCAGTCGCTGAGGGTTGGACACGACTGAGTGACTTCACTTTGACTTTTCACTTTCATGCATTGGAGAAGGAAATGGCAACCCAGTCCAGTGTTCTTGCCTGGAGGATCCCAGGGATGGGGGAGCCTGGTGGGCTGCCGTCTATGGGGTCACACAGAGTCGGGCACGACTGAAGCGACTTAGCAGCAGTAGCAGTAGCATATTATAGTTGAATAGATGAAAAACTAAAGACACAAGGGGTAAGGTAACTAAGCACTGGTTACATTAACTAGTGATTAAACGCTAAATTGTATGATGTGGTCTATTCAGTTGTGGGGAGTTGGGAAGTCAGAGAAAGATGTCTATGAGGGATGGAGTGCACACAGGTTTCTTGGAGGCAGAGTGGCTTCTTAATGAATGGACAGAATTTGGAGAAAGAAAGAAAAGAGAGTATAACTTTCCACGTAGGGAAACAGTATGAACAAAAGATTATGGAAATGAGTTTTGTTTTTTTGGTTTTTTTCTGTGTATGTAGAACCAGAGCCCTAGCAAGCAGATCTGGAAGGAAAGGACACTGGGCAGAAAAGGGAAACAATCTACTGCTTGTCTTATTGTTAGCTCACTGATCAATGTTTGATTTTTCCTCTATTTCTACTGCTTATTTATTATTCCTTAGCTGGTTTCTAAATTCCGTTTCTGAGAGAAGATAATTGAGTTGGCAGCCTTATATGCCTGTGGAACCCTGGACTTCATTCTCCTGACAGTAATCATCTTACTGTGCTGGAGGGCAAATGAGAAAGTGAGCATACAGACCAGGTCTGGTTAAGTTACTGTAGTATCTCCAATGCCTGCCATAGAAACAGGCTCAATACATGTACCTTGAATGAATGACAAGATAACTACAAGAATGTCCACATGTATCTATGTACATGCATGTGTGTGTGTATACCTGTGTAAATGTCTTTATCAGTGGTTATCCCATTCCATTAACTACAGCTTCCTGATCACTGGAAAAGAATGATTCAGTTGTTGCCGTGGGTTCCGAGGCAGTGGTAATTGCTTATTTGACTCCATACTTTGTTGCTTAATCCCCAAACTTGTTTATATTATTAGTCCATTAGATGGGACTTACATTCATTTCTGTTTTATAATCAGTTGAATACAGCTTTGTTTGACCAATATTAAATATATCAAACAATACTAATGAAAAATCTGCTTGTATTCAAATTCAAATCAGACAATGAGGTTGAAAATGGTGACCTTAATAAATTAATTCTTAAATTGTGGTGTGAAAAGATTAGAACAGCCTAAAAGCTAAATGAAAAATGTATAATTTTTTCATACTTTCCCCCTGAATTTCCTCCAGCATTCACTCTTATAGTGCATAAAACAAGCAGTCTACATGGTTTGCGATTTTTGTGCTGAATCGTATGTCCTCCTAACAGGTAGCATTAACAATGATGATCTTTCTCTGATAAGCAACAGTAGGTTTGGGACAGCATCATGCTTTATTCTCTTCCTTGGGAAGGAGGATTATTAAATTTTTATCTAGTGATTCAGATGAAATATTAAATCTCTTTCAAGGAAAATCCTTCCTAACTTTCTCAGATCTCATAATATGTGCTACATACATTTTAATGACTTCCCTAGTATCACTGCCTTAAGAAAATAAAAAGGATATTCTGATTGTAGAGCTCACCATCATTATCATCATAGCAAGTGTTTGTTGAAGAATTCCTATATATTAGGCAGAATTTTCCATACTAATTAAGGCAGAGCATTAAGGTTTTTAATTTAACCATTGTGATAATGCTATGAGCTTAAAAGTGTGATTACTATTATTTTATACAGGAAAAAACAGATATGAGAAGATAAAGAACTTTTCTTAGGTCATATAGCTAGTAATTCAAGGAGTCAGATTTTAATTCAGATCTCGATGACTAGAGAACATATGTGCTATTTGCTACATTATCTTATACTCATTTTAACAGAAAAAAAAATGTTTAGCTATAAGAAAATCAACTGATTTAATTTAAAAAATTATAAACCACTGTTCAGGGGCTATTTCTGGGCTGAAGGCACATTCAACCCCAATCACAGCTATCAACAATCATTTAACCTAGAAATTCCATAACGTTCAGAGGAAATTGAAATAAAAATTACTTGTTGTGGTCCTCAAGTTTTTTTACAAGTAGATAGTCAGCTGTACAACTTTTTTTTAACCAAATCTTGCATCTTGACTGATGTATTATACAAAAAAAAAAGCAGTCTTAGCTTTATTTGCTCATTCATTCATTTATTCATTTTAAGCATACTTACTAAGCATACCAAGGTACCTCTCATGTATGAGGCTTTGTGAAGAACATATAACATTTTAAAATGTAACCCCTCCCATTAAGGGGAGAATGAAATAATTATCATGATATCTGCTATTCAACTGTCATTATATCCCAGTAAAATTAGTATCAGACACATAAAAGTCATAGGACAGGAGCCACGCTCTGATTGGCAGCATTCTATTTCATTTGCTGCCCAGGTTGGACAAGTCTTCAGAGAATCTTCCATTCATTCAAAAGTCATTTTTAAAGCCTTTCTTCATACTAAGGTGCTAAAGCTGAAATATATTAAAGCACCTCCCTTTCTAGAAAACTCGGTAACCAACTTGGATTTTAATACTTAATAGAGATAATGTACCAGAAGGAGGGTTTAAACAAGATCACATGGCAATGAATAAGGTTTGCTTTTGATGGAAAGGGCAAATACGCTTTTCTTAAATTTCAAAAATTACACTGCATTTGCTGACCCTGCTTGAAACACCAAAAGGATGTCACCAAAATGCCTTTTTTCATTTGAGAAACTTTATGGGCTCTTTGATAGTAAATAAAACCAGGTATTCAGGAATTATGGGTTAAGCTAAGGGTCTGCAAACTATGCCCCATGGCTAAATATAGCCTGCCCCTTGATTTTACAAATAAACTTTTACTGGAACACAGCCAAATTAATTCCATTGCATAGTGTCTCATTCAAGGGCTTTTTCTGGGCTGAGTGCAGATTCAACCTCATCTTCAATATTCCCATCATGGCCATCAACAGTCATTTAACCCAGAAATTATATAAGATTCAGAAAAAATAAACTGAAGTAAAAATATGTGTCTTTGTGGAAGACGCAAATGGCTAGTACGGACATCACTAAATATTAGAAAAATGCAAATCAAAACTATAATGAGGTACTTACTCACACCATCAGAATGGCCAGCATTAAAAAGTCTACAAATGACAAACGCTGGAGAGGATGTGGAGAAAAGGGAACTCTCCTATACTGCTTGTGGGAATGCAAGTTGGTACAGTCACTATAAAAAACAGTATGGGGATTCTTCAGAAAACTAAAAATAGAACTGCCATATGGTCCAGCAATCCCACTCCTGGGCATGTATCTGGATAAAACTATAATTCAAAAAGATACATGCACCCTAATATTGATAGCACTATTCACAATAGCCAAAACATGGAAAAAAACTACATGTCTATCAACAAATGAATCAATAAAGAAGATGTACATATATACAATGGAATACTACTAAGCCATAACAAATGAAATAATGCCATTGGCAGCAATGGATGCAACTAGAGATTATCATACTAAGTAAGTTAGAAAGAGAACAAATACCATATGATGTCACTTACATGTGGAATCTAAAATATGGCACAAATGGACTTGTTTATGAAACAGAAACAGAATTACTGACATAGAGAACAGACCTGTAGTTGTCAAGGGGTCGTGGGAGAAGGGAGGACTGGGAGTTTGGGGTTTGTAGATGCAAATGATTACACTTAGAATGGATAAACAACAGGGTCCTAATGTATAACATATGGAACAGTATTCAACATCTAGTGATAAACCATAATGGAAAATAACATAAAAAAGAATGTATATTTGTGCATAACTGAGTCACTTTGCTATACAGCAGATATTGGCACAACATTTTAAATCAACTATACTTAATTTTAAAAATTGAAGGAAAAATATTTGTCTTTGTGGCCAGCCCAAAATAAATAATTTTAAAAGTTTATGAGCAAATAAATATTTATCTATATTTTCATATTGGTCAGCAGTACAGTACTTTTTGCATGATAGCAACAGAGCTTTGTCATGGCAGAAACCATATCAGGCAAAGTCTAAAGACTGATATTAACATATATTCACTATTGATACTATGTATAAAATAGGTAATTAATGAGAACCTACTTTATAGCACAGGAAACTCTACACAATGCTCTGTGGTGACCTAAATGGGAAGGAAATCCAAAAAGGAGGGCTTACATATGTAAACATATAGCTAATTCACTTTGCTGTCCAGTAGAATTAACACAATACTGTAAAGCAAGTATACTCCAATAAAAATTAATAAAACCTTTAAAAAATTATTTACTATCTGGCCTTTTAAAAAGTTTTCTAACTGTTGCTCTAAACCATCAGACAAATTCTTCCCAAATAGCCATACTCTGCCTGGACTCTTTAGCAACTGCCCCTTCAGAACAGCTTACTATGGGAATTCCAACAGAATCCATGTGGCTGGGAAAAATTAGGTAATGCTATTCTTGAAATTGGTTACATTTGCAGTTGATATCACTAGGAAGCTAATGATTAAACTCAACTAATTTCATTGAGGTCTTTCTAAGGACAAAGTCCTTCCATAGTTCGGGCTCAAAGAACTCTTTGATATAAAAACGAAGTTTGTATAATCAAAAATGTCTAGATCCACAGAGTGATACACATACATTTGGGATCTTTCCTCTGCCATATCTGAGATTGGTTATTCCTTGTTAGTCTGGGAGCTCAGACTAAATAGTGTACCACTTGTCTCCATCAAGCTCCTTGTTTTAGGATTTCACATATTCCTTTCGCCCAGAACATGTATCTCAAGTCATTTTAATACACTTGTAAGTGTGATTATTAGATTAATATTTGTTCTAAAAAAATCTATAATCTTTATGATAATTGTCACCATGTCAATTTCTTGTTCCTTAACAGATTCCTTGAAAGGACTGATGAAGCTCCAATATTTTGGCCCCCTGATGCTAAGACAAGTCACTGGAAAAGACTCTGATGCTGGGGAAGAGTGAAGGCAAAAGGAGAAGAGAGTGGCAGAGGATGAGATGCTAGAATAGCATCACCAACTCAGGAGACATGAGCTTGAGCAAACTTCAGGAAATAATGAAGGACAGGGAAGCCTGGCATGCTGCAGTCAATGGGGTTGCAAAGAGTCAGACATGATTTGGCAACTGAACAACAACTACAACAACATACTCCTTCCTTAGGAATTCCTTATATTCCGGAAGAACTTATTACAGTGTGGGGCACAGAGGAAATCCTTAACAAACATCTTTTGAGTGATATTGTCTATTTAGCAACAAGTGTTTATTGCTGTTTACCCCACATAATACTAGGTTGCAAATTTCTTTTTGACTCTTCTCAGAGCCCATCAATGGGGACCACATTTATCAGAAATTCAGTGATTCATCTTTGATAAACTCAAAGTCCAATCAAGTTTGATTTAACGATAGCCAACTAGAGATACCATCTCTGTTACTCATTTTATAGACAATGATGTCACCCAGCAGCTCAAAGAAACTTGGTGGCAGCTGTTATTTCACTTGAGTGATAATATTTTCATCTCCTAGTCTTCTAAAATGAAAGGCCAGTAGACTGTAAAAACAGCATGAACCATTCCACTACCAGAAGGCCACTGTTTCCTTGTCACCCAGCAATCACTTCTGCTAGATTCTAACGGTTCGCTTTGTCTTTTCTGCATGTACTCTTTAGAGATACTGAAATGCAGCTAGGAATTGCAATGACAAGTAGCATTTTTTTTTTTTAGCAATTTCCATGTTAATAAAGGTTTACAAATAGGACCACCACAAGGGAGATGAGAATAAATGATGCTAATAGCAGCAGTGAAAAAGGAAATATAGAAATTATCTCAGTTTTTATCAAAATATCTTCCATAGAATAGTCATGTGGTAAGTAGCTCCATGAAGGAGGAGTTCTATGATCACATGAATTTGGGGAAAATCACAAAGAATGGGACCATTTTGAAGATGGGCAAAGTGTGTTACCATGTTCAAAACTTCAAGAAACTTTTTACAGTTACAGAAATGTGACACAATTCATCTCAAGAAGTAGAAATTGCTACTGCTCATTCACATCTGGGTTTTTTTCTACCTTTCCTAAGCAAAAGAAGAGTTGAAGAATCTAAGCTACTCCATTTTGTAAGGTTTCGGGAAAAGAGTCTTTGGAAATCCAAGAGCCTTTGGAAATCCCCTGACCTCACCCCACCACCTGCGAACCAATCAGAAACCTTGGCCAGCCCGGGAAACAAGAACCAATCAAACTCAACACCTAACCCTTCACCAGAAGGTGACCAATCAGACCGGGAGACTCCTGGTTTTCGAATTTTTCACACGAGAATACCCTATATAAGCAATATAACCCAGAGCTCAGGGCTCCTCCCTATAGCTGCTGCGTCAGTATAGGTGGGAGCCCCAGCTCGAGCTTGGTAATAAAAACTCTCTTGCTTTTGCATCGGATATCGGCTCCCTGGTGGTCACTGGGAGATTTCTCGACTTGGGCACAACAGAGTCTCAACCCTGTGCCATAGGGTAGAACCCTAAGGCTAGTTCCAATCAATGAAATGTGAGTGTGTGTGTGCAACCAGGCAAAGAAAGGCTTCTATGTGAGCTTCCAGATCAGTAATTTCCTACAAGGAAATCATGAGTGCCATGATGTTCCAAGACAGAGCCATTTGATGGGAATACATCATGTCACTAAGTCACCCCATGCAAGCTGGCTGCCCTGGGAAGTTCCCCAGGTACCACAGGACTTTGACTAAGCAAGGAAAAAAATCCTTTTTAAAGTTAAACCACTGACTCTTCAGAATTCATTTGTTACCACAGCATAGCCTACTCTCATTTATCAAACAGTTCTTAAATTGATTTAACTACAGAATTCTTTATTCTCACAAAAATATATATCACAAAGAAAAATTATTACAGGGAAATGGGCTGGGAATCACCATGATATCTAAAATAGTTTCTTTTTTTTCTTCCAGAAACCATGGCTAAAAACATTTTGAGCAAATATAGACCAACCTGAGAGATAGAGGGAGAATTCAAGAGAGGAAATTCAAAAGTGGAAGAGAGGTATCAGAGCAGACAACTGGGTTGAAAATCCAAAAACCAGAGTTCTCCCTGCTTCTGCATCCCCTACAGACTTTCTCAGTGTTGTAGACCCAATGTTTCTTCCTTCAACAATCCATTTAATGAGTATTCATTGTATACATCCCAAGGGTATTGCATGATATAAGACACAATTTGAGATTGACACTTTACCCCTGCCTTCCTTGATTATTCACTCTGGTGGGCTATTTTCTTCAGCAAAGAGGTACTGTCTATCCATTTCCTGACATTTACCTCAAACTGCTCTGTTTTGATGGTGACTCCATGGTAAAGAACTGACAGCATATGAAATAAGTGACAAAGAATTAATTTCCAAAATTGACAAGCAGCTCATGCAGGTCAATACCAAAAAAAAAACAATCAATCCAACCAAAAAGTAGGCAAAGACCTAAACAGACATTTCGCCAAAGAAGACATATACATGGCTCGTGTGTGTGTGCATCTGTGTTAGTTGTTCAGGCATGTCTGACTCTTTGAGACAGTGTGGACTGTACTTGCCAGGTTCCTCTGTCCATGAAATTCTCCAGGCAAGAATACTGGAGTGGGTTGCCATTCCCTTCTCCAGGGGATCTTCCCAACCCAGGAATTAAACCCAGGTGATAAACACATGAAATGATGCTCAACATCACTTATTTTTTAGAGAAATGCAAATCAAAATCGCAATGAGGTATCATCTCACACCAGTTAGAATAGCCATTGTCAAAAAGCCCATAAACAATAAATGCTGGAGAAGGTGTGGAGAAAAGGGAACACTCTTACACTGTTGGTGGGTACAGCCTCTATGGAGAACTATACCATGGAGAACTCCACTATGTGGAGATTCCTTAAAAAACTGGGAATAGAACTGCCATATGACCCAGAAATCCCACTGCTGGTCATATACCCTAAGGAAACCAGAACTGAAAGACACACATGTACCCCGGTGTTCACTGACCGACTGAGCAAGCATGTATGCGTGCAGGCACACACTCATGCCCTATCTTGAGAGCCATCCATTCACTTCTACTGAGCAAAGGCTGGAAACATCATGGCCTCCTACACCTCCCAGTACTTAGGCTGCCACGTCTGGAACCCCAGAAAGCCTGGCAGTGGCTTTGACTATCACTGTGGAAGCCAATGACTGCAGCGTCAAACCACAGGGGAACTAGTCCATGTGATCACCTCTCTTTAAGAGGCTTCCCTGCAAGGATGTTAGACACTGTATTCCAACCAGAAACCCAGCTAGACCTTCTCTCTTGCAAAGCTTTAAAGTCAGAAAGATAGCCAGGCAAGCGGTAGCCACAGAAGGAACAAATGCACTTCAAGTGGAAGTTGAGATGAAGAGAGGAGACATGCATAGGCAAAGACTCTTGAAGTGTCAAGCTTATCATATATCTAAGGATGTACTGAGTCAATAGCAAATGGTCATCCTGAATGGTGGTCCAGATCTCCATGGCTCCCTGCTGTGGCATCACTGAGAAGTTGCCTAAATGTTCTCACATGTCTTCCAGGTAACCTGAGCCCATCCCCACCCCTTGGCACTGAAAGGAGCCTCACCAGCACTTATCAGACTCATATTCCAACTTCCTTGAGAATGGTAACCAGGTGCTAGTCCTCTTACTAAGTCCTCCTCAGTGCTAAAAAAAACAGTAGACTCACAACTTTAGAAAATATTTAGAAATATTTTACTGATCTATCTAGTCAATCTCAGCTGCAGAAAGCTTTTAATGAGCTATAAGTGTTTCTGATCTTTTGGAGCTCATATAAACTAAGAATAATCAAATAATAATATAAATAAATAAAATGTTATTAATTTTATATAAATGTAAAATCATAATAAAGTTTAAATAATAAACTTTAAAAATATAACTCTAATATGTGATTGGTTGGGTGAGAGGAATATTAAGCATGGTTCTCGACAACACTGGAACATGTAGAACCATGGAAAGCAAGGCATAAAGAACCATGTGTGGCACATGCAGTCAAAACCTCCCTTCATTAATAACTGCCATTTAGTATGCCAGGCACATGAGTGGGGGCCTACACATGCTTTCTACTTCAGTCCTTCCAAGATTCCCAGGTCAGAGATGTCATCATTCCCAATTCACAAGTGAGGAAATGGAGGCTCAGAAGGTTCACATCATTAAGCCAGAGTATGTGAGTCCTAGAGTCCTAATTCAAATTCTGTTTTTGCCTAGCTCTTTGAATTCTAATTTTGCACTCTTTACACTGTGCTACACTTAGGGGGAAAAGATGAGCTCTTTTAGCCCGGGAACAAAGAAGCGGCAGCTGGGGAAGAAAAGCACACTGTTGTAGCAAATTTTCACTGTGCAATTCCTAGTAATCTGACAGCAGAAGATTATTTTCCAGAGTGAGTTTCTCATATAGTAGGGAAAAGTAATTACTATCTGATTCTACCTCTGTCTTTTTATTTTGTCATGACAAGAAAAGGAAGAAAGAAAAAAGGAAAACGCAAGATAGCACAGAGTTTTATGTTTTAAAACAATTAAAAATATTGACTAGAAGCTAACTTTGTCCCACTTATTTTTTTCAAAAGAAACAGGTTCATGTGTTTATACCACAAAAAATTTCTACCTTACCTCCTGTTTTGAAAACCAGTTTCTACCCATTACTAGGAAAGTATAACAAATGTAGTAAACCTGCTTATTCAATAACTGATAGTATAAAATGTGTCAAGTTTACATACTCTGATAATGTTGCAAAAAATTAAAGACTGAGAAATGCTGGAGATAGTATTCTTTAAAGGAAAAAAATACTTATTATCTTATTTTAGAGGTCACAGTTGGCTATTGGCAAAATTCTGTTGCATGATATGTAAATGTTTTCAGAATAACAATTAATAACCAGGATGTAATTTCACATTTCTACTATCTTAAAAAGTGAGCTTATTTTAGGATTTAATGTCTCTGAGGTATTTTTAGAAGCTGCCGAATTCAGTGTACAACAACAAAGATAAAATATAACCAGCATTTAATTGGCAATAAAATTCAGTAATTATTCAGCAATAAAAAAGGAAAGAAATCCTGATACATGTTACAACATGGGTGAATCTTGAAAATATTCTGCTTTGTGAAAGAAGCCAGACACAAAAGTCACATCTTCTATGATTTCATTTATATGAAATGTCTAATACAGGCAAAGTGATAGACATAGGAAGTATATTAGTAGCTTTGAGAGAATGGGGGAGTAAGCAGGCGAAAATGAGGAACGACATGTAATGTGTGATAGGTTTCCTTTTGAGGTGATGAAAATATTCTGCAGTTTGATCAAGATGATATTTGCACAATTCTGTGAGTATACTCAAAACCACAGAATTGTATGCTTAAATGAGTCTTTTGTATAGTATGTGAATTACATGCCTGAGTGGTAAAGAATCCACCTGATAAGAGGAGACGCGAGTTCGACCCTGGGTCAGCAAGATCCCCTGGAGAAGGAAACGACAATCCACTCCAGTATTCTTGCCTGGGAACTCCCATGGACAGAGAAGACTGACAGGCTTACAGTTCGTGGGGTTGCAAAAGAGCTGGACATGACTTGGCGACTAAACAACAAGAATAATGTTATTATAAGGGCTTCCCAGGTGGTGCAGTGGCAAAGAACCCACCTGCCAATGCAGGAGAGCCAAGAGATGTGGATCATGATACCCGGGTGGGGAAGACCCCGGGGGTAGGAAATGGCAACCGACTCCAGTGTTCCTGAAAATTCCGTGGACAGAGGAGCCTGGTGGGCTAACAATCCATGGGGTCACAAAAGAGTTTGACACAAAGGAGCATAGCACAGTACAAAGTAATACCATATATTAACACAGATATAAGAAATCTAGAAAAACAGTACAGATGAACCTCCTTGCAGGGCATGAATAGAGACTTAGAGAACAGACCTGTCCACACAGAGGGGGAGGGCGAGGGCGGGACTAATTAAGATATTAGCGCTGACATATACACATTACCAGGTGCAAAACAGACAGCTAGCCGGAAACTGCTGCATAGCATAGGGAGCTCACCGCCCCACAGCTGTGACAACCTAGAGGGGTGGGATGCAGGCATGGGGAACATGAGGGAGGCTCAGGAGGGAGGGTGTAGATGTATACGTACAGCTGATTCACATCGTTATTCAGCAGAAACCAACACAACGTTGTAAAGTAATTCTCCTCCAATTAACAATACATTTTTTTAAAAAAAATTACCCACAGTGCCCAATGGCAGCCTCTCCCTGAACTACTTTTCTTGTCCTTGGTGCTGAGCTCACACTCCTTCCTCTGGCTCATGAGGATCTCATCCATGCCAGGCCATCCTGCCACTCCCACCACTCAGCCTGCGCCCTTCTACCTCAGTTGCTACCTCTAACCTACCACCTGACCCACACCGGGGTCAACACTCCTTGAACATCTGATTGCTGCTCTCATGTGCCCACAGGAAGCTTTCCCTGATTCTCCAGAAGCATCCCTGTAAAGAGCACCCATGATCACTCTGTGCCCACGTGTTTATCCTAGCTTCATTACTGTTCGAGGTGTTTCTACTCTTGCTGGTTCCTCCAGAAGGCAGCACCACAGCTGGCGTGGAATGCATGCTCAGTGAAAATTTCGGAAATGAATGACTTTTTAGTTAAACTTAAAAAAAAAAAAATAAATAAAAGGTTTTACCCTGTCCTTGTTTGTTTTCCCATCAAAGAAATGTAGTTAGAATTTTCTTTAAAAACTTGCAAATAAACTTTGTTCATGGATGTACTAATGGATCTATGGGTATTAACTAAGCAGATCTTTGCTTTTCTTTTCCACTAATTTCTTTCAGAAGATAGTTATCCTCAAGGAAAATAACCAACAGAACTGCTAAAACAATGTCTGGTTCAAGGAAGAAACATCTCTTCTTTACATGAACAACGTTTCATTTATTTCCTGTGAAAGTTTTCTCTTTGCTTTGTTTCAGGCACCATCACTCAGCAAATGTCTCCAGAGAGCCAGATGAGTGCAGAGGAGAGCACAGCAGTTAGAAGTAAGTTCAAATCCAGCCTCATAAACTGAGTTCAAATATAACCGCCTCCTTTTGCAGGCTACTTGACCTCTTTAAGCGTCAGTTTTCTCATGTATATGGTGGTGGTTTAGTCACTGTCATGGACTGTAGCCCACCAGGCTTCTCTGTCCATGCAATTCTCCAGGCAAGAAGATTGGAGTAGGTTGCCATTTCCTACTCGAAGGCCCGTGTATATGATGAAGCTAGTAATATGCAATTCCATGGAGCTGTTCTGATGGCTAAATGAAATGCATCTACTATACAGGATGGATAAGCAAGGTCCTACCATATAGCACAGGGAACTCTATGTGATACTCTGCAATAAATCATAATGGAAAAGAACATGAAAAAGAAAATATATACATATATTTGTGTTTATATATATGTATATAAAAAAACTGAGTCATTTTGCTATATAGCACAAATTAACACAATGGTGTAAATCAATAAATTTTAAAAATAAAATGAGACCCATCTATAAAGCAGTTAGCATAGAGACCAATGGATACATACTAATGATGATAATGACAATGACTCCTTTACCATCAAGAAACCTGCAGGCCTTTAGGGGAGGGGATGGCAATAAAGAGACACCATTAAAATAATTATCATTCAAGATAAAAAACAATCTCCTTGCCAGGATAAATTCTACTGATAATCTCTGCATAAATTCTCCAGTATAAATATTTAAGAGCATTTTCTACAACAAGCAGAATTGTTTATAATGGACTTTTAAAAAGCAACAACCAAAACCAACTAAAATATCCATTAATGTAGAATCACTTTAATTAAATTATGCTGTGCCCATATGATATGATAGAACATGGTTGTTAAAAATAGAAGAAAGCTGTTTAAAAACTGAGAAACTGAAACCCTTTTCTTAGCTCTCTCCACTTTTTCGAATGCTTCTATTTCACCTTTAATTAAGAAGAAAGAAGCAACAGCACTCCTCATTTATTCTTCAAAATCACTCAACAAAGACATTTATATTAACAATGAAGAGGAGATATACATGCTCAGTACTTAAAGTTACCTCAGATATGTTAAATGAAGAAAGGAAAGAATAAAATAATAGGGAGAACATAAACCCTTTCGTGTATATGAAAATATATAAAAACAAGCACAGAAGTGGGTCACATCTAGTGGGAAGAATCAAGAACTATTTTATAGTGGATTTGGGCAACTGGAGATGACAAACTTGAGAAGGGACTTCCAGGCTGAGCAAAGTGTGGGCATGAGGACTTGGAGGTAGACAGGCATAGGGAAAGAGAGGGGAAGGTGTGCCGATTCCAGAGGCAAACAACCAGGGAAGGTGCACAGGCAACATGATTTGAGTTTTGAGGCAAGCATTAGGCTGAATGTGTAGGACTTTCAGTAGCAGACGGGGGCATCAAGACTTTGTCTACTAGGCAGTAGGAAATTACAGAAGACTTGTAAAGAGGGAATAACATGATCAGAGTTGCATTAAGGCTGCCCACGTGGAGGGGTATGTAGGCAAGAATGGAACAAAGAATGAAGTGATGCATTCGGACGCAACTACAAGTTGCCCAGTTTCTCCCTCAGCAAGTTACAACTGCTGTGTTGATAAACCTTCAGTTTGACTTCCTAATATAATGCATGTACTGCTTACATATGAAATATACCACACTGAACAGAGGCAGTGATTCCTTTAGAAAATTCCTGATAGATGTTCCACACAACCTAAAACTACTGATCTCCATACAATAATCAATTCTCAGCAGATAACATTTTTCAAAGAAATGTTATATTGCCAGTTAAATGAAAGGAAGTGAGATCATTAAAACTGTTCCCTAAGTAATACATTTTAAATGAAAGGCTCTTTTGAGTCTTTGGGGGGGAAAAATCAAAAGTTAAACTGAAACATTCAGGGAAAGCTCAAATTAATATGTCAATTCTGTCAACATTCATATTTCTGAGTCCCAACCTAGAAGTAACAGAGCATATGGTGATTTACTTCTCCCTAGCTATAATTTTAACTGTTTGTTGAAATCACAAAAGAAATGTTGTGACAGAAGTTTTCATCACTATTTCAGTGTAAAATATACAAATCTTATAATTTCTCTGTTCTGTTTTGGAGATCAATTTATCACACTAGGAACCATCAGTGATTTTCATTAAATATGTTCAATGAGGTTGAACTGAAATAAATGATGGGTCAATATGCACCAATTTTGTCCTCACAGTGACAAATGTAATGTCTCTCTGAGGACATTATGTATTTCCTGTCTGGCAGACATTTTTCATAAAAAAGACAATGAACCTTTGAATTATAGGTAAATGAAATTACTTGGTTAAAACTCAGTAAAACTCTAAGAATGATTATGCAGCATCAACTGCTGAGATTTACACTTCCTATTTATCTGTAGCCAATGAGGAACTGCCATCAGTGCTTCGGTGAGGAAAAAAAAGTATATGCGTATGAATGCTGAACTAGGTCCATAGGGAATTTAACAGAATCACACATACTCTATCCTTTTGTGGGCTAAAGACTTAAAATCTTTGTCTTCTAGAGCTTAGCTTTATGCTCTATACCACTAGGTGAATAGGAGATATTCATTGGATGGACGGAGAGAGAGAGTTTGCAGAGATGAAGGATGTAGAAATGGATAGTGGATTGAAGACTGAGTACCATTTCATACTATGGTCTTCATTCCATTAAGAAAAATTTACCAATATACACGTACAGAAACATATAAAAATATGACATGTTTTAAAAATAAGCATCTGTTTACTATCTGTTAAACTCATAAGATACTTGTGTCTAACATTTATCTACCTATTCATCCATCCATTATCTATCTTTAAAGATGCATATTAAAACACCTCAGATAGTTATTTCTACATTTCCTTTAAAAAGATTGAGCTAGGCATCATCTAAATATGTTAATTATGGAGTATAGGTAGTCTAGGTATAAATTAAATTTTTACTTTAATGATGGAGTGATATTGGCATTTCCAAGAAAGTCACTGATAAGATGAAACTTTCCACTGTCATAACCAGCATCTTAAGTTGCAACATGAATCTTAAGATAGGAAATTATAATTCTTTCTTGTTTTATTCTATATAATAAATGCTATGTGATTATGACTAATGCAACAAATCAAGAAAAGATATAGAGGGCATAAAAATAAGGAAAACAATGTACATGCATTCAGTTTTTAACATGTTACTCAAATAAAGACAATGTGAAAAGTTAGATGGTTCCCAGTAAGTATAAAAATCGTTTTCTTATATATCAAAAATAACCAACAAGAAAAATTGAGAAAGTATTCAATTATAACAACAATAAAAAGTACAAAATCTTTAGTGAGGTCCTCAAGAAAACTAGGTAGAAACATTATGGAAAAAATTAGAAAAAAAATGAATAAGTATAAAAAATGAAACTATAAAAATTATAGAAGAAAACATGGATGATTTCCTCGATAACCTAGGTATAGAGAATGACTTCCTATTCATGAGTCGAAATGCAGTTGCAGTAAAAAAAAAAAAAAAAAAGGATTGGTGCATTTGAGTGCATAAAAATAATAAAATTTTAATGTGTGAATTATATTTTAAGCCAGAAAACAAAGTTTTTTCATGGAAAACAACACCACATACAATGTCAAAACACATAAACTTAAGAGAAGACATTTGCAATAATATCTGTAACATTATTTTTTAACATTTTTAAATTTTTAAATTTAGGAATAAAAATACAAAAACATAATGGAAAAAAGGCTAAAGATATGTCATAAAAAGTTTTCAGCATGGTTTTTAAATATATGAAAAGATGTTCATTTTCATATTCAGTAAGAGAAACCATAAAGGATAGAAATGGTATGAACCTAACAGAAGTAGAAGATATTAAGAGGTGGCAAGCATACTCAGAACTATACGAAAAAGATCTTCATGACCCAGATAATCATGATGGTGTGATCACTCACACTCACCTAGAGCCAGACATCCTGGAATGTGAAGTCAAGTGGGCCTTAGAAAGCATCACTACGAACAAAGCTAGTGGAGGCGATGGAATACCACTTGAGCTATTTCAAATCCTGGAAGATGATGCTGTGAAAGTGCTGCATTCAATATGCCAGCAAATTTGGAAGACTCAGCAGTGGCCACAGGACTGGAAAAGGTCAGTTTTCACTACAATTGCTACAAAGGGCAATGCCAAAGAATGCTCAAACTACTGCACAATTGCACTCGTCTCACATGCTAGCAAAGTAGTGCTCAAAATTCTCCAAGCCAGGGTTCAACAGTATGTAAATTGTGCACTTCCAGATGTACAAGCTGGATTTAGCAAAGGGAGAGGAACCAGAAATCAAATTGCCAACATCTGTAGGATCATTAGAAAAGCAAGAGAGTTCCAGAAAAATATCTACTTCTGCTTTTTTGACTATGCCAAGTCCTTTGACTGTGTGGATCACAACAAACTTTTAGAATATTCTTAAAAGAGATGGGAATACCAGACCACCTGACCTGCCTCTTGAGAAACCTATATGCAGGTCAGGAAACAACACTTAGAACCAGACATGGAACAACAGACTGGTTCCAAATAGGAAAAGGAATACATCAAGGCTGTATATTGTCACCATGCTTATTTAACTTATATGCAGAGTACATCATGAAAAATATTGGGCTGGATGAAGTACAAGCTGGAATCAAGATTGCCAGGAGAAATATCAATAACCTCAGATATGCAGATGACACCACCCTTATGGCAGAAAGCAAAGAAGAACTAAAGAGCCTCTTAATGAAAGTGAAAGAGGAGAGTGAAAAACGTGACTTAGGCTCAACATTCAGAAAACTAAGATCATGGCATCTGATCCTATCACTTTGTGGCAAATAGATGGATAAACAGTGGAAACAATGGTAGATTTTATTTGGGGGGGCTCCAAAATCACTGCAGATGGTGACTGCAGCCATGAAATAAAAAGATGCTTACTCCTTGGAAGAAAAGTTATGACCAACCCAGACAGCATACTAAAAAGCAGAGACATTACTTTTTCAACAAAGGTCCATCTAGTCAAGTCTATGGTTTTTCCAGTAGTCATGTATGGATGTGAAAATTGGACTATAAAGAAAGCTGAGTGCCGAAGAATTGATGCTTTTGAACTGTGGTGTTGGAGAAGAATCTTGAGAGTCCCTTGGACTGCAAGGAGATCCAACCAGTTCATCCTAAAGGAAATCAGTCCTGAATGTTCATTGGAAGGACTGATGTTGAAGCTGAAACTCCAGTATTTTGGATACCTGATGTGAAGAGCTGACTCATTTGAAAAGACCTTGATGCTGGGAAGGATTGGGGGCAGGAAAACAAGGGGGTGACAGAGGATGAGATGGTTGGTTGGCATCACTGACTCAATGGACATGAGTCTGAGTCAACTCCGGAAGTTGGTGATGGACAGGGAGGCCTGGTGTGCGGCAGTCCATGGGGTCGCAAAGAGTCAAACACGACAGTGACCGAACTTAACTGAAGAGGAACCATACGACTGGCAAAAATTCAAAGCCTGACTATATAGTTTATTGGTAAGGCCATGGGAAAACAGTCACTCATATATTGATGGTGGAAATTTAAAAAAATCTCCCCAGTGGAGGAGAATGTGCACATGCATTATATACTTCATATGTTTTTATTCTTTGAATCAGCAATCACATAAATGAGAATATACCTGAACATACACCTTCAACAGTACAAAAATATACATAGGTGCACAAGGTCATGCATTACAGTACTCTGTGAAACTGCAAATACTGGTAACTATCTTAAGTGTCCAAATGTAGGCCATTAGTCGAAACAACTATGGAACAAACAAAATGGGGAACCCAGCATCCATAAGGAAGACTAAGGGAGATCTCTATGAACAGCACAGAAAGTGATTTTCAAGAAACATTTCAGTAAAGAGAGCAAAATAAGAGAGATTAAAAATAACATGCTACATTTTCATAAGAAACAGAGGAAAATGAGAAAACATATACAAATCTGCTTATTTTGCATAAAGAAATACAGAAAGAGTAGGTCAGAAACCACTCAAGGGCTTATGAGGGGATATGGATTTTAAGGGTTACAATGACCCTTCATAACTATACCATTTTTGATAGAGTTTTTGCTTTTAGAATCATGCTAATATTCTATACATGCAAAAACAAAATTAAATCAGCAAGGAAAAAGGATAAAACCTAAAACAAAATATGAACAGAAGTAAATGAACTTAACTACATTTTAAGTGAATAACAACAATATTGAAGGGAACAAAGAAACCAAATCCAGGGAACTGTGAAACACAGTACTTTGACATACACTGACTTTGACAAAAACTTCAGACTTGAGGGGGAAAAAAAAGAACAGCAATAAAATCTTGAGCTCTTTATGGGAGGTCTGTTTTTCATAGGTCTAAGGGTTTGAAAACATTTTATGTGTACAGTATGCAAAGTAAATGTGTTGATGTTGGGATCAAGGTCTCAGTATGAAGGGAGATTAATAATGTGAAGTACAAACATGTTGTAAGTTCTCTGCATTGTTTCAAAAATCAGGTTATTGTACCAGAAGATATCAGGGAATTGCCAAAGTAAGAAACCTTTGGCAGTGAATGGTTTTTGAAATATATATACACATACATGCACACATATATTTCCTTTATCCATCTGCTAAACAGATTTACAGCAATACTGCCTCAGCAGTAATGAGTCTCTCAGATACCAGGTTCTGGCTACCCATTTCCCACTAAGTGAACCAGGGCTCTTTGAAGAAATGTTTGTCTCTAGAGCTGAAACATCTTTGATAAGAAAGTAATCCCACTACTTGGCATAAACCCAGAGAAAACCATAATTCAAAAAGATACATGCACCCCAATGTTCAAAGCAGTACTATTTACAACAGCCAGGATACGGAAGGAAACTATATGTTCATCAACAGGGAAATGGATAAAGAAAATGGGGTACATATATAAAAGGGAATATTATTCAGGCATTTAAGGTACAAAATTGGGTCATCTGTAGAGACGTGGATGGACCTAGACAAGTGTCATACAGAGTGAAATCAGAAAGAGAAAAGTAAATATCATATATGTACGTATTTATGTGAAATTTAGAAAAACGGCATAGATGATCTTATTTGCAAAGTAGAAAGAATCAGATGTAGATAACAAATACACGGATATCAAGGGGTGGCGTGGAAGGAAAAAGGAGATTGGGATCGACACATATACACTATTGCTACTACATATAAAGCAGACACTGGAGAAGGGAATGGCAAGCAACTTTGGTATTCTGGCCTTGAAAAACCCATGGACAGTATGAAAATGCAAAAAGATAGGACACTGAAAAATGAACTTCCCTGATCAGTAGGTGCCCAATATGTTACTGGTGAAGAATCAAGAAACAGATCCAGAAAGAATAAAGAATCTTACCAAAGTGAAAACAAAGCCCAGTTGTGGATGTGACTGGTGATGGAAGTAAAATCCAATGCTGTAAAGAACAATATTGCATAGGAACTTAGAATGATAGGCTCAAGAATCAAGGTAAATTCAGTTCAGTTGCTCAGTCGTGTCTGACTCTTTTTGACCCCATGGACTTCAGCAAGTCAGGCTTCCCTGTCCATCACCAACTCCCACAGATTACTCAAACTCAGGTCCATCTAGTCAGTGAACCATCTCATCCTCTGTCGTCCCCTTTTCCTCCCGCCTTCAAACTTTCCCAGCATCAGGGTCTTTTCCAATGAGTCAGTTCTGGCATCAGGTGGCCAAAGTATTGGAGCTTCAGCATCAGTCCTTCCAATGAACAGTCAGGATTGATTTCCTTTAGGATTGACTGGCTGGATCTCCTTGCAGTCCAAGGGGCTCTCAAGAGTCTTCTCCAACACCATAGTCCAAATGCATCAATTCTTCAGTGTTCAGCTTTGTTTATATTCCAACTCTCACATCCATACATGACTACTGGAAAAACCATAGCTTTGACTAGACAGACCTATATTGGCAAAGTAATGTCTCTGCTTTTTAATATGTTGTCTAGGTTGGTCATAACTTTTCTTCCAAGGATCAAGTGTCTTTTAATTTCATGACTGCAGTCACCATCTGCAGTGATTTTGGAGTCCAAGAAAATAAAATATCTCACTGTTACAATTTTTCCCCATCTATTTGCCATGAAGTGATGGGAGCGGATACCGTGATCTTAGTTTTCTGAATGTTGAGTTTTAAGCCAGCTTTTTCACTCTCCTCTTTCACTTTCATGAAGAGGCTCTTTAGTTCTTCTTCGCTTTCTGCCATAAGGGTGGTGTCATCTACATATCTGAGGTTATCAGTTTTCTCCTGGAAATCATGATTCCAGCTTGTGCTTCATTCATCCTGGCATTTCACATGATGTACACTGCATATAAGTTAAATAAGCAGGGTAATAATATCCAGCTTTGATGAACTCCTTGCCCAATTTGGAACTAGTCTGTTGTTCCATATACAATTCAAACTGTTGCTTTTGACCTGCATACAGATTTCTCAGGAGGTAGGTACGGTGTCTGGTATTTCCATCTCTCGAAGAATTTTCCACAGTTTGTTGTGATCCACATAGTCAAAGGCTTTGGCATAGTCTATAAAGTGGATGTTTCTCTGTAATTCTCTTGCTTTTCTGATGATCCTATAGATGTTGATAATTTGATCTCTCGTTGCTCTGCTCTGCCTTTTCTAAATCTATCTTGAAAATTTGGAAGTTCACAGTTCATGTACTGTTGAAGCCTGGCTTGGAGAATTTTGAGCATTACTCTGTAGCATGTGAGATGAGTGCAACTGTGCGGTAGTTTGACATTCTTTGGCATTGCCTTTCTTTGGGATTGGAATGAAAACTGAACTTTTCCAGTCCTGTGGCCACTGCTGAGTTTTCCAAATTTGCTGGATTATTGAGTGTAGCACTTTCACAGCATCATCTTTTAGGATTTGTAACAGCTCAACTGGAATTCCATCACCTACTCTAGCTTTGTCCACAGTGATGCTTCCTAAGGCCCACTTGATTTTCCATTCCAGGATGTCTGGCTCTAGGTGGGTGATCACACCATCATGGTATCTGGGTCATAAAGATCTTTTTTGTATAGTTTGTCTGTGTATTCTTGCCACCTCTTGTTAATATCTTCTATTTCTGTTAGATCCATACCATTTCTGTCCTTTATTGTGCCCATCTTTGCATGAAATCTCCAAGGCAAATTTGAAATGGTCAAACAGGAGATGGCAAGAGTGAACATCAACACTTTAGGAATCAGTGAACTGAAATGGAAGGGAATGGCGAAATTTAATTCAGATGACCCTTATATCTACTATTGTGGGCAAGAATCCCTAAGAAGAAATGGAGTAGCCCTCTTAGTCAACAAAAAAATCAGAAATGCAGTACTTGGGTACAATCTCAAAATGACAGAATGATCTCTGTTTGTTCTCAGTCAAACCATTCAATATCACAGTAACCCACATCTATTCTCCAGCCACTGATGCTGAAGAAGCTGAGGTTGTATGGTTCTATGAAGACCTATAAGACATTCAAGAACTAACACCAAAAAAAAATATATGTATCCTTTTCATCATAGAGGACTGGAATGCAAAAGTAGGAAGTCAAGAGATACCTGGAGTAACAGGCAAGCTTGACAAAATGAAGCAGCAGAAAAGCTAACAGTTTTGCCAAGAGAAAATGTTCATAGCAAACACCCTCTTCCAACAACACCAGAGAAGACTCTACACATGGAAATCATAAGATGGTCGATACTTAAATCAGATTGATTACATTCTTTGCAGCCAAAGATGGAGAACCTCTATACTGTCAGCAAACTGGGATCTGACTGTGGTCAAATCAAGAACTGCTTATTGTCAAATTCAGGCTTAAATTGAAAAAAGAAGGGAAAACCACTAGGCCATTCAGGTATGACATAAATCAAATCCCTTATGATTATACAGTAGAAGCAACAAATAAAGGGATTAGATCTGATAGAGACAGTGCCTGAAGAAATTTGGAAGGATATAACATTGAACTTGCGTAACATTGTACAGGAGGCGGTGATCAAAACCTTCTCCAAGAAAAAGAAATGTAAAAAGGCAAAATGGTTGTCTAAGGAGGCCTTACAAATAGCTGAGGAAAGAGATGCTAAAAGGCAAAAGAGAAAAGGAAAGATATATCCATATGAAAGAAGAGTTCCCAATAAAAGCAAGGAAAGATAAGAAAGACTTCCTCAGGGAACAAAGCAAAGAAATAGAGGAAAAAAACAGGATGGGAAAGACTAGTGATCTCTTCAAGAAAATTAGAGATACCTAGGGAGATTTCATGCCAAGATGGGCAGAAAAAAGGACAAAAATGGTATGAACCTAACAGAAGCAGAAGATATTAAGAAGAGGTGGCAAGGATACACAGAAGAACTACACAAGAAAAAGAGTTTAAAGTCCCAGATAACCACAATGGTGCAATCATTCACCTACAGCCAGACATCCTGGAGTGCAAAGTCAAGTGGGCCTTAGGAAGCATCGCTATGAACAAACATTGTGGAAGTGAAGGACTTCCAGCTGAGCTATTTCAAATCCTAGAAGATGATGCATCACCGACTCGATGGACATGAGTTTGAGTGAACTCCAGGAGATGGTGATGGACAGGGAGGCCTGACATGCTGCGATTCATGGGGTCGCAAAGAGTCAGACACGACTGAGCGACTGAACTGAACTGAAATGAAAAGATGATGCTGTAAAGGTGTTACACTCAATAATTAATCAAATTTCAAAAACTCAGCAGTGACCACAGGACTGGAAAAAGGTCAGTTTTCATTCCAATCCCAAAGAAAGATAATGGCAAAGAATGTTCAAACTTTCTCATAATTGCACTCATTTCACATGCTAGCAAAGTAATGCTCAAAATTCTCCAAGTGGGGCTTCAACAGTACGTAAAGTGAGAACTTCCAAATGTTCAAGCTGGATTTAGAAAAGGCATAGGAATCAGAGATCAAATTGCCAACATCTGTTGTATCATCGAAAAAGCAAGAGAGTTCCAAAAAAAAACCCCATCTACTTCGGCTTCATTCACTATGCTTAAGCCTTTGACTGTGTGGATCACAACAAACTGTGGAAAATTCTGGAAGAGATGGGAATACCAGACCACCTGACCTGCCTCCTGAGAAACCTGTATGCAGGTTAAGAAGCAACCATTAGAACTAAACATAGAACAACAGACTGGTTCCAAATCAGGAAAGGAGTACGTCAAGGCTTTATATTGTCATCCTGCTTATTTAACTTATATGCAGAGTACATCATATGAAATGCCAGGATGAATGAAGCACAAGCTGGAATCAAGATTGCCGGGAGAAATATCAATAACCTCAGATATGCAGATGACACCACTCTTATGGTAGAAAGTGAAGAAGAATTAAAAAGCCTCTTGATGAAAGTGAAAGGGAATAGAGAAAAAGTTAGCTTAAAACTCAACATTCAAAAAACTAAGACCATGGAATCCGGTCTCATCACGTCACGGCGCATATATCTGGAAACAGTGGAAACAGTGAGATATTTTATTTTTTGGGCTCCAAAATCACTGAGATGGTGATTTCTGCCATGAAATTAAAAGATGCTTGCTCCTTGGAAGAAAATGACAAACCCAGACAATGTATTAAAAAGGAGAGAGATTACTGATAAAGGTCCATCTAGTCAAAGCTATGGTTTTTCCAGCAGTCATGTATGTATATGAGAGTTGGACTATAAAGAAAGCTGAGCTCTGAGGAACTGATGCATTTGTACTAGGGTGTTGGAGAAGACTCTTGAGAGTCCCTTGGACTGCAAGGAGATCAAAGCAGTCAATCTGAAAGGAAGTCAATCCTGAATATTCATTGGAAGAACTGATGCTAAAGTTGAAGCACCAATAGTTTGGCCACCTGATGCAAAAAAATGACTCATCGGAAATGACCCTGATAATGGGAAAAATTGAAGGCAGTAGGAAAAGGGGATAATGAAGGATGAGACGGTTGGATGGCATCACTGACTCAATGGACACGAGTTTGAGCAAGCTATGGGAGTTGCTGATGGACAGCTAAGCCTAGCTTGCTGCAGTCCATGGGGTCACAAAGAGTCGGACACAACTGAATGATTGAACTGAATGACTGATGAAGTAGACAACTAATGGGAACACTGTATAGCACAGGGAATTTGTACTCTGGTGTCCTAAATGGGAGGAAAGTCCAGAAGGGAGGGGATAGATGTATATATATGCCTGATTCATTTTGCCATATATATATTATGGCAATGCAGTAGAAGCTAACACAACAGTGTAAAGCAACTATACTGCGGTAAAAATTAATGAAAAAAAATAAGAAAATATATGCTCAAAGGATAGTGGACATACCACTAGGACACAAAAATTACTTTCAGCTGGTGTCTACTAGCCAAGCCTGGGACAAATTTAACATTAAAATAATTAAGCTCACTAAGGTATTTTAATCTATTGAATAAATCGAAATCCACAGATCCATACCGAACATAAGTGGATAAATTAATAAATAAGAGAAATGTCAGGGCTCTTCTTTATCTTAGAATACCAACTGACAAATCTGGAAGGAGTAGGTGAATTAAAAGTCAACATTTTGCAACCAAGTTCAGACTACAATCATCAAAAATAATGACCTCCTCAAAGATTGTTTCTTAGCTGCAAGGAAAAAAGTACTCAATATCCAGGAGACAAATTGGATGACATGTTGACCTGTGCCACAACTAACATTATCCATGAAGGGCAGATAGACCTCATGTGCCCCCAGTTGTGACATCCTGGGAAGGACACATTACTTACATAATGTTCTGACTGGGAACACGTAACCTGAATCTTTCTTATGAGGAAGCATCTTCATGCCCCAAATGCAGAACACGATAGAAAACAAACAGCCTGTATTTGTCCAAAATACATCATCATGAAAGCCAAGAGAGGCTAAAGAACTGTTCTAGTCTAAAGGAGACTAAGTAGGACGAACACAATAACCTTAGACTAAGCACTCTACTGGGGGTGGGGGAAAGCAATAAAGGATAGTATTGGACAAATTGGGGACAGTATTGAACAAGTAGGAACCAAACTGCACTATGAAATGTATCAGAGACAAAAATACTGTATAACTATAAATTTTCCTGGAATTGATCAACTACATAGTATGATGATATAAGAGAATGTCCTTTTTCTTAGAAATTAAATACTGAAATATTAAGGGATATATGTATGCAATCCACTCATGTGAAAATTAAAAAAAAATAATAATATCATGTTATCAAAATAAATAATAGTAGACACATACGGATGATGAGGGGCTTCCCAGGGGTGCCTGTGGTAAAGAACTCGACTGCCAATGCAGGAGACACAGAAATGCAGGTTCAATCCCTGTGTTGGGAGATCCCCTGAAGGAGGAAATAACCTACTCCTGGATAATCCCATGGACAGAGGAGCCCTGGTGGGCTATGGTCCCTGGAGTCACAAAGAGTTGGACACAACTGAAGTGACTAAACATAGCACAGAACAGCACAACCCCATTTAGAATGCCTCCAAGTGGCTCAGTAGCAAAGAATCTGCCCGCCAATGCAGGAGATGTGGGTCTGAACCCTGGGTCAGAAAGATCCCCCGGAGGAGGAAATAGCAACCTAACTCAGTATTCCTGTCCAGAAAATCCCATGGACAGATGAGCCTGGTGGGCTGTGGTCCATGGGGTCACAAAGAGTGAGACACAACTGAGCACATCCACAGCAGAGCACAGGGATGATAAAGCCAATGTGGCAAATGTTAAAACTGAATCTGGGGAAAGGGTATATAGAGGTTCTTTGTGCTATTCTTTCAACTTTCTGTGGATTTTTACATTATTTCAGATAAAGGCACAGAAAGAAAGATTCTATATTTTATTGGAAGGAATAAATAAAAAGACAAGCAAAGGAAATTTTTAAGTAACAAACCAAGAAGGCTAGTCATGCTCTTCCAAATATTAAAGCTCATAGTAAAGTTTCAAAAAATAACAAAGCTGTACCACAATTAAAGAACTGATGAAGAGATCAAAAAAAAGAACTAAACTCCCCCATCCCTGGTGCTGCTGCTCAGTTGATTCAGTCGTGTTTGACTCTTTGCAATCCTATGGACCACAAAGGCGCCTCTGTCCATGGGATTCTTCAGGCAAGAATAATGGGGTGGGTTGCCATGCCTTCAAATTCTAAAAGATGATGCTGTGAAAGTGCTTCACTCAATATGCGAGCAAATTTGGAAAACTCAGCAGTGGCCACAGGACTGGAAAAGGTCAGTTTTCATTTCAATCCCTAAAAAGGCAATGCCAAAGAATGCTCAAACTACTGCACAATTGCATTCATCTCACATGCTAGCAAAGTAATGCTCAAAATTTTCCAAGCCAGGCTTGAACAATATGTGAAACGTGAACTTTCAGATTTTCAAGCTGGATTTAGAAAAGGGAGACAAACCAGAGATCAAATTGCCAACATCTGCTGGATCATCAAAAATGAAAGAGAGTTCCAGAAAAACATTTATTTCTGCTTTATTGACTATGCCAAAGCCTTTGACTGTGTGGATCACAATGAACCATGCAAAATTCTTTAAGAGATGGGAATACCAGACCACCTGACCTGCCTCTTGAGAAATATGTATGCAGGTCAGGAAGCAACAGTTAGAACTGGACATGGAACAACAGACTGGTTCCAAATAGGAAAAGGAGTATGTCAAGGCTGTATATTGTCACTCTGCTTATTTAACTTATAGGCAGAGTATATCATGAGAAACACTGGGCTGGAAGAAGCACAAGCTGGAATCAAGATTGCCAGGAGAAATATCAATAACCTCAGATATGCAGATGACACCACCTTTATGTCAGAAAGTGAAGAGGAACTAAAGAGCCTCTTGAAGAAGGTGAAAGAGGAGAGTGGAAAAGTTGGCTTAAAGCTCAACATTCAGAAAAGTAAGATCATGGCATCCGGTCCCATCACTTCATGGTAAATAGATGGGTAAACAGTGGAAAAAGTGGCAAACTTTATTTTGGGGGGCTCCGAAATCATTGCAGATGGTGACTATATCATGAAATAAAAAGATGCCTACTCACTGGAAGAAAAGTTATGAACAACCTAGACAGTATATTAAAAAGCAGAGACATTACTTTGCCAACAAAGTTCTAGCTAGTCAAGGCTATGATTTTTCCAATAGTCATGTGAGAATAGGACCATAAAGAAGGCTAAGTTCTGAAGAATTGATGCTTTTGAACTGTTGCATTGAAGAAGACTCTTGAGAGTCCCTTGGACTTCAAAGAGATCCAACCAGTTCATCCTAAAGGAAATCAGTCCTGAAAGATCACTGGAAGGACTGATGTTGAAGCTGAAACTCCAGTACTTTGGCCACTTGATGCAAAGAGCTGACTCATTTGAAAAGACCCTGATGCTGGGAAAGATTGAAGGCGAGAAGAGAAGGGGATGACAGAGGATGAGATGGTTGGATGGCATCACCAACTCAATGGACAGGAGTTTGAGTCAACTCCGGGAGTTGCTGATGGACAGGGAGGCCTGGCGTGCTGCAGTCCATGGGGTCACAAAGAGTCAGACACAACTGAGCAACTGAACTGACTGACCATGCCTTCCTTCAGAGGATCTTCCTGACCCAGGGATCGAGCCTGCATCTCCAATAGCTCTGACATCTCCTGCACTGGCAAGCAGGTTCTTTACCACCAGTATCACCTAGGAAGCCCCCACCTCCATCCCTACCTTCTGCCAAAAGACTCTATCATGACATTTGTCAAAGTTGAAATTTTTGTCTCTTGGCAAGCACTTCATATTTCAATAAGCAATATGGAATAATATTATAACAATTTTAGAAAAATTAAGCTAGATTCTTATCTCATAGAACAACCAAAACATTTCAGGTACAAATAAGTGAGCATAAACAAATGAAAATACACACACACACATACACACAATGAACAAAAAATAGTGAATAATAAATATCTGTCTAAAGAACTGAGAATGCCATAGTTTCCCTGATAGCTTAGTGGTGAAGAATCCGTTTGCTGATGCAGGAGCCATGAATTTGACCCCTGGTCCAGAAAGATTCCACATGCCCCACAACAAGAGCAGCCACCAGAACGAGAAGCCCCCACGCCACAACTAGAGAGAAACCCCAGCTCACAGCAACTAGGGAAAAGCCTGTGCAGCAACGAAGACCCTGCGCAGCCAAAAATAAGTAAATAAATGATTTTTTAAAAGAGAATTAGGAATGTCTTTAAAAGTATAGAGACAAATTATAAAACACGAATTAGTCTGACATAGAAATAAAAGATTGCCACATATAGAAATATTACCATAAATGAAATTAAGGGCAGATAAAAAAATTGAAAAAAAAATCCTATCAGTTACAGCAGATAAAAGTGTAACCAATAATGACATACTCATTGGTTGAGTGGCATGGACTATAAGCTGAGAGCCAGTGTTAGAGTGAAATGCTTCCTCTGTAAGGCAGGAATGAGGTGATAGAAGACAGCACAGAGTCTTAGGGTTCTTTAGCACATAAGAGCTAACAAGGGCCCAGCGAGCACAGAACTGCATGGAATTTTTACCAAGTCAAAGGAGACCAGGATACAAGGTACACTAACGAAAGACTCTAACATCAAGCCCAGGTAAATTATAGAACTACATCACAGCAAACTTCTAGGTGAGGAATTCTGCCTTGGAGACCAAAGGGACAGAGGACTGCTACTAGTCCCAATCTGCATGCGATCACCGAAGTCACTGCTACTCCAAGTGCGGCCTTGGGTCAGGAGCATCACCTGCGAGCTTGTGAGAAACGTAACAGCTCAGGCCCGATGCACACCTGCTGACTCATTTAATGGATTTTAACAAGATCCCAATCAACTCATCATCATCTCAAAATTTGAGATGTACTGAATGAGGCCACACCCTTCACCCCTACATCCAGGCACTATCTCAGAAAGAGAAATGGGGAGAAGGTGTTTAAGATACAGAACACCTTGACCAGAGATCAGAGCCCTTACTATTTAGGTGGAAAAATTATTAGCTTAAGGTAAAGTGTAATTGAAAGTTTGGGCCATAATATAAAGAATCTATTTTGCCTACGCATCTGTGTGTTCTTGCAGGACTGACCTGGCAGCAAGAAAGGTTAAGAGCATGGTAGGCACATGCAGGTCAGGTGGTGAGCAGGACCAGAGGAAATGAGGAAGACTTTGCGTTTCACTAACCTTGTGCTCATATCACTGAATCCACTGTTTTATTCTTTAGATTTCACATATAAGTGATACACAATATTTGTCTTTCTCTGACATACTTCTCTAATCATAGCACACTCTAACTATGGTGCAAATGGCAGGGTTTCATTCTTCATTATGGCTGAATAGTGTTCCTTTGTGTGAATATTGTTCCACTATTTATGTTAAGTGACTGAACTGTAGGTCACTTAACCTCTCTAAGCCACAGTTTCCTAATCTATGGTGTGTGGATAATACACATCCATAATCCAGAATCCACAATTCAGAACCAAAAGATATGAAAAATAAACGGTTTTCAGAGTTTATTTGGTAGCAAATCTAACCTGACATGAACTCACCTGGTGGTAAAATGTGACCTGAAAGAACATAGGACCATGAATAGTCTTTGTTTATTCCATTTAGGATGATGATGTATGCATTTCACAAGTTTTTCTGACATCAGAAAAGCATATGGGAACTTTCCTGGTGGTCCAGTGGTCAGGACCCTGCTTCCACTGCAGAGGACAGGGGTTTGAGCCCTGCTCGGGAAACTAAGATCCCACATGCTGTGCTGGCATGGTCAAATAAAATAAAATCTAATGTCTAACTGTTAAAAAAAAATGATTTGATGTAGGCTTCTGTCCAGGATCCCAGCAGAATATGTACATTGTATTACCTTTCTTAAAAAAAAAATGAATTCTAAAACACACCTGGCTTGTAGATTTTGGATAAAAGGTTAAAGATTGAAAATCATCATAAGAATTTAATTCATGAAGTATCTAGTTCAATGTCTAGAACAAAGTGAATGCCTAAAATAAACTAATTTCCTCTTCCCTCTTTCTTTATTTCTAGATCTCTCACTTAAAAAGTAACTATAGAAAAGATGCATAAAAATGCATATTTTAATCATTAAACTTTTAATATCTTTCTCTAAGATATGCAAGTTAGTCATGATTCTGTTTGGTAAAGAAATGAAACTAAGCATAATGAAACTGTGTGAATGAGCCATTAACATAGAATCAGCCGTAACAATATATATCAGTAGCAACAGTTTCTGGAAAAGGCAGTCATGAGGAGTGCATCATTACCAACATGAGGCTTGGTATCAGGCAGCTCTGGGTTCAAGTTCAGGCTTTGCTTCTAACCATCTGCATGACAGCAGGTGAGTTACTTAGATAAAGAAGTTAACTTCACTGAGCCTCAGTTTTCTAAATGGTAAAATAGGCATTAAAAGTGTTCCTCTCACCCCCATGTTTGTGCCAAAGATTAAATCAGATGATGTACATAAAGCACAATCCTTGTCATATCATTGTATGGTAACAGTAGTCAGTTCAGTCACTCAGTCATGTCCGACTCTTTGTGACCCCATGGAATGCAGCACTCCAGGCCTCCCTGTCCATCGCCAACTCCCAGAGCTTACTCAAACTCATGTTCATTGAGTCAATGATGCCATTCAACCATCTCATCCTCTTATCGTCCCCTTCTCCTTCCGTCTGCACTCTTTCCCAGCATCAGGGTCTTTTCAAATGAGTCAGCACTTCGCATCAGGTGGCCAAAGTACTGGAGTTTCAGCTTCAGCATCAGTCCTTCCAATGAATATTCAGGACTGATTTCCTTTAGGATGGACTTGTTGGGTCTCCTTGCAGTCCAAGGGGCTCTCAAAGGTCTTCAACACCATAGTTCAAGAGCATCAGTTCTTTGGTGCTCAGCTTTCTTTATAGTCCAACTCTCACATGCATATATGACCACTGGAAAAACCATAGCTTTGACTAGACGGACCTTTGTTGGCAAAGTAATGTCTCTGCTTTTTAATATGCTGTCTAGTTTGGTCACAGCTTTTCTTCCAAGGAACAAGTGTCTTTTAATTTCATGGCTGCAGTCACCATCTGCAGTGATTTTGGAGCCCCCAAAATGAAGTCTCTCAGTGTTTCCATTGTTTCTCCATCTATTTGCCATGAAGTGATGGGACCAAATGCCATGATCTTAGTTTTCTGAATGTTGAGTTTTAAGCCAACTTCTTCACTCTCCTCTTTCACTTTCATCAAGAGGCTCCTTAGTTCTTCTTCACTTTTTGCCATAAGGGTGGCGTCATCTGCATAACTGACGTTATTGATATTTCTCCCAGCAATCTTGATTCCAGCTTGTGGTTGATGGTAACAGTAACAACTTAATAATTGAAGTTGTTACTCTTACAGATTAAAGTTATAGCCAACTAGATACTATAATTAACTAGACTCATTAGATATCACTGTATGAAAAATCATTTCAGTTCCATATCTTATTATGCACTGGGTGAAAATATATTTATAAAGTCAATTTATACATTAGTTGGTTTTGAGCACTAACAGGTTGTAAGAGTTGCCTAATACATTTTGACATCCTAACAGCTGTAGGCATATTCTCACACAAAACTATAATTTTGTAAATATTTTGTCTGCAAAAAGCCACAAAATAATTACTGTATTAGACTTCCAAATCTTCACTGGAAGCTTAAGATATTATGTAATACACAGAGAATCTAATTGCTACTTAGCATAGATTTTCTATAACAACCCCAAAGTTATGGTAAGTAGCACTTATTCACTTTATCTCAACTTGGGAAAAATTAAGAAGCCAATGACGCACATTTGATTTTATACATTAGCACATTTTAATTAAATCTCTCAGAATCTATAATAGTATATGTGGATCTAATTAACTAAATCATCAAGCTTCTAAGTGGACCAAAAAGTAAAATGTTTGAACTTAAGCAAAGCAAGATCATTAAAGAAGAAAATTTGCAAAATTTGTCTGAGTCTATAAGGAAAACTGGCCTTTTTATCCATGCTGATTTTTGGCTTTCTGAAAATATAGATTCTCATTTAAAGAAGCTGAGGATGTGCATTTCAAAGGTAGTAGATTAACATTACAGACAGCTGATAGCCTATGAATAGACTGTGATTCCAAGGTTCAAAAAGGTGTCAGAGCCATAACTCAGAGGACAAACTGAGATAGACAGTTGAAGAGAGCCTTAAAAGCCTGCAAAGGAGAGGCTGGCAATTCTTAATGATCTATGACAAAGATAAGAGTTTGAAGAAGGAAGTGGATCTGCTGGCAGCATTTGGGCCAGCTATGACTTACTTGTTTGCTTATTCCTTTAATCAAACAGTTACTGCACATCTAATGAGTACTGAACACTATACTAGCAATGAATATCCAGGAGATCTGGGAGCAGAGAATATGGGTACCAAACACAGGAGCCAAAGACACAAGGACTAACATCACCAAAGATCTGAGCATGGAAGCCACGGACTAAACTCACAGTTGTCAGAACTGCAGTCCAGTAGCACAGAAATTAACTGAGCCATGTGGCCAAGGCCCTGTAGAGATGCACGTGTGTATAATGGCAGAGATGGAGATGGATTAGCATCTGTAGCTGGGGGAACTGGAAAGGTGAGAGACAGGGCAACTGAGCAAGGCATTAAAATTTGTGAACTTGGTTGTTTGGAACACACAGGGTTATTTTACCTATGAAAAAGTCCACACACATATCATGGAATAATCTAGTCATGGTGTTAACGAATTTTCCCTCCTTTTATAAGTTGTTTCATAGAGCGGAAGGTATATATGACATGAGGGACAAATTTTTCACCACCTGCTGGGCTGACTGACATGGAACTAGATACTCTTCCTTCCCTCTTCCAGTCATTGGCCAAAGATTCAAAGTCCATGAAAAGTTTCAAGCTGATTTCATATCCACTCTCCATCCCAACTTTCTTATTAACCTCAGATACCTCTAAAGATGGTCCAGGTATAATTTACAAAGTGTTAAAACCTGACTTCCATATAAATATACATCAAAAATATACTAAAGTTTTTATTTATCTCATTTATGAGAGAACAAGCAAGATGGTTATTGTGTGTTGAACTGTGTCCTCTACAATGATATGTTGAAATCCAAGCCCCTAACACCTTACTGGGGAAATGGTGTCTTTGCAGATATAAAGCAGCAGCAGTGAGTTAAAATGAGGTTGCACTGGAATAAGGTGGGCTCTTTATCCACTATGATTGGCATTCTTCTAAAAAAACAATCTGAAGGCTCAGAAAGAACACCAAGTGGTACAGAAGGAAAGTCTGGAGTGATGTAGCTGCAAGCCAAAAAATATCAAAGGTTGCCAAGCAACTATAAGAAGCTAGGAAGAGGTAAAGTTAAATTTCCCTATAGGTTTCAAAGCGAGAATGGCCTTCCCATACTTTTATTTTGTACTGTGAGAATGTGAGTTTGAACTCCAGAATCATAAGACAATACAGTTCTGTTGTGTTGTGTGTGGGTGCATGCATGCCTACTAAGTTGCTTTGTTGTGTCCCACTCTGTGCAATCCCATGGGCCGTGGCCCACCAGGCTCCTCTGTCTATGGGATTCTCTAGGCAAGAATACTAAAGTGGGTTGCCATGTGCTCCTCCAAAGGATCTTCCTTGACCCAGGGAGCAAACCTGCATATCTTATGTCTCCTGCATTGACAGGCAGATTCTTTACTACTAGCACCACCTGGGACGCCCAACCTCCCCAAAATGTGGCAATCTGTTAGGGCTGCTCAAGGAAATTAATATTAATGAGCGTTTGAGAAACTGGATATTTATCATCATTCTTGTGGAAAAAAGAAACTTGGAAAAACACTATCAAAGACACAAAACTGGTTTAATGTTCTAGAGGACCGTAAAATCATTACCTTCATAAGAGAAACTCTGTCTCCTGGACAAAGTTCCACAAGTTCCCATAGAACTTATCCAAGCCTGAGCCTTTAATCAATGGTGTACAGCAAGCAGGTTCAGACCCTGGGTCAAAAATATCTCCTGGAGTTTGAAATGGCAACCCACTCTTATATTCTTGTCTGGAAAATTCCATGGACAGAGAAGCCTGACAGGCTACAGTCCATGGTGGCACAAAGAGTCAGACATGACTCAGCACGCATGCATGCACGCATATAGCAAGACAAGCAAGTCACACTCACTTCATTTCAGTTTAGTCGTTCACTCGTGTCCAACTCTTTGCGACCCAATGGACTGCAGCATGTCAGGCTTCCCTGTCCATCACCAACTCCCAGAGCTTACTCAAACTCACATCCCTCAAGTCAGTGATGCCATCCAAACATCTCATCCTCTGTTGTCCCCTTCTCCTCCTGCCTTCAATCTTGGCCAGCATCAGGGTTTTTTTCAATGAGTCAGTTTTTCGCATCAGGTGGCCAAAATAGGAGTTTCAGCTTAAGCAGCAGTCCTTCCAATGAATATTCAGGACTAATTTCATTTACGATTGACTGGATTGATCTTGCAGTCCAAGAGACTCTCGAGAGTCTTCTCCAACACCACAGTTCAAAAGCATCAGTTCTTCAGTGCTCAGCTTTCTTTACAGTCCAACTCTCACATCCATACATGACTACTCGAAAAACCATAGCTTTGACTAGATGGACCTTTGTTGGTAAAGTAGTGTCTTTGCTTTTTAATATGCTGTCTAGGTTTGACATAGCTTTTCTTCCAAGGAGCAAGCATCTTTTAATTTCATGGCTACAGTCACCACCTGCAGTGATTTTGGAGCCCCAAAACATAAAGTCTCTTACTGTTTCCATTGTTTCCCCTTCTATTTGCTGTGAAGTGATGGGACTGGATGTCATGATCTTAGTTTTTTGAATGTTGAGTTTTAAGCCAGCTTTTTCACTCTCCTTTTCTACTTTCATCAAGAGGTTCTTTAGTTCTTCTTCACTTTATACCATAAAGGAGGTGTCATCTGCATATATAAGGTTATTGATGTTTTTCCCTGCAATCTTGATTCCAGCTCATGCTTCATCCAGCCCAGCATTTTGCATGATGTACTCTGCATAAAGTTAAAGAAGCAAAGTGACAATATACAGCCTTGACATACTTCTTTCCCAATTTGGAACCAGTCTGTTTTTCCATGTTTAGTTCTAACTGTTGTATCCTGACCTGCATACAGATTTCTTAGGAGGTGGTTAAGGTGATCTGGTATTCCCACCTCTTTAAGAATCACAAACAAATCACAGTTTGTTGTGATCCACACAGTCAAAGGCTTTACCATAATCAATCAAGTGACGTAGATGTTTTTCTCACTTAGATAATTAGAAAACCCACTGGTGGGCCCATTCATAAATGCTCCAATATGATATCAAAAGGACTTACTTTCCTCTCCCAACATTTTAACCTAATACCCAAGACATTTACCATTTTTCTTGACAAGTTCCTATTCACATGCCTGCCTCCCTTGAATCTGTAGTTTTACTAGCATGCTACTTTGGCTTCTACCCCCCGACTAACTGACTGCTTCCAGATAAAGCCTGCCACCCTGTCCACCACCCCAAGAACTCTATTCTTGTTCCAACCCTGATGATGATTAAGCTCCTCCCCTTTTAACATAAGTCACACTTTAGCAATATTAGTCCACTTCGTAAATGCACAGGAGCCTTAATGAAATACAGCTTATTTCAGTAGGACACAAAAAACAAGACTTCATGACAGAATCTGGAAGGAAGAACAGTCAGCCCATTTTAATGTGAAAACCTAACTGTTCTGATTTTCTTCAATGCTCAAGGAAGGTGAAATGAAATACTCTTTTCCACCTACCAGGAGGGTTTGCAGATTAAGTCCATCCTGCCTTCTAAGAAGGAGATAGAGACCCTACATCCCTAAGGATTTGGACTCAAGGTTGAATGGGCCAGCAAGAACTGCTGTGAAAGAAAATGGAACTGGGGTGGGAGAATCTGTTCAGCATATTTATTATGCACTGTAGCAAGAACACTGAGCAACCAGACTGGAAGCTGGGGCTACAAAACAGAATCGGGTCTGGGCGTCTCCAGCCATGCCTGGGGTTAACATTTCAGGTGACAGGAAGAACTGGGTGGGGTGGGGCAAACGGGAGGATCATGGGAAGGAGATCAGGGCAGGCAGAGGAAGGCCCATTTGGAGGGGGGCTCTTAGAGACCACTGATTAAGCACATGAAACTATTTCAATAGATTCTAAAAATATACAGCTGCATCAGCAAGCACCTGCTAAGTATCAGTTCTAAAAAATTACAAAGATTGAGCAGAAACAGAACAGGAAATAACTTGGTTAAACAAAGCAGAGAAAAGGATGGACTTCCCAGGAACTCCAGGACAACCAAGAATCCAAGAGAAGGGTATTAGGGCCATGGGATTTTAGGGGTAGGTGTCAGAACTCCTTTGAACACGGGTATTTCTGGTCATTGGACAACACTAGCTTGAGAAACCCTCAGCTGGAAGAATGATCCATGTCACCCTAGTACAGTTGATTTCTGTTTTAAAGCTTAAAATATAATCCATTAATTTATCTTTTATTTTTCCCCACTAGGCAGTGCAGCACAAATAGAAGGATGAAAATCTAGGGATACATTTTTACATTTTATCTTTGGGTGGTTGAAGTTAGAATGATTTCTCCTTTCCAGTGCCAAGTGAACAGAACCAAATTTTTCTGGCTCTCAGCTATGGTAAATGAGTAGATAGATAGCAAGGCTCAGTAAAGTAGTGGAGTTTCATTTCCTGGGAGGAAGAGAGGTTTAAATCCACCAGACAATTCATTTGTAACAAGCTTACAAGTGCTTGCAAGAATACAATAACTATCCACCCTGCTTGAACAAGTCAGTGAATGAAAGGCTTTTGACCTCAAATGAAAAAAATATTGAAGGGGTTTGTCATTTTGACGTTGGTTCTGAATTCAAAATCAATGCCAAGGCAGAAAATGCCATGATGCAAATAAATGCTGTCAGTGACTTTCTTTAGAAAATGGGATGAAATATTAGCAGTCACGAGAGAATTCAGGTCTCACACACAATCAATAGGGATCCTTCATTCCAACAACAACAACATCAACAATATAATGATAATAATAGGAACAGCTCCAATTGATTGAATGTTTATTCTGCTAGAGATGGTGCTAAGGGCTCAATCTACATCTCCCAATTGATCTGAAGACACTGAAGTACTTATTCTTCCCTGAGTTTACAGATGAAGAGGTACAGACACAAGAAATTATATAACTTATTATTAAGAAAGGGAAAAACTGGAGTTCAAACTCAGACCCATGAGATAATACCCAGGATCTTAAACATTGTTCATACCATCATATTACTTAACAGCTCTGGAAAAAAAAAAAAAATCTGTGAGGTACTGTCTAATGATGTATCCTGGACTGTGAGCCCGAGAGGAGTGATCCCAAGAAGCTGTCCCTGGTGCTGAAATACAACCCACCTCCTGTCCGCAAATTGAAGACTGCTCTTGAAAGCTACCTAATTTTCATTTTACTATGATTTGATTTCCTTCCTTGAGATCTTTCTTAATTCTGTTAGAATACCCTCAGTGAAATACAGACTCAGCCCAAACTGTCCTAATGCAAGCTGGAAAGCAAGATCAATCAGAAGTCCATTAGGAGAGGGATGAAGGGGAAGTGGCTGAAAGCAGCCAACACCAAGAGACTGTCAGGATGCTTCTCAAGTGTTTCTTACGTCTTCAGTGTCAGGCGCTTCTTGAAATACTGTAACTCTAGAGTCAATTTCCCATTATCTACCTGTGAATGCCCTACTCGACAGATATATCTTGAAGCCTTTGAATCTCTATGCCCAAAGTGGCCCCCATCCTCATGTCACTGACTCCAGGCCCATTCCCTCCTCCCAGTTAGCGCTCACCACACAATGCAAGGCCAACCAATTAGGCTTTCTTTTGTCTATATTTAGGTCTGTGCCATGACTTCTCTCCCAGCCCAGTGTGCTCAAAGAACCAGAGGCAGGAATGGGTACAATTCAGGAAAGCTCTGGGAGATGGTGATACACAGGGAAGCTTGGCGTGCTGCAGTTCATGGGGTCGCAAAGAGCTGGAAGACTGAGCAACTGGACGACAACGAGGAAAATGAAAGTGTTAGTTGCTCAGTTGTGTCTGACTTTTTCCAGTTCCAGGGACTATAGCCTGCCAGGCTCCTCTGTCTATGGAATTCTCCCAGCAAGGATACTGAAGTGGGTTGTCATTTTCTTCTCCAGGGGATCTTCTCGACAGAGGGATTGATTGAACCTGCTTTACAGGCAGATTCTTTACCATCTGAGCCATCAGGGAAGCCCCAGTCAAGAAGAGAGGGATTAATACAATGTGGCTGGAGCCAAAATTTATGAATTCATTTCAACAGGTGGGCTCCAACAAGGATTCACTGTATAGACTAGGGAATTATGCCCAGTACTTTGTAATAACCTATAACAGAAAATAATCTGCAAAACTACTGAAATCACTATGCTGTATACTTGAAACTAAAATAATATTACAAATCAACTATACTTCAACTGAAATAAGTTAAAAAATAAGGAAGTGGGCTCATTCCCCCAGCTTATTGAAGATTTGTCCTGCATCGTCATGGTTCATTCTTTGGAAAGATCACATGACAGAAAGGTATGAACGAAGGTCAAACGTCAACTTTTGCTTGGTCTGTGATTTTTTTTTTTTCTTTCCTAATCAAGATGAAGCTTTGAATGGTTGAAAGAGCTCAAGCTTTCTAGGGAAGTTGATCTGGGACTTAAGTTGAGGTTCTACCACTAACCAACTGGTTGATCTTGGGGAAACTATTACTTCCTTCTGTCCCTCTCCTAAAGAGTACCAGTACTTATATCTTCTGGGTGGTTGTGATTATACAATGAGATAATATATGAAAAGCACCTCATATAATATTGGGAACCCTGTGGTTGTTCAGTAAATTGGAGGGATCTTCGCTATCATGATCATTAACAATATTAGTAACAGCGGCAGCACTCTTACAGAAAGGAGCAAGTTACAAGTGTTGGATATGCTCTGAATAAGAGTTACCCCTCAAACGCAAATATTTTATTTAAGAATTACACACATTTGTATATTTTTAAATAAGCACTGCCTCTAGCTAGGAATATCAAATAGAATCCTGCTCTGAAATAAGGACTAGCATAACTAATTAAGATGCTTTCCATTTATTTATTCTTTGAAGATACTAATTCAAGAGAATTGCTTAATCTTCTCTTTCTTAATCTATTTAAGCATGCAAAACATAAATGGAATTCCCTGAAACCCTAATAATATGAAATATAAGATAAGGCTACTTGCTTTCAAATTAAAACAAAATCTATGTTTCTATCTTTGTTCCTAATATAGTGACTAATGGAGCCCTAATGCTTTGATCTTCCACTTGAAAAATATCAAAACATCTTTAATATGCAAATCAAGGCAAGAGCTTGTGGGGTCATCTGCAGCAGGTTTTTTGCCCTCTTATAACAGTAATTGGAAAATCTATGGTGGCCCTAAGGATCATTACTTTAAATATAACTCTACCACTAACAAAAATCCAGTAGCTTATCCTTAGTCACAATTGGAAATGAAATTTAGATATTAAATAGTATTGATTTCAATTCAAAAGCTGCTTTGACCACCGCTACATCAATCCCCCTGACTTGGAATGAGGATGGGTGGAAATCATTAAGTCATTTATCTTGTCAAAAATCTTGGCATTGTGCCCAGTTGTATCAAATACTGGATGAGGCTACTTTTAGTTCTCATTTCCACTGGGTAACTGACTTCCCACAAACCCTTTAGTCAGCCTCAGCCTGGATCAGACAGCTCTGATGAGGAGGGAAAGGAATTTGAAAATACACATCACTGGAACTGATGAGAAGGATCTTTCGAGATGAGGGGTGGCAGTGGGGGTGCCAATTAAATTTCCTTCCAAGTGATGTAATGACCTCTAAAGCCCTCATTCACACTCCCAGAGCTTTTCAACACATGACCTCCTCCTTTCTTCATTCAACCAATACTTATCTAGCTTTTATCTTCCACCAGCATGTTGCTAGATGCTGAGATTACAGCAATGAACTGATACAAAACAAAGTCCTTACAGATCTTAGAGGCTACTGGGGAAGGCAGAAAGTAAACAACTGATTGTACAAAAAAATACACAATTGTTAGTTATGACACCTACTATGAAGGCAAATAATAACTGCATGCTCTGAGAAGGAGTAATAGAGAAATTGATTAGATGCGGCAGGACTCTAGAGAGGAAGCAACATTTAAGCTAAGTTATGGGGTAAGTGGGATTTAGTCAGAAAGAGGAAGCAGTCCAGGCAGAGGAAAGCTATATGGCAGGAAAGTGGAAGTCAGGAGCAATTAGTGACTAGCAGGTAGCATGAGGGATTCCTGAGGGATGGATGCCACTATCCCATGATGACTGCGTTTTGGTGCAGACTCGTCTGCAGAGCTTCCTTGATCATAGCAAATATGTAGAGTTGATTCTAAGTAAATGTGAATAAAGTAGATCAAAAAATCTACTAGAGTTTTCTCAGAGAAGGCAATGGCACCCCACTCCAGTACTCTTGCCTGGAAAATCCCATGGATGGAGGAGCCTGGTAGGCTGCAGTCCATGGAGTCACTAAGTCGGACACGACTGAGCGACTTCACTTTCCCTTTTCACTTTCATGCATTGGAGAAGGAAATGGCAACCCACTCCAGTGTTCTTGCCTGGAGAAGCCCAGGGACGGGGGAGCCTGGTGGGCTGCCGTCTATGGGGTCGCACAGAGTTGGACACGACTGAAGCGACTTAGCAGCAGCAGCAGCAGCAGCAGAGTTTTCTAGAATACCAGATGTACTAGAGTGTTTCATTTGATTCCCCCACCCTCTGGCCCCTCAGAAAATTTTTAGAATGCAGCTTTTCCTCTTGTTGGGTTTTAAAGCAGTCTTTGATCAAGAGTGTTTCCTTCCCCTAGATCTCCTGCAAAAGAATCAGCCAAGGGAGTTGTTAAAAATGCAAAAGTCCACTGTAGATCTCTTGAATGAGAATCTTTTGGTATGGAGTCTAAAAATCCGATTTTTAAAGGAGCACTCTGAGCAATTTCAGCATACTCTAAGTTGGCGTGAACTCAGAGGTATTGGTCTCAGCAGTGATCCCGTGGATTGGACAGAGAAGATTCACTGTGAAGCAAAGCATATTAAGGGCAGGTTGACATCACAAGGATGATACAAAAGAAGCCACGGGGCACCAGCAAAAAGACTCTAGGTGAGACCTGACTGGGAGAGGTACAGCTCTCTCAGGGAGCGTGCAAGGAGCATGCTCACAGGACATTTCATCCACAAAACATAACACCTACAACACCCATCAGTATTAATTTGCTTGGGCTGCTATAACCAAGTATTACCAGTCTGGGTGGCTCAAACAACATCAATTAATTTCCTTACAGTTGTGGAGGCTAAAAGTCCAAATCAAGGCATCAGCATGGTTGGTTTCCGTGCGGCTTCTCCCTTTGGTTTATAGATGGCTGTCTTCTCTCTGTGCCTTCACATGGATTTTCCTGTCTGTGTACTAATCTCTTCTTCTAAAAGAGCACTGCTCTTATTGGATCAGGAGTCTAATCACCTCATTTTAACTCAATTGCCTCTTTTAAGATTCTACTTCCAAAGGCAACCCCATCCTGAGGTACTGGCGTAGATCATCAACATATGAATTTGGGAGAGACGCAACTTAGCTCATAACAGCTCCTGACTCTTCTTTTGCTGCATTGCAAGCTTAGGCCTCACACATCAGGACAATCTCTGTGCACCTCTTTTGATCCTGGGTCTCACTGTCAGTCAAACCAATTGTATCCTCTGACCTAACTTAAGCTCCTCAGAAGTATCTATTTTTAGAGAGCCTGACACCTGGGGGTGCTTTTCTGATTGTCCTTTCATCTTCACTGGTCCTTCTAGGTCAGTCACTGGAGGTGGGGCTCTGCCTGAGTGCTGACACACTATATTTATTTTTAAATTTTAATTCAAAAAATATATCACTCCTACTATTTTACTCCTAATCATACTGTCTTCATTTCCATATATTTCACTTAAAATATAATTTCTGGCCAAGATAATAAATGTATATAATAGAAAAATAATACTCAACTCAAGCAAATTAGATGTTCAATAATACCTCTTACAGAACATAAGTATTTGAAAATTGAATTGTTAATCAACAAGAATATTGTTTAAGTGGAAAACATTAATAGTTCAAAACTGAGAATATGAGGCAGAAAGGTTCTATTCAGACTGAAAGTTATTCTTGAGAGCAAAATGTGATTATATCATTTATTAATGAGTCAATGTAAAACGCTTTTTTCTAACTAAAACCAAAATTTAATGAATCTTTGACAAGATTCTGAAATTCAGCCAGTTACCAAAAGAACAAATTAGTGTCTATTTTTTGACTCAAAAAGTGGTGACAAAAATCGTACCACTCATTTCAATCACATCTTGAAGACATTTTTCTACTCTTAAAATAATTTGTTTACACAGCTGTTTCAGCTCTACATGGAAAATGTGAGATAATGCAGTGGCCTTTCCTAACTGCCACACGTAACCATTTAAATATAAGCTCTTAGATCATATCACTGGCATCCAAAAATGAAGCTGATGAGAAGGAAGCTATGTCAAATACCAAGCAAGGAGTAGACCTTGCAGTTGGCTCAACAAAGCCTGTTCCTATTTTATAATTTCTCTATGGCATTTACATGACAGGCAACACTTGGACGTTTCCAGTGAAAGACACCAAGCTGCAAAAGCTTGCAGGAGAATTCTTAGGCATCATCCTCTAACCCAGTGATCTTTTTAACATGTCATCTCTGGATCACAGCAGCACCTCTGATAGGGAACTTACAAGAAATGCAGATTCTCAGGTGTCATCCTTGATCTCCTGAAATGGAAACTCCAGGGACGGGGAGGATAGCCATCTACAATATGTTTTAATAGGTCCTCTGGTCAATTTTGATTCCTGCTCAAATTTGGGAACCACTGGTGGAGTTCAAAGTCAGAGCCCTCAGTTTCTTCTAGGTGCATCTGGTATTGAGTAAGGGGAAGGGGTGAATAGCAGAGAGAGTGGGGGTTGATGTCAGGGAAGAGGGAAGGCAGAATGTGAACGTAGGGGTCAAAACCAGTCAGGGCACATCACAGGCTCTGGTACTGACATCAATGTGAGTACTTTTCCTTTTTATCTGTTTCAGAAATTAGGGCTTCATATATGGCTTCATTGAAAAAATCATTTTTTAAATTAAAAAACCCACTGTTACAGGGAGTACTTCCCTTTGAACAGAGAAAGAAGTGTCCTAAGCTTTAGAAATCCCCAGCTCAGCCTCCTTTGACCACATGTATTTCCAGAAGGACAAGGGAACGTGTCCACCTGGGGCCCAGGACCTTCCAGACCCTGTTCCACATTGGGGTCCCAGAATTGCCAGACCATACGTGCCCACATCGCCTCCTTGCCCTGTGGGGTTGGCTTCTTGCCCAGGGACATCCCACGGGGAGACTACACCACAGGAGTACACTAAGAGGTCATGCATTATATCTTGCTTTTTTAAATGTTCTATAGATTATGATGTTCCAGCATCTTGAAAACAACAACAACAACAAAAAAAAAAAACAGCTTTTTTACTGGAGAGAGTCTGTGCCTCCTAGGGCTAGCTGATTCTTAAGAGAGAGCAAAGGACCAAGTAGGATGTATGCCTTTGACATGCAAACCAGCCAATCCTAAATTTATGCCCCAACCTCTGCCTTATCTAACTCTTGTACACTATGCCCCAAATCATTCCAGGGCAAGTGCCAGGAGACCAGAAACCATTCCTGTAGTTTAGATGCCTCGGAAATATGCGACCAGCCAATCCTAAATATTCACACTGTCCTGTGTTGCTGTTCCAGCAAGACATTTTACATACATTGGTTTGCATATTATGGGTATTTTCCTATATGAAACACTACAAGGTGCAATTATCCAAGTGGCCAGACCCACAATTCAAGGTTGGCAAGCAAGATATACACTACAGAGGAAAATGTGCCACTAATAGATGATGAAATGAGTGAATCATCTTTTACGGTGAGCCATCAATGAAAGTTCTTTGCATTTTTCTGACTACAATGTAAGCCAACAGAAGAACCCAGTGAGCAGACAGAAATGGCACTAGTCAGCAATTTTATCAGGAAACACCCACATGGAATTTTAAATAAGCTTTGAATTGAACTAAAAGCTGCCTTTTCCTAAGTTATTTTCTTGCCTGACAATAAAAGATACTTTTAAAATTATTTTCAAAATCAGACAATGTGTAGGTAACGTGACCAGATTTGTCACAAACAGACCACAGAGCTGATTTGCTGACTGTAAATTTCTATATTTGGCCAACCCTAGTTATTTTTTTAAGGGAGAGGAAATTATTTTATGAAGTTTGATGATTATGTTAAACTGCAATAATTTCATCACTTTATAAAATTATCATGATGCACAGATCTTCCTATTTATGAGAAGTATCAACATCTTCAATGCTCGAGGCAAGGCTTGTCATCTTAACACATAAGACAATCCAGTATTAACTTCAGGCAGCCCCTGATACATGTACACTCAGTGCATACAAGTTTCCTTCCAAACCTCATATCCTGAGGTTGTGCTTTTTAAAATAATCTGCCCTGTGAATGGACAGTGGGAAAGTTCAGATCCAGTATAGGACTGTGAAACTATTAACATATAAAGGGGTTCCCTGTAACACAACTTTAAAAGTCTACAGCAAGTTGGTCGTTTCAAAGAGCACCCCTCCACAGTATCTTTGGAGGGCACTAGGGAAGGCATGCAACCATGATACCCTAATTCAGAATCATATATTCTCCCCATGGGAAAATGTCTTCTGAGATACAAACAAATGACACATCATTTGGAACTCAGTGCTTTTGGAGGTAGAAGATAAGCTCTGGTAATGTTAAGACTTCCTCACAAAGTACACACAACTGCCTTTCAGGCAGAAAGTAAATTCTCTGGTAAGACTCAAGGGTTCACCTAAAATTGAGAGAAGAAGACATTCCCTTATGTTCTACTCTTTGTCCTTGTTGTTGAAGAGGACTCCATGTTGAACAGTATTATCCATGATGAAAAATCCACTACTAAGGTCAGTATAACTCCTGACTTTAGAAGCAGGCTTATGATTTAAAAAAAAAAAAAAATTGAGGAACGGTGAAGTACTTACACAAGTCTCCCAAGCTTACCAATCACGTGCACATATTCCTAACTCTCAGGGTTTAAAAGATCAATAGCTTGAGCCTCTCACTATACTAGGAGTTAGTATAGCATAGTAACAGGGAACAGGGCCTCCAGTTCCAACACTTAGTAGTTGGGTGACCTTGAGCTTTCTTTCTGTGCAATGAGATTAATAGCAGTATTCACTTCCTTATGTGGTTGCAAAAATTAACCTAGTTATTATCCACAATATGCTTAGAGTATCACATACAGCCAATACTAAATAATAACACCACAAGGATTACCACATTCAATAGGACCACTTTCCCATGTAATCAATCTCCTCACATAATCTCTCAATAAGAAATATATACTTCAGAAGTTACAAATTTTAACTTCTTCTAAAAACATAGATAAAATAACTTGCTATTAAAAATACAGAAGTACAACAAGGAGGCATATATGTGTGTGTGTGTGTATGTGTGTGTGTATATTCAAAGGCTGTCAAAAGATAAATTTTATATGTACAAAATTTATATATATACCATATTATTCTATATATTATACAGTATGAATAATATAAAATTTATATATGCATGTGTGTGTATGTGTGTATATATATATATATACATAATATATACATGCAGCTTCCCAGGTGGCACAATGGTAAAGAATCCGCCTGCCAATGCAGGAGACACAAAAGATACAAGTTTGATCCCTGGGTCAGGAAGATTCCCTGGAATAGGAAATGGCAACCCAGTCTAGTATTCTTGCCTGGAAAATTCCATGGACAGAGCCAGTAGGCTATAGTGCATGGGGTCACGAAGAGTTGGACATGACTGAGCAACTTAGCACACACACACATATATATGTAATTTATCTTTTGGCAGCTTTTGATTTTGAAATGCTGAATAAATTCCCTGATAGCTCAGTTGGTAAAAATTCCGCCTGCAATGCAGGAGACCCCAGTTCGATTCTTGGACTGGGAAGATCCACTGAAGAAGGGAAAGGCTACCCACTCCAGTGTTCTTGGGCTTTTGTGGCTCAGCTGGCAAAGAAACTGTCTGCAATGTGGGAGACCTGGATTCCCTCCCTGGGTTCAGAAGATCCCCTGAGGAAGGGAACAGCTACCCACTCCAGTAGTCCGGCATGGAGAATTCCATGGACTGTGTAGTCTATGGGGTAGCAAAGAGTTGGACATGACGGAGCAACTTTCACTTTGAATAAATAAGTTAAATAACTTTCAATCACTCATTAAACAAACATATATACAGAAGACAGGACACTATTGATTTTGAGCCCATCTCATCACTGAATGCTGACACAAAGCATCGTTTCAGTTCAGTTCAGTTCAGTTCAGTCACTCAGTCATGTCTGACTCTTTGTGACCCCATGAATCACAGCACACCAGGCCTCCCTGTCCATCACCAACTCCCGGAGTTCACTCAGACTCACGTCCATCGAGTCAGGGATGCCATCCAGCCATCTCATCCTCTGTCATCCCCTTCTCCTCCTGCCCCCAATCCCTCCCAGCATCAGTGTCTTTTCCAATGAGTCAACTCTTTGCATCAGGTGGCCAAAGTACTGGAGTTTCAGCTTTAGCATCATTCCTTCCAAAAAACACTCAGGGCTGATCTCCTTCAGAATGGACTGGTTGGATCTCCTTGCAGTCCAAGGGACTCTCAAGAGTCTTCTCCAACACCACAGTTCAAAAGCATCAATTCTTCAGTACTCAGTTTTCTTCATAGTCCAACTCTCACATCCATACATGACCACAGGAAAAACCATAACCTTGACTAGACAGACCTTTGTTGGCAAAGTAATGTCTCTGCTTTTTAATATGCTTTCTAGGTTGGTCATAACTTTTTCTTCCAAGGAGCAAGTGTCTTTTAATTTCATGGCTGCAATCACCATCTGCAGTGATTTTGGAGCCCCCCAAAATAAAGTCTGACACTGTTTCTCCACTCTTTCCCCATCTATTTCCCATGAAGTGATAGGAACAGATGCCATGATCTTAGTTTTCTGAATGTTGAGTTTTAAGCCAACTTTTTCACTCTCCTCTTTCACTTTCTTCAAGAGGCTCTTTAGTTCCTCTTCACTTTCTGCAATAAGGGTGGTGTCATCTGCATATCTGAGGTGATTGATATTTCTTCCAGCAATTTTGATTCCAGCTTGTGCTTCTTCCAGCCCAGCATTTCTCATGATGTACTCTGCATATAAGTTAAATAAGCAGGGTGACAGTATACAGTCTTGATGTACTCCTTTTCCTATTTGGAACCAGTCTGTTGTTCCATGTCCAGTTGTAACTGGTGCCTCCCGACTTGCATATAGGTTTCTCAGGAGGCAGGTCAGGTTGTCTGGTATTCCCATCTCTTTCAGAATTTTCCACAGTTTATTGTAATCCACACAGTCAAAGGCTTTGGCATAGGCAATAAAGCAGAAATAGATGTTTTTCTGGAACTCTCTTGCTTTTTCCATGATCCAGCAGATGTTGCCAATTTGATCTCTGGTTCCTCTGCCTGTTCTAAAACGAGCTTGAACATCTGGAAGTTCATGGTTCACATACTGCTGAAGCTTGGCTTGGAGAATTTTGAGCATTACTTTACTAGCGTGTGAGATGAGTGCAATTGTGCGGTAGTTTGAGCATTCTTTGGCATTGACTTTCTTTGGGAATGGAATGAAAACTGGCTTGCTCCTGTACAAATAATGCCAGTTAAGAAATCAGCAGACCCCACATTCTCATCAACCCTTGAAAACATGCTTCTGATGTGTCTCGTGGAGCAGAGGGGATGCCCAAGCTCCTCCTCTATGCAGACAACATTCTTCTCGTAAGTACTGCCAGGTATCTTTTAGGTAACAGGGATGGACTACAGCTACTGAGCCCAACTCTGACCAATATGTTTATCACTAAGAAGTGTGGACCAGGGTCAGTGCAGTTTTTCAGGATCAGAGGCTGCCATGCAGAGGATAAATTTTGAGCTGTAGAGTCAAAGGGCTTCAGAGTTCTATCCAACTCCCAAGGGCCATGTGGTCTTTGGTAAGTTACCCTCAACAGTCAAAGATATCCCGTATGACTGAATGACAATGGTACCCATAGGTATATCATGACAGTTCAACCTGACGAATCTAGTCAAGTGTTCAGCACAGTTCTTGGCACCAAGTCAGTGTCCATCTGAGTTACTGTTTCTCACCTACACTGTTGCAGTCTTGCTGTCCCTTTGGTACCAAGATTCCATGACAATCTGCAATAGGATCATTATAAAACAACTGTACAGCCAGTCACAAACTGTTTCAAAATTCACAGTTCATTTGAAGATAAGAAAAGAGGAAAACAATTAGTATGTCTTGCAAATAAGAAAAAGTCAGGTGGTTGCTTTTCTGAAACCCCAAAGTTAGAATTTAATTCTACATAATGAACTTTTTCACTTAAAGTAACTTTTATTTAATAAAACCTTTAACATTGTATCTTCACTAAAGATGGTCTTGCTTCCCACCATCAGTGGTGTGATGGCTCATTGTTCTTCACAGTTCAAGTCCTAGAAGAGGTAATATATAGATGCAGTACCAACCAGCACCATAAGTACAGCATGGACTTGCATGTGTTAATTGTCACACTAAATGCTTTACATGTAAGAACTCATTGAATGTTCACAACACCAAAATGAAATGGATGCTGCTAACAGACCCATTTTCTAGATGAGAACACTGAGTCATGGGAGGTTAATGAGTTCCCAAATGTCACACAGCCAGAAAAGTCAGAATTGGAAGTTCAAGTCCTTTTGGACTCCAGAGTTCTTAACCAAAATGAACTCAGTATGACAAACCTTTAGTGTGTCGTGATTTTTTTCTGTTTTCCTCCCTTTGGGATGGTTTCCATTATCTCTCAGGAAAGATACATGAAGTGAAAATCTCGGAGGTAGACTGTATTTTCCAAAGAGGAGCCACTATAATATCTTTCATTCCACATGCTCCCTTTTTAAAATATGAGCTTGATAAAGGGGGTTGTTGGGGTATGGACTCCAGATTGGTTGGTTTGCATAGTGAAGGGAAAGTGTCTGCTATCTCTGAGGGTAGTCTCTCAAGCATCAGGAAGGCTCTAGATGTAAAATCTTTAGAAATACAGAAAATAAAAAGATATCTTCCACAGATGGTTCCAGGCCCAGACATCAACTCAGTTCAAGACTTAAAGTCTTTTCATTTGAGGCTCCAAACATTTTATAGCGGAGAAACTCTATTCTTGCTGTGTCTAGTGTGAATTCCTGACTGACAGAACCATGAACACAGTGAGGGAGCTGTTTTATTCCATGACATTTTACAGCAGAACAGTTTGTTATGCAGCAGTAGATAACCAATACTAAGTTTTGGCTTGAGTGATGATCCTTTCAATCAGTTCTAGTTCATTTCACCTTGTGGAAGGGGGAATTCCTGAGTATACTGTTTCTCTTGGCATTACATTTTCACCAATTAGTGCTCATGAATAATATGAAAATGTGTTTAGGTTATTTTTCCCTCTGCCTGCGGGAAGAGTTCTCACAGATTAGAGATGCTAATTTTTCAATGTTCTCATGAAATTTTCCCTTATTAAAAAGAGAAGAGACAAGCTGCAATTTTAAAATCTGCACCACCTGAGGCAGCCCCAGTGAAAAACATGTATCCTGACCTTCCTCAGCAAAAATAAGTTGCAGTCATTTGTCTAATTTGTACTAAACCAGAAGGATAAATTCTCCAGAGTGTGCACAGAACAGTAAGAAAGGAGCAAGCAGGGTTTGAAGAGTTCTCTTTCGATCTGATTTAGCTTGCACTTCACAAAGCAGAACTCTGGTCTCAATATGATAGTAGCACCAACACAGAAGAGGGAAAATTTACGCATTTTGTGGGAAGATATGAAAATTATAATTCAAACACATACATCTATTTGAAAAAAGAATCTAAGAGCTTTGAAGATTCAACCCCATGAGACATGGAAAAGTGACATGACAATTTCCAATGTGGCTAATGCCACAGTAGTGGACATTCTGCAATACAGAAACAGGGCAAATCAGCATACTGTACACCTTAAACTTATTCAATGTGATATGTCAATTATAACTCAATAAAGCTGGAAAAATAAAATAGAACTTTTATTATACACCTAAAAGGCCCTTGAGGACTGCAGACTCATATTCTTCCTCTTTGCCCTTCTTCAGTTCAGTTCAGTCACTCAGTCATGTCTGACTCTTTGCAACCCCATGAATCGCAGCACGCCAGGCCTCCCTGTCCATCACCAACTCCCAGAGTTCACTCAGACTTGCGTCCATCGAGTCAGTGATGCCATCCTACCATCTCGTCCTCTGTCGTCCCCTTCTCCTCCTGCCCCCAATCCCTCCCAGCATCAGAGTCTTTTCCAATGAGTCAACTCTTCACATGAGGTGGCCAAAGTACTGGAGTTTCAGCTTTAGCATCATTCCTTCCAAAGAAATCCCAGGGCTGATCTCCTTCAGAATGGATTGGCTGGATCTCCTTGCAGTCCAAAGGACTCTCAAGAGTCTTCTCCAACACCACAGTTCAAAAGCCTCAGTTCTTCGGCACTCAGCTTTCTTCACAGTCCAACTCTCACATCCATACATGACCATAGCCTTGACTAGACGGACCTTAGTCAGCAAAGTAATGTCTCTGCTTTTGAATATGCTATCTAGGTTAGTCATAACTTTTCTTTCAAGGAGTAAGCGTCTTTTAATTTCATGGCTGCAATCACCATCTGCAGTGATTTTGGAGCCCCAAAAAATAAAGTCTGACACTGTTTCCACTGTTTCCCCATCTATTTCCCATGAAGTGATGGAACCGGATGCCATGATCTTCATTTTCTGAATGTTGAGCTTTAAGCTAACTTTTTCACTCTCCACTTTCACTTTCATCAAGAGGCTTTTTAGTTCCTCTTCACTTTCTGCCCTTCTTAGAGCAACTAAGGGCCCTGTGACAGCCTAACACAGCCTATACATATATATACACACATATATATTATATAAATTATATATATAATATAAATATACACAAACATGGTTATAGCATATATATTTTTCCATATTCTTTTCCATTATGGTTTATCATAGGATATTGAATGCAGTTCCCTGTGCTATATAGTAGGACCTTATTGTTTATCTATTTTACATACAGCAGTTTGTATCTATTAATCACAAAATGCTAATGTATCCCTCCCCCTCTTCTTTGGTAATTTTAAGTTTGTTTTCTAGGTCTATGAGTGCATTTTGGAAATAAGTTCATCTGTATTGTATTTTGGATTCCACATATAAGTGAAATCATATGATATGTTTATCTTTCTCTTTATGACTTACTTCACTTAGTATAATAATCTCTAGGTCGACCCATGTTGCTACAAATGGCATTATTTCATTTGTTTCTATGGCTGAATAGTATTCCACTATATATCTACAACAGATCTTCTTCATCCATTCATCTGCAATGGATATTTAGGTTGACTTCATGCCTTGGATATGTTGAATAGTGCTGCTATGAACATTGGGGTTCCTATAACATATCTTTTTGAGTTAGAGTTGTAATCTTTTCTGGATATATGCCCAGGAGTAGGACGGCTGGATCATATGGTCTTTAGATGTAGTTCTTTAAGGAATTCCATACTATTCTCCAGTGGTTGCATTACACCTTATATTCCCAATGACAGTGTAGAAGGGTTCCCTTTTCCACACCCTCTCCAGCATTTATTATCTGTTCAGTTTAGTTCAGTCCCTCAGTCATATCCAACTCTTTGTGACCCCATGGACTGCAGCATGCTAGGCCTCCCCGTCCATTGCTAACCCCCGGAGTTTACTTAAACCCATGTCCATGGTGTCGGTGATGCCATTCAACCATCTCACGCTGTCATCCCCTTCTCCTCCTGCTTTCAATCTTTCCCAGCATCAGGGTCTTTTCAAAAGAGTCAGTTCTTCGCATGAGGTGGCCAAAGTATTGGAGTTCCAGCTTCAGCATCAGTCTCATCCAATCAATATTCAGGACTGATTTCTTTAGGATGGACTGGTTGGATCTCATTGCAGTCCAAGGGACTCTCAAGAGTCTTCTCCAACACCACAGTTCAAAAGCATCAATTCATCAGCACTCAGCTTTTTTTATGCTCCAACTCTCACATCCATACATGACTACTCGAAAAACCATAGGTTTGACTAGACAGGCCTTTGTCAGCAAAGTACTGTCTCTGCTTTTTAATATACTGACTAGGTTGATCATAGCTTTCCTTCCAAGGAGCAAGCATCTTTTAATTTCAAGGCTGCAGTCACCATCTGCAGTGATTTTGAGCCCAAGAAAATAAAGTCTGTTACTGTTTCCCCATCTATTTGCCATGAAGTCATGGGACTGGATGCCAAGATCTTAGTATTTTGAATGTTGAGTTTTAAGCCAACTTTTTCACTCTCTTTCACTTTCATCAAGAGGCTCTTTAGTTCCTCTTTGCTATCTGCCAGAAGGATGGTGTCATCTGCATATCTGAGGTTATTGATAGAAATTTCTCCTGGCAATCTTGATTCCAGCTTGTGCTTCATCCAGTCCAACATTTCTCATTATGTACTCTGCACATAAGTTAAATAAGCAGGTTGACAATATACAGCCTTGACGTACTCCTTTCCCAATTTGGAACCAGTCTGTTGTTCCATGTCCAGTTTTAACTGTTGCTTCTTGACCTGCATACAGATTTCTCAGGAGGCAGGTCAAGTGGTTTGATATTCCCATCTCTTTCAGAATTTTCCACAGGTTGTTGTGATCCACACAGTCAAAGTCTTTGGCATAGTCAATAAAGCAGAAATAGATGTTTTTCTGGAACTCTCTTGTTTTTTTGATGATCCAGCAGATGTCAGCAATTTGATTTTTGGTTGCTCTGCCTTTTCTAAATCCAGCTTGAACATCTGGAAGTTCATGGTTCATGTACTGTTGAAGTCTGGCTTGGAGAATTCTGACCATTACTTTGCTAGCGTGTGAGATGAGTGCAACTGTGTGGTAGTTTGAGCATTCTTTGGCACTGCCTTTCTTAGGGATTGGAATGAAAAGTGACCTTTTCCAGTCTTGTGGACACTGCTGAGTTCTCCAAATTTGCTGGCATATTGAGTGCAGCACTTTCACAGCAACATCTTTTAGGATTTGAAATAGCTCTACTGGAATTCCATCATCTCCACTAGCTTTGTTTGTAGTGATGCTTCCTAAGGCCCACTTGACTTCACATTCCAGGATATCTGGCTCTTGATGAGTGATCACACCATTGTGGTTATCTGAGTCATGAAGATCTTTTTTTCAACCATGTCTTCTTAGTATCTTCTACTTTTGTTAGATCTATACCATTTCTGTCCTTTATTGTGCCCATCTTTGCATGAAAATTTCCCTTGGTATCTGTAATTTTCTTGACAAGATCTCTAGTCTTTCCCATTCTATTGTTTTCCTATTTCTTTGGACTGATCACTGAGGAGGGCTTTCTTATCCCTCCTTATTTTTTGGAACCCTGCATTCAAATATGTATATCTTATGAATGATGACTTATGAATCATGGCCATTGCATCCAATATGAGGTAATACCTCATTATAGTTTTGATTTGCATTTCTATAATGATTGGTGAAATGAGCATATTTTCATGTGCCTATTGGTCATCTGCATGCATTCTTTGGAGAAATGTTTAATTAGGTCTTCCTCCCATTTTTGGTTTGGTTGTTTTATTTGTTATTGAGTTGTATGAGTTGTTTCTATATTTTGGAAATTAAGCACCTGTTGGTTCCATTGTTTGCAAATATTTTCTCCCTTTGTGTGGGTTGTCCTTTCATTTGGTTTATGGCTTCCTCTGTGATGCAAAAGTTTGTAATTTTGACAAATCCCATTGGTATATTTTTGCTTTCATTTCTATTTCCTTGGAAGATTGACCTAAGAAACATTGCTATAATTTATGCCAGAAAATAATTTGTCTATGTTATTCTAGGAGTTTTATGGTGTCGTACATTACATTTAAGTCTTTAATCCATGTTCAGGTCATTTTTGTGTAGGATGTGAGGGAATGTTTAATTTCATTGATTTACAGGTGGCCATTATCTCAACTGGACATGGAACAACAGACTGGTTTCAAATAGGAAAAGGAGTATGCCAAAGCTGTATATTGTCACCCTGCTTATTTAACTTACATGCAGAGTACATCATGAGAAATGCCAATAGAGAGATATTGTAGGTTCAGTTCCAGACCACTGCAGTAAGGAAAGTCACACAAATTTTATGATTTCTCAGTGCAAATAAAAGTAGTGTTTCCACTATACTTCAGCCTATTAATTATGTGATAGCATTATGTCTAAAACATTGCCATATCTTCATGAAAAAATATGCATGGCTAAATTACTAATCATATCTGACCCTTCAGTGAGTTATAATCTTTAGACAACAGTGACATCAAAGATTACTGAAGACAAATCACCATAACATATATAAAAAGAAAATGTTTGAAGAATCATGAAAATTATAAAAATAGGACCCAGAGATACAAAATGAGTAAATGATATTAGGAAAATGATGTTGATAGATTTAATCCAAGGTTGCCACAAACATTCAATTTATAAAAATAATACCCTACAATATCTGAAAGTATAGTCAAGTGAAGCCTCATAAAACCAATTATGCCTGCCCCCTATCTAAGGGCAATGCCTGCCAGAATTTCAAGCACTTTGGTAAGTGTTCACTAAATATTTGATACACCAAACTCAGTAGTTTGATTTTCTATTTAAATTTCTATAGAAATTGAGCAACCTCATTTCATGTTTTAATATAAACATAGAAAGTGTCAAAAAGTCAAAACAGTCGTTTTTCTTGGGTTAACATTCTTAATGTATACAGCAAGAATAAAGACAAAGAATAGCGGTGAAGCAAATAGTCATCTTTTTTTAACCAAAGACGTATTTCCAACATTTTATAACTGTATATAAAAAAGAAAGTTTCTGAAGGAAGGGAGATGATAGTTATAAATGAATAGAAAGTTCAAAAGAAT